>NW_005054297.1:23053690-23068618 GCF_000277835.1 Geospiza fortis
TAAGATCTCAGGCTATATGATAGACCCTTACTTTTCTGGTGAAAGGGTAAAACAGGTACCTTTCTCTAATCTTTCGCCCTCTTGATGACAGATTTTTAATTAGGGCATTTTCTATGCTAAATCACTTTCATGGATAATCCTTCTATTTTTGCCTAGGGTGCCTGAATAATAGCAAAATCAAGAACACAATTTTTAGAATTGTCAAAGATGAGCTTGATCTTGCCACACTTACCAGACCATGAGATAAACACAGAGAGGAAAGTGACTTGCTCAACAATAGGCAGCAGCTGCACAAAGTTCAGAGGCAAAATTTAATCCAGAGCTCACTGGACAAAATTCACTATTTTCTCATCATAAGGCAACAATATCTCTAAAAAAGTCCTAGTTCATCAAAATATTTACTATTTAATATAGAATATGTCAGTGTTACAGAAATCTTGTTAATAACCAAGATGAATTACAAGGACTCGGATTCTGAGTAAAACAGCTTGAGAACAGTTGTAACAGAAAGCTAAAGAAGCTTCCCAAAGAGCAAATAACATTCTGGTGTTATGTGCTGAAATTAGAAAAGATTTCTGTGGAACAGAAAAGAGAGAGGATGAAAAAAAAAATAGCAGAATGATACAGTTATCACTCAAAACAGAGACAGGGTCGTAAACATTGTGTGAACTCTGACACTTCGAGGGGAGATTTAAATAATAATGAAACGATAAACACTGGATTTTGCATTCAATAAAATACATGATGCAAAATATTTATGTTTAGAAATTGTCTACGAAGCAGAGCAGACAATCCTTGTAAATGATCCTGTGGTAATAATTAACATACATCAAATGTGGCACTACTAAGATGCTGAGGTGTTTTTATGTAAATAGATGAAAATACAATATAATGATAAAATAAAATTAATGCTGGGTTTTCCCCTTCTTTTTTGTTTTCAATCTCCATAAACTTTTATTATTGCAGATAAGTACAATCTATTCTCCTCAACTACATACAGTGTGGCTGAGGGATCCTATCCTCATGGAAACACTGGGCTAAAATGACTATGGGAATAACACCACCATAGCCAGTACTAGGCAAGTTCAAGGAACAAGCCTGAAAGCACTTCAGGCTTTTTAATGGTTTTTATACAATAATCTATAGCCAAGATACCTAATACTTTGAAGCAAAAACATTTTCAGTGAACCTGAGTGGAGATGCCTGAGTGGCAGATGATCAGTTATTTCCAAATACACTGCCAAAGTAAGATCACAAATTTTTATATTATTTTCAAGCATTTTCTGTTGATCTTATGGGCCCTACTTTATGTCTGTCTTGAGTATAGTAACAAGACCTTCCAACCTTGCACACAATTCTCCCTCTTTAACTGATGCCAAAACGAGTACATCCGTTTCTAATTTATCAAGTGTTTAACTCCTCTTACTGCATGCTTGATGGAATCATAAAAAAAAACCACCCCAGAGTATAAAAGTGGAATCTTTAAATGTGCAATTTTTTCTACTAAGCTATTATTATCACTTCCATGGATGATTTCATCAAACCCTACAGAAGAGTTTAAAAGGCAAACCAGGAAGATTGATTGGTAAACAGGAGTTTCCAGCTACGGGCTCATTATTCTTTATATTCCAACCCTGAACTGGCCTTTAAAAGACAAATTTCTACTCTGCTGTGTAGTTTCTGCACCATGGCCCCATGATTAATTATCAGGCGCCACATGCAAAATCCACTATGATGGATTGTCTGCTCACATCAGCATAATTACTAACCACAGTCATTGACAGTCCTTGCTAGTGGAGCAACCAACCAGTAGGATTGAGAGGTGGATGAAAATACTTTGTAAGAAAGGGCAAAGAAATGCAATTAGGTAAAGGAAGACATAAGAATGGCATAATCCCTCAGCTTTAGGGAACAACTGATAGCTGACAGCAGAGTGAATAATTCACAACAAATCATTTAGGAAATGCAGCTTCTTTAGATGCTGAGTCTGTAGACTCTATACACTTAGACTCCAATACTCAGAATTTAAGTGTTGCTTAATAATTTCTAAAAATCATGTCTCTTTTTATGATCCTTGATGGAATGACTTATGGTTATAATTGTAAACACACTTGAAAACTTTGAAACCTAGAAACTTCTACATTGACCATGCTGTTTCTTAGGATGACAAAGAAAAATGGGATTCTGAACCATGATACACTGTAAAACTTATGAGCATTACTTTATATTTAGGCTGAAGCTTCATTCTCAGAATTTAAAACTGAAGTCAGCAGGTGAACAAGAGAACACCTTTTGATGGGCTTAGACACCATCTACTATTTCACCCTTCAGTAGGCTAGAACAAATTCAGTCACACAAAGCATGTTCTTATAAGCCTGACATCTAAAGGGAATGCTTTATGGAAGAGATAGCCAGGAGCATTCAGCTCTACAATCTGCTATAACCAGAAAACAAAAGTAGGCATATATGTTTTCACCTAATAAATTGGCCTTTTGAAGAATCACCTTTTTATTCTCCTATAGTGAGAAGGAGAATTTTTTTAAATGGAATTATGAATAATCATGGTCAAATGAAAATGCTGGTGGTCTAGAAGAAAAATTCTCTGGCAGGAAAAGCTGTTACATGGATGTTATTTTGTAATAGTTCAGTCTTAGGTCATAAATTGAAACTAAATCACATGTGAGTGACAGGCTAAAATGAGATAAATTCTAAAGAAAAAGATAAAAGATGTCTTCAGGCAGTTTTCTTGTAGCATTAAGAACAACTTGTACTTGGTTAAAAAGGGGACTTGCCATTCAAGGACCCAACTGCTCTCAACTGGTTCAATCAGGAGTAAGAACTCTAAGTGCTCCCTACTTAGATAAGTGCTTCCTACATCATAGGCAACATCTTTAGTAGCTATACTGTATTCTTGTACTTTTTCACTAATAACTGCAGATGCATAATTACAAAATGAAATTACACATACAGAAATTCGTACCATCTCCTCTAAGGTATTTATTTGCTATCTAATGAAGTTGGTAAAAAGGAACAAAAAGGAGTTTTCTATTGCTGTTGCTGTTTTATAAACTAAAGATATTAATGGAAGAGTTTTCCATTTTTATAAAATAAATGACAGCACTATCTGAGTGGTGAATCAGCATGATAAAGCTTGAGGACAGTGCCAGCTTGAAACTGCTCAGAACCATTCTGAATATTGCATTGCAAAAAGCATACATCTCATTAATTCTTAATAAAATTATACTGTGAAACTTTACTCTGAACCCCCACCTTTTCTTTATCAATATCTACTCAATAGGCACATACTCAGCCAGGAAAAAACTTGTAATTACTATTCCTACAGTAAAGATGGAGAGGTTGTGCAAGTTCTAAACCAGAGGGCTACACCGGCAGAAACATGGCAGTGTTTCTGCAAAACAAGAAACATATAGAATCCAAATACCAGCCACCTCACAAGAAATGTTAAACTTCATTAATTAAATAACCTCTCTTCTAATGACTGAAACTTCTCTATTATTAATACATCTTAGATAAAATTTCTCTAGTGCAAGTAATTTGACATGTTTTATGATGATCTTTGACTTTTAGAGGACCAAATCCTATGTATTTTTTCTATTCCAAGACTACAAGTTCAGTTTCACAGCCATCAGGCATTGGAGGAAAAATTCCAGAGAAACACAAAAGCCCTTCAAAGAAGTGAGTGGGCTGTATGCATCTTTTAATACAAATTTAATCAAACCACAAAGTCACTGACTGAGGTCCTGTAAGCATATTCTCCTACAGATATGCTGTCTGTAGCCTTCATTCTTATTGTCAAAAACCTTCATAAACGTGCCAAGGAATACATTATTGAAGATTTAACTGCATAAAAAATACAATATAAATACTGTATAAAAATACATACTCGTTTTATGTATTATTGCCAATATAATTCACACTATTCTTGTCTATTTAGGAAAGGAAGCAATTTAGGTTTCAAAAACAACAAAAAAATGAGTTCAATATTCTTTTCTTTATCAGCTTAGACGCATCATAGCAAGAGATTCACTAGAACTTATCAAATTAAAATTTTTACAATTATTAATATTTCAATTAAAAAGTTACAATTTTTAATATTTCAATTATTGCTACTTGAGTTACTGCTCTAATAACATTATAACCCAATATGGCCAGATAATTTAAAAAGCAACCATTACCATGAAGGGAGATTCAATTGATGATGTCAAGCTACAGAAGTTTTCTGAGCTTAAGAAGAGCAGTAATCACATATGACATGAGCTAGTACAAACTCACTATGCAGAAAACCACAAACACCTACAATTTTAATTCCTATGTTTAACAATGGTATACAGAGTAAGACTCCCTCTTTATGCTGATTGTCTTTCATTTTCCATTTTTCCATGTCTGTCCCCTCTCTTTTTAGAAATGGATAAAAATATGTCTCCCTTACAAGATTCTTTAAAGATCTTTAGAAAGTTTCATAATAACATCTAAACCAAAGAATTTTATATACATGATGTCCCATTAAAGCTGTACATGAGCAGAGAGGAAATTCCTAATTATATTTCTGGGCTAAGTGAAAAGGCCAGAAACAATGTTCAAAGTTAACTGCTTTGTCTGCAGACTGAACCACTTTTCTTTGAAGACTCCTAGAGACTGATTTAAGTCAATAAAAACTTCTTTAAGCACAAGCAGCAGGTCAGAATTTTTAAACCAATATACGATCATACCACCTTACACAGCAGAAATGTCACATAATTTTATCTTAATAATTATATTCTTACTAAAATTGAACCTTAAGCCACTTGAAATGCGAGATTTAATTTTTTTACTCTAAATTGTAGTACCTCAATTATCAGTTTAAAATTACAAGTGGAATGGCTATAAAGCTGCACAGGCTTTACCTGAAGTAAAAGAACCTTCTACATTAAAAAGTACTTGCATCCATGTAGAGGAATAAAAAACCTTAAAATAAATTTTTAATGTAATGACTTGTTAACCATGCCTTTATATTCAGGCCAAGAGGAGACACATGCAACCCATTAGCTTAATTTCTATTATATGCTGTCAAGGAAAGCACCTATCCCTGCAACCACCTGGAAACAATTTTCCATGTAAATCTAGTCAAGAGCCAATTCAGGAAGCACCATATGATGGACAGCCCAGACTAAACAAGAGGTTTTAAGGGAGCCAGCGTTGACTTCAGGGAGAGCAGTGGAGAAAGCTGTTTTTTCCCAGACTGGAAGAAGTGCCCAGCAGTTTTTTTAACTTCCAGCTACATTTGTAGCTGTGAAAACTATTTTAACAATGGTGGTCAAATCTCACACTTCAGTATTGAAAATTATTACTTAATGGTCAGAAATAATTCCTCTCTCAATCATTCTAATAATACTTGTGGACTAAAGGAATGTGTTGCAGGACTTGACAGTATTTCTTCTCTATAATTTAAAATAATGTACTTTTTATTTTTTTTCATGACAGATAATTTAGATTTGCTTAGAAAAGTAAAGTGTCTGATCCTCTGCATTTCAGCATACCTGAAATCCTGTGGCTTCATAAGTATGTCCCAATTTTTGAACTTATATGCAGCAGCTGAACACTGTGAGATTCCTCAGTTTAGTTCTATTAACTTCCTTGTTTGGTATTACAGAAAGATTTTGATGAATACCTTAAAACTAGAGGAATTTGATATTTTAGAAATATAAAGGCAATCAATAATGCCTTTGCCCCCTGCCCCCTTTTTTTTTCACCCTTTTTTTTTTTTTTGCCTCTCTCATTTTATATTTTCTCCAAAGTTAATCCATGGATAATAAAGAGTGAAGGAAATGTGTCTGCAAAGGCACTAGATTGCTATGAGAAAAAGAATGCATGGGGATATGAATTAAAATCTCTTTAAAAACAAATTTCATCAGTTTGACTTGGATGGCACTCACAGTAGCAGTTACTCCATAATGTTTCCTTAAAATATAAAGAAAAACAAATAAATAATCTGTTTTATAATTCCTACAAATCTTCCTCTAATTACAAGATAGGGATTAAGGAAAAAAAAAGAAACTCAGTGCTGCAGCATTTGAAGTTTGCTTAAACGCTTTAAAAGTTGTATTCATCTATTCTCTCTTTACAGATATAGGTAATAGTTTCCTTATTTAAAAACATTACATTAACATTATTACTATTATATAGCATCCAAAACTGGAGTAGAGAGAGCTGTTTAAGTTTGCATGGAATAGATGAAGAATGTGTGGTTAACAGAAGCAATGTGCTTCCTAATTAGGTACTACAAAGAGGCATTATGGTAATGCTCTATCTATGACTTGACCTTCACTTGGCAATAAAGTGATAAAAAGAATTCAACAATCAGAGGCAGTAGGGGAAAAGACACATAGGAAGAAATGGCACAAGTAAGACATGAAACCCAACTTATCTCTCTGGTGTGGCAGATTTTTTTTTTCCTGTGGTCCCTAATTTTCAGGGTCTCAAAAGGTCTCAGATTTAGCCTTTATAATTTCATGAGACTTCCAAACCCCAGCATAATAAAATTTGGTTTTTTTGTCTGTTACATGGTAAGAGAAACCTACTGTTAAATAGACCTACAAGTTAAATAGAAGTTTAAATAAACATACACATTCAAAAGTAAATGCACAGCCACAAATATATCCTTTTAGGTAGGTATGGTTACATACTATGTAAGATAATATACAGCTATATTCCACATGTAATTATGTAATATACATGTATACCTTTATATATGTGTGTGTGTGCATACAATTAAATATAGAGTCTGCAAGGCTAATCAATGCTTACACACAGGTCATCATAAAAGGAGGAGTTCAAGGGTTTATTCAGTTTTGTCTTATTGGAAAGACCTGGTTTTTGCTCCACTAATGCCTCAGACCAGCACAAGCACACCACTATTAGCTCTGCTTGTAAGAAAAGCCATGAAATCTGCCTACTTTGTGGAAAAGAAAGGCTTTAAAACTCTGTCCATCTTCAAACTCTCTTAGTCAGCTACAAATTTTCAGAGAACACTTCAAAGAACACGTTAGGAATTACAGGCTCCAGTAACAAATTATGAGAATGTATAGTTGAAGGACAGTTCACCAGGATAAATACAGAAAAAGCATGACTCCAGCAAAAGGAAATTCTTCCCTGCTAAAAATTTGTAGCTAAGGGTGGGTCTAGTTGATATAGTCCACTTGGACTTCCACAATGTTTTTGAGGAATTTA
This sequence comes from Geospiza fortis, assembly GCF_000277835.1. Taxonomy (NCBI): domain Eukaryota; kingdom Metazoa; phylum Chordata; class Aves; order Passeriformes; family Thraupidae; genus Geospiza; species Geospiza fortis. The sequence continues at coordinate 23,060,918 of NW_005054297.1, forward strand.
CTAAGCCACAGCCTAAGATGAAAAACCTGACACGTATAAATATGCTGAAATACATGCTGTAAAGGGCAAAATAAAAACCGTATTTCTTACAGGAGACTGGCAGTGAAGTTTTGCCATACTGTGTCCTAGAACCTATACCATTCCTTATATTAAAGAAGAGCCTAAAAACCAGGGGCTGAAATGCACGGTGACATTAGTTTGCTGATGATAAAGTCAATGGTTAGCCGTGAAGAATCCCAGAAGAATCTGTAAGAGGAGTTTGGGCAATACTTGGGCCAGTGAACCATCCCCTATCTGCTGCAGCAAAAGTCTGAAAGCCAGTGTTATATATATTTGAAAAACACCTTTTAAAAAAGTGTCTATGAAAAACCTATCATTTCTTCTCCTGTAGCAGTATTCTCCCAGAAGTAAATTTAAATGCTCTTTTCACTGAGGTGGCAGTTGGAAAATAGCCCTTTTGTCAAATGAATGGGAGGTTTTCCTTCATCAGGATTTTGCCCCGTCTGATTCTCCATGTATAAAACTAAGAAAAATACTAAAAGTGATGGTTGCTTAAGTTTATAGAAATTTAGATAATAAATTATTAGTGTCTAAATGTAAGTCAATAATACAACTTGGTTGAAAAACAAAGATTTCTCATATTCATTAGATTAAGACATGATTGCTGCTTATGATTATATTTAGAGTTTTCCCTTTGGTGGCACTCAATCTATATTCTTTTTTTGTAAATCTGACTGTACAATGAGTCAATGTTTGCACGTGTCAGTGCCCATAATATGTCCACAGTATTTGTCAGTATGTCCATACTAACTGAACAGCTCTGGGAAATACTGTAATGACTGAATAAAATCCCTACACTGAGCTTCTAATAGTTTCTTGTGCATCTTCCTTTACTGATGTGACTGTTTTGAAAATATATTGTTGCTTTCGTTTCATAAGCAGCAACTGGAGTTGCAAATGGAGGATTTTATGAAGTCTTTCAATAAAGGAAACAGTTGCAGTAAACATATATAATTACACTGAATTTAATGTGTTAATAAAAATTAAACTAATTTGTTTAGGGGCAACCAAGACAAATACAGAAAAATTAACTCAGTTTCAAGTTCTTTTTATTGAAGAATTTGGTCTTTAAGATACAAGCAAACATATGCTGACTGTGTAAGATAAGCTCTGAAAAGACAAAAACCAAGTTAAGCTTTACTTTATAAGTAAAGCGTTTGATGTAACTGTCAAAATTTTGTAAACAAAAATTGCATAAAAAAGGCAAAACTAGGTCCTTTACAAGACAAAATCATGCCTTTGGAGCATAATAAATAGAAAAATTACTTGTTATTAATTAAAGAGAATGATACCAAAGTTCCAGAGTAAGATCCAGCTACTGCAAACGTGCTCCGTGTGTTGGCAGCGTTTTTAAGGGCAGCAGTAATTTAGAAGATGGAAAGGATGTTATAATAAGGAAATTAAGTCCTATTCTATCTCCAGGGACTCACTGCCACCATCAGAAAAGCGAGAGTTATGGATTGGATTTATAAGACACGGACATGCTCCGTATAGATCATAAAACTAATTGTGAATTGCACAGAAATAAAGACAAGGAAACTCATTGCTTTCATCTCATGGGCAACTAAGTAGACAGAAATAGCATCTTTAAGCTATAAAACATGCTTAATCTGCACAAACCAACGGACCTGAAGAAGAAAATAGGAGCAACAGAAAAAAAAAGCCACTGATAAGCAACCTATATTACTACATATGTCTGTGTAATTTCTGCTTTACATCATTGCTTGAAATGAATGAGCTGTTTGACAGTTTTTGAAAGAGCAAGGACTGAAGAGCAAGGGGAGTAGAAAATCATGGAGGCTGTTAACAGTTAAAATGTGTTTTCATATCCACTCTTTCTAAACCACCATAACATCTCCATTTGTAAAAACCAGCCAATAGCTGCTTCTCTGTCACATAATAAATGTACACACACAGATAATGGAATGTGAATTGGCTGGATTATCTTCTGCCTGAAATTATGTAGATACAAACTAAAGTCTACACTTATCTTCAGAGATAAAAAAAGGTCATCAGAAAGATGAGCACTTCCCTGCCTTATTCTAGGTTAAAGAACATGTACTGTACACTAGATTCTTAGAACTGTCATTTAAGTTTATGATTCCTTAACAGGCAAACTAATAGTACAAACTTTAACATACTACTTTTAAACAGTGCAGTACAGCATTAAACAGGCAAAACTAAGCTCTTGCAGGCTATCATTATGATAAAAGCCAATTAAATTAATCAGAATCAAAAGAGAGAAAGCACTTTCCCTCATTTGTAATTTGGAAAGTGAAAAGCCCACTGGGATACACATTTTTCATAATTTCAGATCACGCTTGACCTCACCTCTTTTGTTTAACGAAGCCTATTAATCAAATACATCCCAGAGGTGACTAATGATCTTCCAGAATTCTAATAGAAGCAGAAAGTCAAGGACAGAACAAATTGATCCACATCACCCACCTTATTAAGTTTACAATGCTGACAATGCTTCCCCTGTTTTACTCAGAATTCTAGCCCACACAGTTATTTTAAGACTACTGCTCAAGATCTCAAGACTAAAACAATTTGACACAGTACCTCTCAAAGGACCAATCACAGATTTTTGTCTCTTTAAAATCTATATTGCAGATTCTTTCATTCAGGTACAAAGTTAAGGGGCAGCTAAAGTTACTTTGATAAACTTCCCTGAAACACATAAGTAGCTTTACATTGAAGGACCATTTCAGACTATTATCCCAATGCACTTTTTAGAAATAATGTACATCAACTTTTTTACATACTTTTGTTCAAATAAATGAAGGAAAAATGAAGCTTACATCATATTCAGTTCTCATTCTTCAAAAGTTTAAGCGGAATTTTTTTGCTCATTACATCAATATGTTGAAAAGACATGCTAAAAATGCAGCTTAAAAAAAAAAAGTGCCAAAGAGGACAGACTAATAAATAGCATTTCTGTTCTTCATGGGCCTCACAAAACAGCAGACAGATTTTTCCAAAAAGACAAAAATTGGAAATAATGTTTTGCATATGGGAATGGCCATAATGTTTACCCAATGTTTTGCAGATCTCTGATTAAGAGGATTATAACATCATTTGTTGACATAGGTAGGTCAAACCAAACCTACCAACTCAATTTCAACCCAACACAAACAGTGATAGGAGACGGAAGTTCCGCCTTGGAGCACCAGTGCTTAAATAATATACTGCCCTATTACAGAAGAAATTTGAAGAAGGAGAAGGAAGCATTGCCCTTCTGCATCAAGGGATGAATGCCCACCCATGACATCACAGAGATTACTTAAAGAGTTAAACTGTCCCCTTAATCACCTCACACTGTGTTTTCCCTCTTATAAAAAAAAAAAGTATATATTAAAGAAATAAACAGCATTTGGGGTAGAAATAGGAGGTGATTCTGCTATTAGAATATATAGAGAGTATTTCTTTTACCGCTGAACAACACACCTGTCATACAAATGGCACAATATTCTCATTCAGGAATCTATGTGCATATCTGCTGTTAATATTGTGTCATGTCTGTCAGAACGATGATGCCATGAACATCAAAAAATGAAAGACTCAATTCAATAAGTACTGAAAACCTGTTGTGGTGAAATATCCATCATTATTCATGTTTTAGATAGCAAGCAGAAGAATGGAAAAGCAACAAAATAGAGACCTCTAAAATTCTGTGATTTTTCACAAAAGTAAAAGAAGACAGAACAATTAGAGATTTACTGCATGCTTTACTGGTTGTATGGAAAAAATTATTAACAGAGGACATAAAACTACAAAGAGTACATAAAAAGGAGTGAGAATAATATTGCTTTAAGAAAATTACTTTAAAATTATTTAGTTCCAAATTATGCCTTTATTTAAATTGAAGACATGAAAAGTAGTATGAAAGAAAACCTCAAGAACACTATGACTGCACCAAAGCATAAAGAAAAGTGAGAGATTATCTTTGTTCAGAGCCCCATTAGCCAAAAGTTCCTGATATCTGGGTATGAATTTCCTTCCTACTTCCCCACTGCTCCTGGGAAGGGCCTTAATGCCTATATATATACAGCACATAATCCCATGCTGGAGGTGAAAAAGACTGCTTAGCTGAGTATTTAAGAGAATAGTCATAGTTCTACTCCCTGGCCTCCCTTTGCTAAAATCAGAATTGAAACTAGCAATTGAAACTTAGCAGTAAGAGCATCAGAGGATGTTCTTACTCATCTTTCAAAAATAAATTGAAACATTAAAACTTTGTCTACAAGATAGCTTAATTCTCTACTACATCACGGATACATCTTTCAAATAGAAAAGCTCTATGTAAAACCATTGGTTTGGCATTGAAATTCAGAAGCACTTCAAGACCAGAAAGTTTGAAAACAATTGATCAAGTACACAGAAGTTGTCAGAATTGTGAGTAGTGAGAGGTAGTGGACCTGAATTACTTTTAATTTTACTGAAGGAAAAAATAAAATAATAATTTTTCTAATCAGACATCAGATGTCTGAAAACTGTTACAATAGAGAAAAAGAGTTGTTGAAATGATACATAAAACTTTATAAAATAATCTATTATAGCTGACTATCATTTGAAGAATCATTTTGCTCATCTGGAAGAAAAGTTGATTTGAGACAGCCAGCATGGCTTCACCAAGGGCAAGTCCTGCCTGACCAACTCAGTGGCCTTCTGGGCTGGTGTGACTCCATCAGTGGTCAGGGCTACAGATGTCACTGATATGAACTTCTGTAAAGGCACGGTCACCCCTACCATCCTTCTTTCTAAATCTGAGAGAGGAGAATTTGATGGGTGGGCTGTTAGGTGGATAAGGAATTGGTTGGACAACTGCATCCAGACAGTAATGCTCAACAGTGCAGGGTCACGATGGACACAAGAGACAAGCAAAGTCTCTCCGGGTCCCAACTGGAACTAGTGTTAATTAGTATCTTCATAAATGACATAAATGAAGGGCTCAGGTTTCACTTTATAATTATGATACTATTTTTGCCATAGAATTGGCTACTCACTGAAACTTTTTGCTTTATATACTTATATTTTGTTGCCTTTTGCTCTCCAGTTTTTCCCCACAATGATTAGCGATTCGGAGTCATCATCTTTGAACATATTTCAAAACTTTCTGACAGTCCTGGGCAACTTACTCTAGTTGTCCCTGCCTCATTTTGGACAAGATGACCTCCAGAGGTCCCTCCCAACCTCCACCATTTTCTGAGTTTGTAATGGCTTTGCAGAGAACCAGGCTGCAAATGTAAGCTCATTCAGAGCAGGAACATTTCATGATGTGAACCAAATCACGATCAAGTGGGATGACAGGGAGATTTTCTTTAAAAGCGGATACCTGCTTCAATTTAAACAGTATTGAAGAGGCCTCCACAGCACTAAAAGGTAGAAAAATAGTTGATATTTGCTGAGCCATACCTCATATTTTTCTGAAATGACTTGCTGATGAGTATGGCATTTTACATTACTCTGCAAACTACCAAATTTTCCCCCTGCATTGAACAGAAAGGTTTGTAGTCTAAATATAGGAGAAAAATTTATAAAGCCAGGGCAGATAAAACTAACCACTGTGATCTGAAAAAATTTAATACTGAATCTAAGTCCCATTTCACTACATTTCAGGAGGATGTTCATCATGCTTATAACAGGGCTAGGTTGCTTGCCTATCTCAGGACCCTGTGAAGAAGAACATAAAGATGACTAGATAATGATCCAGGCAAAGAGCTCAAAACAGAACTATATTTTACCTTCTTAGAGAAAAATGACTTAGCTGTCAAGTTATGTATAAGATAATCCACCCGTAGAACCAAGCACTATGCAAGCAATATTAATCTGCCCTGAAATGTTCCAAGTGGACCTGGCTGAAAATCACTGAGCAAGGCAGCGGGGCTCAGCAAGGTCCCATTGGTTTGTGCAGTGCAACAGCACTGGGACATCCGGAAGAGATGTGTTTCTGAAAGAGAAGCACTCTGGGCTGGTCTGTAACACTTCTGTTAGCAACTAAGTTACTGTCACAGTCTGAAGTAAAGTTCTGCCCACTAAAGGTTTTATTAGGCTTAAAAACTTCAATAGATACTGAATGCATTGATTGGAAAGTTCTATATGCCTCTATCTTTGCTATCAGTTCAATAAGTAAAAATCAATCCTGCATCCAACTTAGAGCTGATCAAATTAAGGTGTACAAATAATCAATTCATTACACGTTACAGCAATTATTCCTATGCCAGGTAAGCTACTAAGTGGAAACTTGCAAACTAAGTGAAATCCATTAAAAAATACTTTCCATAATTTCAAAAAACCAACATCTGGTTCCTCCAACATGATAAAACAGTTCTTTCTGTATTATTCAAAGCACAGGTAACCCATATTTAATTATGACAGCCCAGCCGTCCTGGGCTGTTCGTGATTCCTGAAGCATTCCTCTAGAGAATAATGAAATCCAGCATGATTGATGATTTAAATTAACCCAAGTAAACTGATAACAAGTATTTTAATTTTTGAGAAAATTATGTCAGAAGCTACGCTATGGTAATTTTCTATAATGCATTTTTTAGAATTGAATGAAAAGTAATCAAGTTACAATAAAGACAACTGAATAGGAATGTGTACAGAACTAAAGTAGTGCCACCTCCAATTAATGTCCCCTGGTAGCAAATCTGTTAGTTTAGTAACTGGGATTCAGGAGGATGCAAACGAATACGACTCTGGGAACAATGACTACAACTGGCAATATTTATATAACTAGTGTTTTCATTTATATTACTGAACAACAAAGATTCATTAGCAAATCCACTTGGAATCTTTACTAAAGCCTATAAAAAAGCATCAAGCGTTTTATGGCCCATGTCATCAGTGAAAGTTCACTAAATAGTATGAAATTAACACAAAGAATTTACATGTCCTCATCAGAACATCACAGGCTGGCTTCATAAAATATTCTAACCTGCCAATAATGATCACCTTACCACTACTAAACAGCACACCCAGCCCTTGCAGCCTGCCCAGGCTTTCAGCCTCCACTATCTCCATGAAACCTAACTGAACTTAACCACATGAATTTTTCCCTGACACTGTTTTTTATCTGTCACATATTTTTATTGTCTGTATATCTACTGATAAAAATAAAACAACCTTCTTTCCCCATCACTTTACTTGTGTATCTTTACATTGTGGGGTTTGTTTTTTGGAGGGGGTTGGATGTGAAAAGTAAAATTTGACTGACCTCAATGCTTGGGGGCTTTGTTAACTTCACTTACAGAGGTACAGCAATTATTCATTACAAAAATTCCATTCAAATCCACTGGAATCCATTGAAAAAATCCACTGTTCCAATAGCTATGTAATCAAGTTATGGATTTTTCTTCCCAGTGGCTAAATTATATATAATATTGTAATAGGGTGACATTTTGGTGTTCAAAACACATAGAAGACTTCTGAACTCACAAATGCTTTTCATCTTGTGAGATCAAATGATCCCTTTATCCTTCATCACATTTTCTCAGCAGTAGAATTTAATGCTGTTAACCCTAAACAAAGGATTTACAATGCAAAAGAGGAAAAAATGGGAAGTTGATCTGAGGAATTTCCATTATAAATGAAACAACTGTCATAAGTGAAGGGAAATCATACAAGTTCTCTCTA
>NW_005054297.1:23068640-23110517 GCF_000277835.1 Geospiza fortis
AAATGGGCTCATGTCTGTAATTCCCAAATGTAGATACATTCTCAGTCACTCTGTCTGCAGCAATAACTACTTGGTAAAACAACTGAAAAAGGTAGCTTTTATTTTACCAGGAAAAAATTTAGGGACACACTGTTTTCTCCTTCCTTCTCCAGCTTCAGTGTGTGCATTAATGTACTATTTGAAGCTCTAAGGAGAATCTCTCTTTAGTACTTGTGATTTTGTAAAGTGCATTTCAGAGAAACACTAACAATCATGACTGTGCATGCCCAACACATTCAGAGTTTTGAATGAGCTGTGCCCTTCCCAAATCAGCTATAGGGCTCACATGTAATAAGCACACATTGCACAGCTCAAGTCTTACTGCTTTGCACTCATGTCTTGTGGGCAAACATGTCAACGTGGACACATCATTGCAGATGACAACAGTTCAAAATTTTCTGTAAAAATATGGTGATGATGCTTGCAATGAAAATCTATTAAGCAGTACCACTACTGGAATGAGGTTACCACTTTTTTACATGGCTATTGTTATTGCTAGGAGGATCACACATCATATCTATATATGACCCACTCACATGTTTGTTCTTCTAACCAAAACACACCTACACTTAATGGTATAGAAATAACACAATAGAAAATGTAATGTAGAAAATGTTAATTAAATGTAATAAAATGCTCATGATGTCAAGTTTTTCTTGCTTATAATCACAAAGTTTAACCACAATTACAAAATCCAAATCCAACATTGTCTGTAGTAAGCAGGTTTAGCTCTAAGTATGGGAAACCATTTAATTCCCCCCTGAATTTGGCTGCTGGATGGAAAGGAGTCCAAGTTCCTGACAATGAAATCTTTAAAATTACTGCTATGGCATTGTATTTTAGTACTGAATTGCAAGAGGTCACTGTCAGTCTCTACCTGATAAAACAGAAAAGGAAAAAGAGTGAAATAATTTCCCTGACTCTCATGAAGAAGTAAAGCTTTTTAAAAAATAAATCCATACTTCAGAAGGTCAAAGTATCATTCAATTTCTTATCAGTTCTGCCTTAACTTGCATAGGATGTGTTTCTGACCTACAGCTGGAGGCTTGTTCTGGGAAATCAGCAGCTGCTCAATCACAAACTGTCCTGCTCATTCTAACCTCTACTCTCCCTGCACAATAAGGAATTGCTTGGTCTCAGCAAGACTGATGCTTGTCCAATTCTGCTACACAAATCACACATCAATGCATTAAATACCACTTATGATTTTAGAATTCACAGAAGTTATTATTACATCTCATTGTGAGAACATGACTGAATTTTCCCGAGATGAAATGAGTCTTGTAACTCATAATTTGCCTTTCAGAGGCCTCATTTTAGGGCATCTACTGTACATATACTTAAAAGTTGAATGTTTATTTAAGTCTATATAGCGTGACTTAAAAATTAAACAACTACATTTCCCCATCACAGAATTTTAGAATATATTTTAATATTCTTAGTCAGTGGAGTTGATCCAACAATCTGTTTGGTTGAAAAAAACTCTTATTTAAAAGTGTTGTCCTAAAAAAACCCCAGAAAATTTAATTTGCTTTCAGTCCTTTTTTAAGTGGTTGGTATAGATTTAATTAATTAATAAAAGCAATACAAGTATTAAACCTCAACCACAGCACTTAATGAAATATCTTCAGAGGTCCCTTCCAACCCCAACCATTTTGTGATTCAATAATCACAACTTTTCAGTAATACTGGAATATGTGAATGAAGGATTGGACCACTTTGATATTAAATGCTTGCTCAAACAAGTCACTGCACGGATCTGGCCCATTAATGTTGCAGACTTTGCAAATTTAGGCAAATACGTCCCCAAGCTGTTTTGAACAGACTTCTATGACACGTTACTGACCTTTTGCAATCTTTTTCTGGATGGAAATGAATTTTGATATCAAAGGCTCATGAAACAATAACAGTTTGGCTGTTTCTTGGTTATTTCAATGGTATGCTGTCAACAGGAGGGTTTATGAGCCTGATAAATGTGCATTCATGCAGAATAGGGAAAAGGCCACATTTGCATTAAAATTCAATTTTAATTGTCCTTATTCTTTATTGATGCTTGGTGAATTGGATCTATAAAGAACCATTTTTAAGCAGAATTAAATTTGACAAATAGCATAGCTGTGTAAACAATTTCAGTAATTATGGCAGCAATTATTCTCTGTTTTATCTCTTGGTAGCTTTAAAGAGAAGAGAAAGAAAGTGACGAGAGGTTTAGAAACCCTGCAGAGATCTCAGCATTACAAAAGTCAGGGAAGCCAGATATAAAAAATTTATGCAACATGGATTTAGCACAAGAAGACAAACATTGTCCCTCTCCTGATTTTCGAACAGGAAAACCTTTCTTGCTCAGAGAAATCAATAGGCTGAAATTAAATAGATAAGAAAAATGCCAGCTACACAAAAACTTTAAACAAGAGCATACAAAGTTATGCAGTCACAAAATGTAATACATCACATTATTAATTATACAACTACTAGAAATCATACTAGCATTATTCTCTCTCTAAACTCTTAGAAAAATTAATCACTGCTCTGAATGATAATGAGGACACACTGGCAGTCAGAGATTGACTCTTCAGACAAGTTTTGTTCTCTTCTGTAGAGGTCTGGTCACACAGCAAGTCCTTTAGTCTGAAACTGACATTTTCAGTGCAGGGGGAGAGGAAATACATTCTAGCTGCACTAGTGCTGCTGAGAGCATGACTTCTAAAAAACCACAGGTATACTGCAAACAAGTGTACAAGTGAGATCAGATTATGATAATATTCATTTCTAGACCCAGACCTCATTAATCATCCAGGATCCAAAGTGCAATAACTGCATCCCAACAGAGCACTACTTGCCAGTTTCTCATTTCACACTACCTACAAGCGGGGCCACTGGGAGTATTTTCTTACACTGACTGTGGAAAGCACAGAGACCAGAGCATGGCAGTTAAATCCTCCTCAGAACAGAAAGGTTTAAAACAGTCAGAAACAATACAAAATGGCAACCATTTACTTTAGGAGTTTAAAATACAATGTAGAAGACACACAGAAGAGAAAAATCTAGACAATAAAACAATAAAAAGAACCCTGCAAAGAAAAAGGGAAGCCTATGAATTCAGAAAAATAACCCAGATTTAACAGAGGAATAGCAACAGAATCTTTATGACTAGAAAAGCAAATACTAATGCCTTGCAGAATACATTACTGATGAGAAGCAAAACTAATTTAAAAGTTTATTGGTACTCAAGCTTTTTTGTTTTCCTGAAACTTTGAAACACTTAGGAAATGCAGACAAAGGAGAAATATTTTCATTGTCTGTGCAGGAGAATTGGGGAGCTGCTAGACACAGAGAATGACATGTTACCTAGCAAATCATACATAAATAATTCAATTAATTTTTAAACAAAACCTGAAGCAGGCTTGTTTACTGCAATATTCCACTGCTCACAGTCTCATACAAAATATGGGAAGTTGTGGCATTTCTCAAAAAGAATATGTCTCAAGGTATGTGGTCTTCTGCTCTTTGATAGATTAGAGCCAGATTGGAAGACTCTGTCCAAGAGAGTGCATCATGTTTAAAAGCTTTGCTAAGTGAAGCAGAGGTTACATTTACTTTTCTGAGTATCAATCCTATTATACATTTCTACCCTTCAATGCGTTCTAAAAGCAGAGAAAGCAAAATGTATGCAAAAGAACATGAATCTATAGGTAGGGTTTCACTGAGACTCAGCTCTAGAAGCAAGAATTAGGCACTGCCACACAAAGTGCACGTATTGCAGCTTATGGACAAGACAAAAAGGCAACAAGAGAATAATAAGAATGATAGAAACACAGATCTGTTTATATTGGAAAAAACCTCCAAGATCATAGAGTTCAACTGTGAACCCAGCAGTGCCAAGTACACCACTAAACAATGTCCCCAAGTGCAACACCTACACATCTTTTAAATGTGCAGTCGCCTCCAGGGTCAGTGACTCAAACACTCCCCTGGGCAGCTGATGCTTGATCACCCTTTCAGTGAAATTTACCCTAACAGCCAGTCTAAGCTTCTCCTGTCACAATCTGAGGCCATTTCTTCTTGTCCTGCCACTTGTTACCTGGGGAAAAGATGCTGACCCCTTTCAGGCAGTAGTAGAGAGCAGCAAGGTCTCTCCTCAGCCTCTTTTTTTCCAGGCTAAACAACCCCAGCTCCCTCAGCTGTTCCTCACAGTGCACCAGACCCTTCACCAGCTCCACTGCCCTTCTCTGGACACACTCCAGCCTTTCATTGTCCTTCTTGTAGTGAGGGGCCCTGAGGTGTGCCCTCAGCAGCGCTGAGTTCAGGGGGACAATCCCTGCCCTGCTCCTGCTGGCCACACTATTGCTGATCCAGAGTACCATTGGCCTTCTTGGCCACTTGGGCACAGCTGGCTTATAAAACAGCAATAACCAATCAAATGACCAACATCACCAGTAGAAGAAAGACAGGTATTTTGTAGGGGTCCCAGCACAGTCTGTTATTTTAGAAGAGATTCACTGCACAAGCAGCTGAAGAGTCAGAGGTGATCCACCCACACAGCAGACACTCACAGAAAGTAATTAGTTAGCTCCTGACAGGATACACCATCAAATATACTGCTTTGCAAACAGTAATCTAACTCACCAAGACTCCCAGTATTTAGCATCAGGCAGCTGACAACCCAGTTGCCTTTCTATATGCTGAAGACTCATTTTTTGCATTTCTAAAATCCAGGGTGCAGCCGCCTTGCTCTCACTTTGTGGGTGGAGAGCTTCCCTCTGTCAGAGGCATCCATCACTGCCTCAGTCAATCCATCAGTGGCAGCTGTCCATAAAGCAGTTGTTGCCTCCACCCCCTGTGTGCAACCCCTTCTGTGTACACAGTTCAAAGAACAATTTATTTTCTTGTGTCAATATTATTGTTAATTACGTGTCTGGATTAGCAGTGAAGATGTGTTTTATTAGGCCACACAAGTATGGACTACTGCATGACTAAAATATAATTAATCCATCACAACTTTGGAGAGCTGATATATAGGGTAGTCTTATGCAAGAAAATAAACCTTACTGAAGCACTGTTAAGCATATGAGAATGCTAATATTATCAGAGAATAACAATCAGATTTTAATATTGAGAACATGAGTCTAATTACTATGATTTTGCATTTCTGGTACCAATCAGAAATTTAATCCTATCCTCCCCTCATAGCATAAATAATTGGATTTAATTATGCAGCTTTTATTTTGAGGCATGAAGAACTATGCTTCTTATTCATGCCCACATTTTATTTCTCAACATTTCATTACAATTGACCTGTTTAGCATGATGGCTTTTGCCTCCCCTCCAAATCCTACAGCATACTGTGAATCAGTTCATTTAACAACATAAACAGAATTGCCCTTGTCTCTGATTCTCCTGAAACATGTTTTGTTTTATTCTCTTCTGGGAAATACCCTGCTGATGAGGACCAAGTTCTAAAATCAAGACAGCCCACCTGATATGCTGTTTAAAAAGTGTATTCCTTTCACAACTCCTCTGGTAATCAGATATATTCATTGTAAGTTGCTGATGTGTGCATTCTTAAATGCGCAAAATATCACGCACAACCAAGCACTACAAACCCAAAAAGACAAACAGAAGAGACCTGCTGATAGAATTTAAGTCTTCCCAGCATCTGGAGGTATCCACACCTTATTTACACCCAAGAATCTCAACAGTTGAGTAATGAGGTAACATCACATCAAGCAGTATTTTGAAAATTAGCAAGCTAGGGTTAAAGTAGTAAACTTGTTGGTGAGAGTAACAATGTGGTATGTATATGGTTTTGCTACACAGCTGAGATAGAGGATTTATTCATCACAGTAAGAGCCGTTGGGATTCTGAGTTTAAAAATTAAGGATGGAACATTTTTTACTACCAACAAATAAATGAGGAGAAATTGTAAGGAATATAATGGATGGTTAATGTTTGAGATGCCAGCAAGATCTGTCAGGTGCTATAACCAGGTCACAACATTAGTTTTTGTCCTTAAAACACAACATTGTCCTTTTGTGGTTTTTTACCATTTGGATGGTATTCTGTACCTACAAAAACTTCATGTAATCACTTTCAATGTGCTATAAGGTAATCAGATGATTACAATCTGTAGAAGAGCATGACTACAGACATGGAACAATTCTAAAAAGGATCAGAAATATCTGACAGCACTTTGGCCCAAAATAAGGAGATTGATTCCTTGCAGAAGTGAGTCTGACAGAAATTTGTATTTTGCTTGCCCTATAGAAGCAACCTGAGAGCTCTCTAGCTAACAAAGGAAATCTAAATAAAAAAGGATGAAGACTTTTAAGACAAAGTACTAAGTCTTTGCGGTGTGTTCACCCACAACTGAAGTTATGACATATTTCTGATCAACAGTCTTCTAAAGGTGTAGAACAAAATCAAGTTGTTTTGCATCTCACAAAATAATACATACTACATGATTATATACTTTTACCACATTAATTATATTCAAATAAAATGGTTTGCTCTGAGAGCACAAAAAATGGCTGGTCACATGAAAACCTGCTTTATACAGGAAAAGTTCACGTTAAGTAATATTGACTGCAAACCACTAATATCATGAACAAACAGGTCCTAATAAATGTTCCCTAGAAAATAGACACTGTTTTTTTTCCCTTTTACATATACAACTTCAGAGATAGATTGCTGAAGAAAAGATGCAAGACTCAGAACTAGACTGCTTGTTCAAAAAGGAAAAGGACCTAAGCACACCTGTCTGACATCACATGAGAAGTGGAGACTGCTTAGAAATAAAATAATTTCTGTCATTAGCTGATCAATAGAAATCAAGACCTGAGACTTCCTACAGCTTCTTGAAAGCTGTGGTATGTGTCTGTAATAAGAAACAACATTCAATTTCATTTCACGACATTAAACAGGGTTATAAATGTACAAGGTTGCTACACTAACACATGCCACTAAATATTCCCTTTTCAGGGAGAGGAATACTTAATTTCAAGATTGAGAAATGTGATCCAGGGCCTTATAATCCTAAATAAACTATTATAATAGTAACATCCTTTCAGTTTCAACACAGCAATATTTCTGGTAAATGAGAAATTTACCAGAAATTTACCTCTCCCCACCACCAACCACAACATACTCGCCCCTCCTTGACTGCTTTTTTCCAAATGCATTGATTACCAAAACAACAGACCCACATTTTAAAACAAACTTTAAAAAGTACTACAGTAGTGGACCTCAAATATTTGAAAGAAGAAAACATAACACAGTGCTATCCACTTTGTTGGAGGTGCGCTTCTTATGCTGCTTTTCAGTTTGAGTGCCAGGCACTAATTTCAAAGCTGGATCCTTATACAAGTCTCTCAGTAGCTGCTAGAACCACTTCAACATTCCTCAGTTCAATGTGCAAAAAAGAGTTTTCTGCCATGGGGATGAGTCCTAGGCCATTTTTCACCAAAAAAAAAAAAAAAAAGCCTTCAGAAAACTGGAAGAGGGCTGGAGAGACAGCTTGGACAGTCAGACTCTGCTCATACTTCTATAACAAATACTCTTCATCCTTGAAACTACCCCATGGCTATCAGCCTGATACTGTCACATTTTCACACCCTTTTTCCCCACCAACTAGTATTCCTGAGACTCTGTTCCAGTGCCCTTTTTTTCCAAACTTCTCCTCTGCTTTCAGCAGATTGTAGCTGCAATGTCACATTGCATCAAATTTTCTGCAGCAAATACAACTATTACCAAGCCTCTGAGAAATAATAATATGAAAAAAAAAATTCTACAGAATCAGGACAGAACAAATCAAGTAAGACTTGATGTTTCAGAAAAGGCCAGAACTCAGAAATAACATGCAAAATATTTGCTTATAAACTGTGGGAGTAATCATACATCATCTACCCACAGACTTTTTACATTGACAGGATACCACACGGAATAACGCTACATTTTAAGAATGCAAAACCACTAAAGGGAATCTCTTCAGTGAGTTAATCAGAGGGGTCACTCTCCAATTTCTTAAAATATCTTACACAGATCAGTAAGATTAAGTCAAAGACCATGCACAGAAGCCCCATGCTACTGAAGCAAATGGAAATGTCTAGGATCAATACGAATTTGTTATTACTAATGAACAAAAAATACTGAATTACTACAACAAAATATAGCTCTTTTGGTTATTCTACTTAATAGTCAGATACCAGGCAATTTCACTAGGCAAAATATAGCCTTAAAACCTAATACTGTTAAATTTCTTTTCAACTTCTAATATATTAAATATTTCATATTCATAGTCTTCTTCTGCAGTAGATAAGTACCATTTTCCTGAAACAAATATGAAAGCTGTCTGAGGTTTGTTTTCTTACCCCAAGACTGCTGATACAACTCTATATGTATATGTACACTAGAGGCTCTTAAAATAATTATCTACTTCAAAAATTATTTCTTTCTTTCCCTTGTATTCCCCACATTTACATTGTTATTCTGTCACATGAATATTGGTATCAAACTGGGATTCTGTGGTCTCAGACATAAGCAAGTATTCAGAACTCAAAGCCATTTTGACAGTAAAAATTTCATAACCAGACCAGCATATACAAAAAACTTCAAAGCAATGGCCCTTTTTTCCTTTGGGGCATGTGAACAAATAAGTGCCTTTTTGATGCATCTCAGCTATCAAAAAAAATTTTTCACAGAACTTTTCAAGCTTTGAAAAGACTGTCAAATATAAAACTTTTGTATAGCAATAATTAAAATAAATAATTTTTGCTTTTGTTCTATTAATCTACCTCTATAAAAGAAATCTTTCACTGCCCATTATGAAATAAACCAAAGGTCAACTTGCATATCCAGACTTTAGAGAACCTTAGGTTCTGGGGAGATTCTTGTTGCTTTTGAACAACCTAGCAACATCTCTTTCCAGAGAATTGTAATTAGGCACACTTATACAGGTCTAACGTGAAAAATTGAGAAAATAATTAATACACTCTGAGATGTGTAATCTATTGAGGGATTCCTACTGTGTCACTTCTGAATTTATTACTTTTGAACAATTTCTTTTTCTTAATTTTTATGTATGGCATTAGATGTGCAATTCTGGCATTTATCTTGTACACTACTCCAGTGTTTATACACAACAACTTAGGTACTAGAGCTGCAGTGATGTTGCACCGTGAACTTGTCTACGACACAAGCATTATGAGGCATTTATTTTTCCCTCTACCAAAACCACTGAAATTTGAAGTCAAAGTTCCTTGAAATATTCTCTTTTTCTTTCTGATCCAACATTTACTATGGTTACTGGCAGTGCCTGTCCTTGCAAGAAGCATGTACCACGCTCTCTCTGTTACATCATATATATTAGACTGGGCATGACAAATTCTCTTCAGCATTTTTCTTTCCTTTTCAGCTAAATTCTAGCTACTTAGGTGTATCTAAAAATATTGAGAGGGTCCAGCTACAAATACAGCTTGACAATTATTGGCAGGACAGAGAGTAACTGCTGGTACTAGACCCTTCTTATTAGCCAAGTTTCAGTAACAGGAATTCCCTTGATTAAACACTGCTATCAGTGGAAGATTTAGGTAGAAAAACAAATAAGGCCAATTTCACAAGGAATTTGGACCAAATAATCAGCCATGAAAATGCCTAAACCATTTTGCAGAGTCAGAACACTGACTTTCAGATGACTTTGATTATTCAACAGTGTCATTGTAAACATGGGAAGAGACAAAAAGGAACAGAGACTGTTTTCTTCCCTTCAAAAAAACAGTATGAGGTTTTCTACTTTTTAACAAAGAATAGAGCTGCACACATTCTTGTGCTGATGAGTACCCTACACTATTCTCCATCACAGGGAAATCCTCTGCAATAAGAACACAATATTATATATGTACTACCTATTGAAGGACTTAACAAAATAGAATTTATGAGTTTTATCTTGTCTGATAGCAGCTTAATCCTTAGCATTCTTAAGCCACGCAAATCAAAAGGGGAAAAAAGCTTATTTGCCTGGCTTCCTGTATTTAGGGTTTAGTTATTTTTTAAACTATAATTTTGGAGATCTGCATAAATTACTAGGAAAATACAGTCCTGAAATGTTTCTGTATTATAAAAATAAACACAAGAGTACTTATTCTCCAGGTAAGAGTGGGCCCATCCCAAAAGCACTAATAGCTTGTATAACATGAATAAATGCACACTTGATTACTGAGAGGACATCTCCAATAAACATACATAATAATTAAAAGTTTTTTATCTTACTTATTTTGCATCCCTTGAAAAATCATCTACACAGCAAAGATGTGATCTATCATCTGCAAAGCGCTTTGCATCTTCTTCATTTTGAAGCTTTAATTTCAGAAGATTCAGTCCATGACTAGGAAATATGGGTTCTGTATTTCATGAATATTTGGGCAGGATTTAAAAGAAGAAACTATTCATTCCAAAAGCAAGGCTAACTAGTAAACACCATTAAGACCTGACATTGAAACATCAGCTGCCCAAATACAACTCCAATTATTGCAGCATTTTTGCTTACTTAGTGGCACTGAAAAACATGAGGAAAATAACAGCATACTGGAAGAAAAGCCAGTGAAAAAAGCAGTTTCACAGATCTGACTTGAATGTTAATTGCATATTGAGACTGTAATACTCCTTAATGAGTCAGTTTATGTGGTAAGTAGCCTTTAAACACTTTCAAAGCACCTGTGTGATGTATTTGAGTTATGTGAGCCAAAGAGTCTTTCAGTGTTTAAAACAATCACTAATAATGTATCAAATGCACAAGAAGATGAAAAGGGATCAGATGAAAGACTTTATCCCCAATTAATTAGCATGGAACACTCAGCAGAAGTGCCTCTGCACTTACACATGTAGGACTCTAGGTTACAGTAATTACTATGAACTGCAGGAGACTTGAGTCACCTCTGTGGCTCTTCTTCTTTTCACCAATGAATTCATTAATAAGTACTTTGTTTTTATCAAAGCACCTTTTACATGCAAGAGAGAGCAATATATAATAATATTGATACATTCTGCCTATTATAACAAAATCAAAATGTGTAGCAAAGAAAATAATTGAACTGGAACCAAATAAGATCTAACTTAAATCTTCTGTAGCTGTTAAAGTTTAATAGTATTAAGAGGTATAAAATTAGTTTTTAGAATCTGTCTTGCAATGCAACTACCACTCTGCCATTAAAAACTGGTCAGTGGTTGCTTTGAATCATTTGCAAGAGTGGATACTGCATTTGATTCACAATCACAAATTTACAGGAATGACTACAGAACCCTGTAGTTTCCCTGCTAGATGTACTAGTTAATAAACAGCAATTAAAATTCTGGAAACCTGTAGTTCTTTGTTTCTTCCAATAATGAAGATGAAAAATGAAAACAGAAATAATTAGGGCAAAAAAGTGCTTCATCTTTTTTTCCCGTTTGTGTTACAGAAGACATTTAAGTATCTATTTTAGAAAAAAAAAAAAAGAAAAATATAGTTCTGTCAAATCTGCTTTCAAGTTTTGTTCATTAAAAACATTTAAAAATTTTGATATGCAGATATCCTTGCTTCATAACAATAAACGGCTCTGAAAAGATTAGTAGCATCTTTTCATCAGTGAGAGACACAACCAGAATGGTAAATAGTACACGACTGACAGCCTTTCCCTGAGAAGAGGCCTGGATGTTTGCCTGTTTGCAAATCTCTTCATTTACAATGCCCAAATTAGACTTTTTCTTAGATTATATACCAGGCATCACACTGCCAGCCTTTAGAATTCTTAACTCTACATGTTTTGGAGAATTTGGCAGTAATAACTAAAATCTACAGATGTTGTGTAACTCATGTAAACAAAACATTCCCCATCTATGGTGCTGAGTAACTGGAAACAAGAAATGTGAAATCCAGCAAGGGGAAGCAAATCCATGGCCTGTAGCAGCAAACCCCTTTACAGACCCAGATTCCACTTGATGTGTCAAGACAGCCTTTGAAATATTTGCCAATTGCAATTTCTAAAAGTATCTTCTGATGAAGAAGAGAAGACAGAATCATTTTAAACTCTTGGGTTTGTAGTCTTTGATTTAATTGGAGGTGCTAGACATCAGGAGCAGTGTAGAAGGGAAAGGAGATCTTACTTTTCCTTATCCTCACAATGTGCAAAGAATTTAAGAAAGGCAGATATTGTCAAGCACAATCTACTGGGTGAGGTAAAGCAAAGAAGTGACATAAACCTGTATTTTATTCACCTGACCATGCATATTGTGAGTCAAAAAAAAAACCTCCTAGCAAACAAAACCAAACCAAAACTCCAGAGGGATATGAGAGAGGAAAATGGCAAGCAATGTTCTTCTGATATGCTATTTCTCTTTTAAATCAGTTAAATAAATTCTTGTGTGTAAAATGTTGACATTAAAAATTGGGGATTATAACTTAATTTATAACTTAACTTGACAGAATATTAACTACAGAATATAAGAGGAGAGCACAGAACAATCAACACTTTTTCAGGAGGAAAATGAATTTGAATCTTCCCTCCAAAAAATTAGAAGCTAAAAGAATTGTTCCAGGGTTGAATTCCTGATTACATTAATTGTCTGTTGCATGAAAGAAGGAGCAAAAGGCCACAAAGGTTTTATCTCTTTCATTAAACTATGCTTAGTTCATTTTGGATTTTGTACATTATTAAACATCTTTCCTTTCATCTTAATTTTATTTGTGTTAAGTAAAATCCCAATGAATAATATCAGGACATTCCATCACAGTGAAAAATTGTAAATCCTGGATATTAGGGTGCTATGCATGACACTAGCAATTACTTTTGTGGAATATTCAGAAAATATCCAACTGTTATTGCCCCTAAATATGCTTAAGATGGCAGTTACAGAGTCTGTGAAGACATGTCTTTGAAAATCAGGAAAACTTCTTAACATGTGGCAGATTAAAGAGGTACCAAGAAAGCAGCTAAAAATTGCTTTTACTGAGTTTAGAGAAGTGGAAATTAGTCTCCCTAATCAACTTTATCAGCACTGCCAAAAGAATCATTATTGGTGGGAAAGCAGCAAGGTACAAATAAAGTGGCAGAATTATTGTATTTAGTGCTCTTAGTAATGGCCATAATTAGCCAATAACGATGTAGCTATTTTTTGTCTCATATACCGAAGTTACAGAAAAGATTTAATAACATCCTTTAGGGAATAGCTTTTCTCTTTCATCACTCCGAGGAACCTGAGCCTCTGGAATAATACCTAGTCACTGTGTATATTATAATGATTCAATCTTATACATTTGCAGGCTGAAGAGGAATTTACTGGAACAGAACTGCAGCTGGAATTAATCCATGTGGATAGACTGAAATAAACAGAATGGTGCTTATTTATGTAAAGTGAGAATTTAATCTATGATTTAATACAGATCAGGATATCAGTACATAACAAAGAATAATGATTATATCTTTCTAGTTTCTGCATGGCAGTACTTCAGGGCTTCAGTTCACCTTAGAAATGGAAACGATTTTGCTCAAACTATTCTGTCAAGATGCAGAAGGAGCTCAAAGACGACAGTTAATAAAATAATTTTAGCCTAAATATATTAAAAAAAAAGTTAAGAACTATAGAATTGCTTACCCATGCACCAGGTGATGCTATGCAGGTGCATAAGTTACTAATTTTTTTTTTTTTTTAAAGTATATATATTTGTTTATGTATTACTAAACATATATTTCTATATATTAGTTTGGTTTGAGGTCTGGTAAAGGATAGAAACACAGTGTTCAGGGTAAGTCCATTCCCTGCAAATTCTAAAGGAGAGGTAAGAAATAATTCTGTAAAGAAAAAGACTGCTTTTAAAGTGACAGTTGAAGCACAACAAACATCAAAAGAATGCAGAGGTTTACAAAGTAACAGTCTCTAGACACAGCAGGGAACCAGAATCTGGGAGAAGAGCAAGGGAAGAGAAACAATTTACTGAAAGGTTAACTGAAAGCAAGTCTTTTCACCCAGAAATTACAGACTAGCAAGACCTTTAAGAAAATAAATGTGGAGTATTCTTAAATATGTTTTTCTTCTTATAAGGAATATAAATACTGCTATTTCAGAAGGCTTTTCTGATTGTTGCTCGTGCCCACAGCCAAGAAAATAATCAGATGCAACGACAGCTGCTAAACACAAACCCTTTCTGCATCACAGTGTTCATTGTCTCCAGTTGGAGCTATGATATCAGAAATAAGGGTTCATGTCTAAAAGAATTCTACAGAAGCATTCAGAGATATGCAGAAGGAAACAAAACCACAGGTAAACTGCCTGGTAAAGCCTTATGTTGCAAGAAATAAAATCCTATACCAACAAACCTAAAAACCTAGTACTGGTGAACACTTTAAAAAACTCAAAAAAATGTAAATAGGTGATATGGAAATGACATTTCTTATTCCTTTCTATATAAAAATATTTATGAAAAACGCTTTTGATTTCATACAGCACAATTTGTGACTCCTTACTCTTTAATGTCTTTCAACATATCCACCTAAAGCTAAAAAAACCCCTCAAAACATTGAGGAGAATAAAGAAGCTGCTTTTAAACTCTCCTCCAAGAACACTATCGGCAATCATCTCAACTAAACAAAGAACTTGGTAATATTTGCTCATTGCATGGTTGGCTAAATAAAGAGGCAATGAGGTGTTTTGGTCTGAACACAGCAATGAAAGGCAGAAAGAGTCACAAGTTTAGAATTTCAAGTGGGGTTCTCTCAGTTTCTTTAAGACAGCCCATGGTGATTGCTTTAAAACTGGCACAACCATTTTTATCAAGTCTTACGGCTTTTTGCTGGTGTGAAGAATGCATTAGTCAAGGATGATCACAATAAGCAGTTTTGCTATGCAAAATTTAGAACCCTGACTGAAACATGATAGACTTTGTACAAACCTACCAACATCCTGTGGCTCTTCAAATCGATACAGGATTGACAACCTTGATAACTACTGACACCTGAACAGCTTGTGCTACAAACTGGAAAAGGCACTCCTATGCATTATCTTCAGAGTTAGCAATATACATTTTTTATCAGAGCAAACATTCAGAGCAATTACCTTTTCCCTTCTGAAATGCTGCAGAGAAACACTTTAAAAAGCAAATAATTAGCCCTGTGAAACATCAGCATTGCTGTCATTTGTCCTTCTATGACTGGTTTGCTTCTTTATATTGAAAAAAGATGTACCCAGTTCTACAGTCTTACATTATTTAATGGGGTTTATCCATGTGCAGTGCTCAGAGATGAAAGAATCCTTGTCTTTACAGGGCCAGATGATTTTTAAGAACTTGAGGTTAATTAATTTTATTCACCCTGATGATCATATATTGAGGATTAAGTTATACCTAAATAGTTAGAGGTACTACTTCAGTGGTTAGTACAAATATACATCCTTGGTTTAGCTCTTCTATTAAGTAAATACTGGAAAATTGTTACTCAAATAAAACCTTTAATATGTCACAGTTCATCACTGTATAGTTGGAAGAGACATGTTTCATATGAGACTTATTGGAACTCCCTAAAAAACAAAAATGGTAATGGTAAAGACAAAGAAAAAGGCACTTCAAAACACAGTATTTCACAAAATGATCAGAACATTACTAATTTTCACTCTTCTAGTTTTAAAACTTTTAAATATATATCAAGGCCTTTCTTAGAAACCCATGAGAAAAAAGTCACTAGAGAACTGTGGGTAATGGGAACAATAATGCCTGCATTAAAAATTCCTTTGCCTTTCAAAAGGAAGATCAAAGAAAAATATTAATCAAAATGAAAAGGGTTTTTTTTTCCTTTTTTTTCCTGTTCTTTTATATATAGCATGATTCAAGATTTGAATTAGGTATTTTAATTTAAGGTTAAGGTTGCTCATGAATAGTTATTCTGAAACAATTAAACTTCTTTTCTCTTTTTCCTGTCCTCTGATACTAGAGATTGTATGCTGTTTTCTAAATGAAAGAGAGAAACAGTAGAAATAAAACCTTGTCTTATTTTGCATTTGTAAATGAATAACTGTATATGAATTGTCATGGAAAAACTGTTCAAGAAAATTGATTCTTTGCTCAATACATCATAATGACTGTACAGGTAAGTCAAAACACAAGGAATTGAAAAAAAATTGCTCCTTCTACTGGCTATTGTCACATAATCCCTTTGGAGGTAATCCAACAAATAAAATGTTTCACAAATTATCTACCTTTAAAAAGAAAAGGTATCTACTACTCTGCTGTTAAAAAGCACTCAGTGCACACTGGAGGTGCTTTGCAATTATTTCATACCAAGAAAATTGTAATGAAGACGATAACGTTGACTGAAAATCAACAATTCTTTGTTATAAACCTGTTTTCACTATGTCAACCTTACAAAAACTAAATGATTAGTCCTGGAATCTTCCATATCATGGCCTAATGAAGATTTATTTACACTTTCTAATCATCAGAGTAACTTCAGAAAATGGCTCGACAGCATCTGAAAAGCTGGAAAAAATATTTCTTTGTTGAAAAACAATTCTCAGCATCTTTGTCTTGGAAAAAAAGGCAAAAGAAAAAAAATCCTGTTGAGAAACTTTGTTTTCACAACAGATAAATGAAATTTGACAGGTGGGGGTGTAGCTTGTGTAGAAGTTTGGGTTTTGTCATTCTTATGGCAGTCTTTTCAAACAAACTTTGCATATATTCCCTAGAGATGTAGATTTCAGCTGCTAAATTCCTTGGAGTTTCCCTTCACTTTTTCTTCTTTATATTCCTTGTGATCACAGCTTTAGTGAATACTCAAAAAACCCTTTCTCAAGACAAGCATTTTACAAATCTAGACTGCAGCATACATTGTGCCATTTTACAGTTACTAAAACAAAGAATAATATTTGGATTAACCCATACAGAAGATCACACCTGGATCATTACAGTATTGGCCATACTCATCCTTGAGAACTTCTGGAGAGTAAAATCAGAGTTAGGACTCATCTGGATTAGGAATTTTCACAAAAGATGCTGCACATACCAGACATGTACATGTGTTGTCTCCATGCCTATCACTTCACAAGGAACTCAGTGACAGCTACATACCCATGTCCTGGGATTTACTGCCCCACCACACCTCAATATGTTCTCCATAAACACACATTTATTTGGGAAAGAAAGTATGAACAGGAAAAGAGAAAGAGAAAACAGACAAATAATGTTTCTGAATTGTAAGCAGCTAAAAACTTGTTTTGATTTATGTAAGTAAATTTACAGAGAAGATAGTATTTCCATTGAGAACCTTTATTTCTAACTGTATTTCAGATACTGGCAACAGAAAAATTAGTGAGGTTTTTTTTTCTTACCTTAAAAATTAAGTACTATTACTTAAAACTCCTCAAATGAAATATGTTCCTTTCTACTTTTGCTTATGCACATAAAAGTGCAGGACTACACCTGAGTGCTATCATTACAACTTCTTCGTAATAATTGCATTTTTTTCAGATTTTATCATGACTGAAGGCATAACAGGCTCATACAGAGGTATGAATGAAAAGCTAAAAAAGGTCAGTTACTGAGGATTTTCTGCCAAAGACTACTACAATTTCATGTATATATTTTCATGTTTATATTTGTAAAAATAAACAATACACCAGTCATCATCTTACCAAGTCCTTCATTATCATTATCCAGTCATTTTGTGGTAACACACAGGAACAGATGGGGAAATGTATGACATGCACTATCAGATCCTTATCCTGCTGGTAGCAGCCATTTATTTAAGCAGTAATTCAAAAATCTTTTTATTTTGCTCTTATCTTTTATAGCAGTCTGGGGCCACATTATCAACTATCTTTCATTTGGAAGAAATAATACACAGAATGAAACTATGTATGTATGTATATGAAAGTCTTCAGTTCTAATCCCTGAATATTTGACTACCAACCACCACAATAACAGTGGCTTGATGTATTCATCTCATATATTTTTACTCTACACATTCAGCATCCTTGGGGGAGCAAAAAATACTACTTAAATTCCTAGGAGCTTTAACATGAGTAAGTATTAGAGCATTTCAAACAAATTCATATCTGTAGTTGATACTGAATCATATTAGTGAAATTAATAAGCTTAAACTAGGACTTTTTATATTAAACTGAATGTGCATTTGCATAATTCATGTTCAGATACCCAGTTGCAATTTGCACTTTGAAAAAATAAACAGTAAATTAATAATATAATTTTAGAATTAACTGAAATGTAAAACTGCAATTTGCAGAATGAAAATGAATATTTTAGCAGTACAAAAAGACATGAATTGGCAACTTCAATAAAATTAACTTTTACTAGAGTTAGAAGGACAACAAACTTTTATGAATTCAATTGAGATGTATATCAGTTACAAAAGCCCAGCAAAAGTGTACATGGAAATGGGCAAATAGTCTGTGAAGCACAATTTTCATAAGGGATATAATACAGTTCAAAAGGTAAAGAATGCAACATCAATTTTGAAGTTGCACTACCTGTCTTGCTTCAAAGCTCTTCCTCCCCTTGACTTCTCAACATACTAGATTCTCAAATTACAAGACAGAATCAAGACAGCTCTGTATTTGGGCCTGGATAACAAAATTGTTTCCTGCTCTGACCTTCATTTAAATCATATCTACAGAAGGACTTCAACACTTGCAGGTAACAATGCAAGAAACTTTCTTTTGAACACAGATGCATCAGTCAACAACACAAGACACTGAAAAAATAAAGCAGCTCAAAATGCCTCTCCTTTGCAGTCCATTCTAAAGTCTTCTTTCTCAAAATATATAACATAATAGAAAACCTGTCTCTCTCTTTTTTTTTTTTTTTTTTTGTAGAGTATAAAGTTACTGGGCCAGAGTAGAGAAGATGCAGAAGCCTTTCTGTTCAAAGAGATTTTAGTGGTTCACCTGGCTGTGGACCTTCAAGAAGTTGCTTTCCACAAGAATGTGGTCTAACTTGCCTTTAGCTTGGCATAAAACATGAGTTTATCTTTAAAATATAAGGTACTGCTCTGAGACAGACTTTCTTCAACACATTATTCCCCTGATCCCAGAGTGCAGAGTTAATATATCATCAACACCATGGAAAAATTCCAAAACAACCCAAAACCCTGCCCCACTTTATGCTGGAACTGGCACACTTCTTTCATACAGAAAATAATTAAAAATTTGTTATGCTCAAGTTTTAAACTCATTAATATTCCATATGCTGGGAAGGAAGTAGAAGGTCCATCTCAATATTGAGTCACCTTGCTGTACTATTAATATACCTCCGACCATACGTTTCTAAAACTGCCTTTTCAGTGAGTATTGAAATGCCATTAACCACAAGCACCCTAAGTGAATGAAAATCTAAATCTCATTTTCTACCAGGTTCAACTTATAAAATCAAAGTTTCCATGTTACCATGTTATGTTATTGCTTTAAAATGACACCACTCTAAAGAAAGCTCTAGGGCCAATTCATTGCAAGGAGCTTCTCCTATTAAATATTCTCTAGATAGCATCTGACATTACCAGTGCCAAAGCTTTAAAATCAGAGCTAAAGGAAACAATTTCAAAATTTATGTTTGCCATGCCTTCTAGACAGCATCTCAGAGTGCAAGCTGAACTTCAGCGCGTTCTGTAAGGTGGACTTTGTGAATCCACACCGCCTCCTGCATAGCATCTGCTCACTCAGGAGCAGCATGCCTGGGTGGCCCAGGGACAAGCCTGCCACTCTGCAAGCAGGGGAGACATGGGGTGAGGACACAGCATGCTGCTTCTTTCCCCCTTGGGGTGCTACAAGGCTCCCTTAAACAGCAGGAGCCCAAGAAAAAGCCCTATGCCTCTACTCTGAAAGTAACCACAATAAAAAAATATTTGCTGAGCACCATTAACCACTATAATTAAGCAACAGCTCAAAAAGACAGAATGTGAAATGTGTTTTCACAACAGAGGATGGAAATTCGTTTCAGGAAAAATATTTTCAGTCATTCTCACTCCTTTTTAGCAGTCAACATATGATCAGCCATTATCTTTTTGTCAGGTTCCTTCATTATAAAGACTGTAATAAAACACTTAAACATACAATAAAACATTTAAAAACATGATGAGCTAATCCCAGCTCATTTTAGGAATTTGTGTATCTGAGCCTGTCATCTCTTAACAGCAAAAACTTTCTGACTTACATTAGTGAGGTTGGTTGATTTTAGGAAAAAATTGGTGGTTTGGAAATTATTGTATTTGTTTTGAAATATTTTAAAATTTTTGTTGTAACAAGAAAAGGATTTAGATCATCTTTAATTGAAGATGTATTCTATTACGGATCAGAACTGTAGCCTCCAGGCACCTGATATTTCATGTGTGAAATCTGTAACCTCTTGTCTAGTGGACACCACCTCTTTTTTCTATTCCACTAATAACAGCAATTAAGTACTGATTCTTGCCAGTACTTTTTGAATTAATGCAATTAAGTGTGAGTTTTGAGCTAGTCACAAAGACTCAATGAGATTGCCTTTTCATGAAGCTGTAATGAATAAAATCAAACAGCAGGAACTCCACTGGAAACAATGAATAGCAGCAATCTACTTCATCTTATATTACATTGACTGTTTCATATAATTTCATTTCATTTCTACATAAAATAGAGAATTCTATTGTCTGCTCTGCTGCCATTTCTTTTGATGTTTGGAATATATTTAATTATACAAGGTCACATCTGAAGAGATAAAGCTCTCTGGAGAGAACAAAATTGAACTTTTCCATATCAGATCACTTCTCTCTACAGAAATGAATTCTTTATTACCCTAAAATTACATGGTATTATCCTGAAATGACATGATATGTCTTATTTCTCATATAGCACATTCCTGGAATTAGGCTTAAATATAAAAGAAAACTAATGGTTCTGAGAATTGGCTGCTCCAAAGGCTTCACTCTTTCATTACTCACTCTTGATAATTGGCAGTCCACAGTAGGAGAAGCAGGAAGAAATATGCCAATTGCATTTAGAGATGGGAGTTATGGCCTTTTCTTTATGATGTTGCATAAAAAATTATGGCAAATTATAACAGCTGTTACGGATGTGCTAAACCTGCCAAAGGTCTGTTTGTGCAAAAAGATTGCTTTTTTCCCTCCAAATTCTAAATGTGGAGTTCTTCAGTCTTTCAAAGGCCCAAGAAATGCTTGCAATGGGGTGAAAGAAACAGAAAAAGAGTAATTAATGTGAAGGCAAACACCACCTAAGGTAAAAAGAGATTAAAAATTTCTGAAATGTCTTGTTATCTCCATATAAAGTACATTTGAGAACAGAGACACATCTCACAGCTCTATATTTTAGTCATTAATATAAATGTTGAACTTTCTGAATTGTAGCTAATACTCAAATGTGTAAATAAAACTAAACATCTATTCAATTTTTTCTCTATTTTTTTAGCTACTTTCTATGGTTTTATAAGACAGTAATT
The DNA here is from genome assembly GCF_000277835.1 of Geospiza fortis. Lineage (NCBI taxonomy): Eukaryota > Metazoa > Chordata > Aves > Passeriformes > Thraupidae > Geospiza > Geospiza fortis. Next base: position 23,090,137 of record NW_005054297.1, read on the forward strand.
GTCTTGCAAGCAAAAAGGGAGCTGCAGAGCTGTTGGGGTTTGATTCCATGTAGGTGAGCTTTAATGAGCCCCTGGTTACCTTCTGCATCTTGAGGCATTTACAGTCTTTCAGGAGGCACCTCCAGGACAGCCTTCAGTATTCTTCATAAAGTACTGCTTTTTTTGTTAATAGTGCAACATTTTTCTATCTGCTGCGGGTTTAAAATTAACTGCAAATTATGAGCAACCTCTGCAGCAAAATGCATTTGCAGATTCAAGGTGCTACAAATGTATTGAAATACAGAGGAAATGAGGGACGGCAACTCAAAGCAGAGCAGTTTTTTCAGTCTGGGCATAAGCTTACAATATCCTCCTTTCAAACTGCACCCATGCTTTTCAAAGATATGCAAAACTGGCAAAATCAAAAGACAGTTTTACGCAAGCTGTGGGTGCAAGCTCTAGAAGGTTGTGTTCTGCCAACTAATCCACAACAGCACACACTGTCACAGCACACACACACAGCACAACACTTACTAACATTTTCTACATTCATTAAACTTTAATTAAACTTGATTTAAACTTAGACTTTAATAAACAGTTGAATTCCTGTTAGCTCATTAGCATATTGGTAAACACCCCCAGATCTCCCAAGTCTTAAAATAAAACAATGGGGCTTCTGTTTGATATGTCTTTGTTACAAAGTTTTCAAGGCATTATGCTGTGTAGAAGTGTTTGTTCAGATGCTTCATAATTTATTACTTTCTTATTTATATTTGCCTGTTTAGCAAAGCTAAGCAAAGCAACAACAACAAAAAAAAGGAGATGTAGAGATAATTACAGACTGAGTTCTTTGAACAACTTCAAAACTCTTTGTCAAAACCAAAAAAAGTAAAAATATTTGCAATCCTGAAATCTGAGAACAGGCCAGAACCATTTCCATGTCCAAGAGTAAACTATGATACAAGGGGAAGTGAACATGATTTTGAATTCACTTTTTGTATTTTTTAAAATTATTTTTATTTTCTATTACACTGTTGAAGTGTTTAATGGAAGCCATGATTCTTCACAGAAGAAATTACTGACTTTCAGAAAACTTTATTTTTCCAAGGGGAAGCAACTAGAAAAAAAAAATTATGTAGACCTACCATGTTATTTTCACAGCAGAAATTATTTTCCTTCCCTTGGCTAACAAACATCAAAAATTAAATTAGCTGCTTTGTTGCAGAATCTGCAAATGTCAGTCAAGTCATGATCTGAAAGACAAACAGAAAACTCCCGAGGCAGGAAGAGTCTTTCTGTTTTTATAATGATTAACACATTCTGCACACAACTACAGTATAAACTAAAAAGGAGCAATAAATGAATGACAATTGGTCTCAATATTTAACCCTAGCATTGGGGAAATTATCTGGTCTTTGTAGTAGATCCTGAACCAAAAGGAAAAATTACCATGACAATACTGCTAATTTCACACAAGCAGGATAAATCCCACATTTCATGGAACTGAAAAGGGGCCACACTTCTGAAGACTAAATTGTCTATGATTTCTGCTGTGGAAATAAAGGGAGATGGTGTCAATAAAAGACTGAAATAACCCACTACATATGAACTTTTTTATCTTTTAAAGAATAGGTTATTATTTTCATTAGTTGGGTAGTCTAAAAGTCTATTTTTTATTATTTTATTCATCTCTTTTTCCCAAGGAAAAAAAGTGGACCTTGATTACCTTGGAGCATATGTTTAATAATTTCAGATGAGTCTCCAGATTTCTATTTGTGAGCTGCAGAATTCAGTCCCAAATAATTAAATGTAATAGTTCTCATAAAGAGTTAATATGATGGTCACTTAACAGTACATCTTCATCATGATGCCACAAACACAGTAGAAAAACATAAAAATGGCTTTCTGTTAAAATCAATCCCTTTCTTAAAACAACAGCATCTCTTTTCCCATAAATATTCCTCTCCCATTAAATACTTGTTTCCTAAACCATATTCTCTCTATTCAGACCATACCTTTAGAAAATTTTCCCTTGGAAAAATAAAGTTTTGAATAACACTGCAGTTGTAAACTCAGGAAAATTTTGTTTACTTCAGAGAGGGTATGTAAATGGTCTAAGGCAGGGATACATGCCCAGCCTAACACAGCTGTGTCAAAGTGTCTAAACCTGGATTTAATTGTATATCATTCATGATTTATTCTATTGTAAAAGGAATTTTCATGTGTGAAATTTCTCAGCTTCACTTTCATCTTGAATCAGTTTGGAGTAGAAGTCCTTTGTGGGTTTAGTTAGCTCAGCATCTTCCAACAGATTGATAGAGGGTAATTTCTAAAGCATATGAGAACAGATGAATTTGGCATTATGTCTTCCAATGCCTCTCTATGCTTCTACAAGTGTGACCCTCAGTATCCTGAGGTGAAGGGATTGCCTACATATTTATGAAACTTTAATGAATTTGCCTTAATTTTTTCCAGTCTTGCAAATCAATACAAACATTTAGCACTTGTGACACTTGCAGCAAAGCAATTTCGTATTGTTGGACAGTCATGCTACTCTAAAAAAATTATCCCCATTCAGCACTGCCACTTCTGAACTGAGAGCATCCCACACAGGATTCAACTTGCAGCTGGATCAAAGCTATATCAATAGCATAACAAGATCTCCATTTTGTTTGCTCAACTCCTTTCCTAATTTACTTTTATTGCCACTATTTCAGAGTTAACCCTTCAGTCAGTATTTCCTGCTTTCAGCTATACCTCTAAGCTGGCATCAGTGCATTAAACAATACTGAGGAGGAAAAAACCCCTTAAAATCCATAAATTATGATGCTATAACTCAAGGAATCGAGAGAAACCTCATCCTTATGGTAAAAACTATATAAATATGAAGACTACATCAGAATTTTACACATGCACTAAAACTCCAGGCGCTCTGCACAGGACTAATTTTAGACAGCATAGCTTCGTCTTTTAGTCAGCAAAACATCAGAGGGCATTTTTAAAATGCTATCTATTTTCCAAGCTGGTTCATTTTTTCATATCTAAGAAATAACTACAGTCTCTCTTTGAAGAAGTCACCAAAATGAGAGACGACAAAGAGTATTCATCATATCTTTGGCGACTGTACAGCACCAGTTTCCTGGATAACAATTCTAATTCCCTCCTCCTTCTTTCCCTCCCCCTTGAGAAGAGTTATGGAACTTTTCAAAGGTTTGTAGAAATTTACTGAGATAATTTTCTGCTACTTTCCCTTTAAGAAACCTTCCATTTCTGGAACTGTCAGCAAATCTTATCCACCAATGTAAGTGAAATTATTTGACTCCATCACTGGTAATACAGCTTGAGGTGCTATGTCACTCACATCACCCAGACATCAGCAATTCTCTTGTCCCTTCACCCTCCAGTGCCTGAGCTACTACACAGCTTGAGGAACTATCATAACCCTCCAGCTTACTTCCAGTTAGTTTTGCTGCTAATGAATTTTGTAATTCAGCTTCTATGAATTCCCTGGATTCAGAGGCTTAAGGCATTTTCTGTAAGAAGACCTGCATCCCCTTGATAAACTTTCCTCACTTAATGAATGGGTAGTACCAGTACTCATTCATCAGGCCCAGTGCATATCCCAGCTGCCCAAACTAAAAGAAAAACCTGCACAAAATCTCTTCATCTTGCAGGAATCATATTCCATAGCTATTCTGAACATGAAGATTCCAATACTGCACCTAGAGGTCATACTTGCGTAAGGCTAGAGAAACGAGTGATTAAAAAAGGAAAGTTGAATCAGCTGGTAGAGTGAGATATGGTATAACCATTGTTACCACCAAGACAGAGTAATGAAATGATGGAAACAACAACAACGAGCCTGAAGGAAGAATATAGAACAGTACACCTGAAACTAGTTACTTCCAGTAGGACTTCAGGGGGATGTGTCCCAAGAAAATCCTGTCCGAGATGTCTGAGTCTTGGTTACCCATTTAAGAAATAAGAACATATGGCATTGAATACCCTTTCAAAGGGAAGGAGGAAAGAACTCTGGATGCTAAAAGATCACATCTCTATAATGCTCCTGGAATCTCATGACAATCAGTGGCACAAGAGTTGGAATTTGTTGAAAATTTTGAGACAGGTTTCACATAGCAAATACCTAAGCTTTGCAACAGAGGGCAGGAGCAGCACACGGAATCAAAACCAACTACTGCCACACTGTGGTAGACTAAAAAAAAAAAGTATTTTCTTTACCAAAGGAACCTGCAGGGTATCTCTGGTCAAAGAAAAGCTTTGCTTCTGAGACCACTCTGCTTTAATACGGTACCAAAAATAAGGAGAGAAGTGTAGAATTGCATGAAACATCAGAGTTCACCTCCTGGGAAATGGCTGAGCAGTCACAATGTTCACGTGACAAAGAATAAATCAGACAAAGGAGCTAGTTTGCTGGAAAGATGACAGCTTTTGACTAAACATCTCTTGGCATAAAAATAGGCAGGAAAGAAAAAAGAATTTAATAGATATTTTTAATAAAATACTGCATTTTGTAAACGCTGCATGACTATGGAGTACAATCATGCATATGCTACCATATGGCAGCTGAAACTCTTGTCTCTTTAAGATGCTAAACCAGATTTAAAAAGCTAGAGACTTTAAAGATGTAGAACTGCAGCATGTTTAATAAAATAATTAATTTGTCATTAAAAATTTGCTGAACAATTTTTTCAAGCAACCTGTCATTTCAAGTAGAACATAGCAGTTGATGCTATGAAAAGCAAAGATAGGATTCTTAGTTCTACCTTATGTCCACTACAAAAGATGACAAAACAGGATCACTTAGGTGATCCTAAAGAATCACTTAGGTTAGAAAAGAGCTCTAAGATCATTGAATCCAACCCAGCAATGCTAAGTCCACCAAGAAGTGCCACAGCAATATGGCTTTTAAATTCCTCCAGGGATGGTGACTCAACCACTTCCCTGGACAGCCTGTTCCAGTGCTTGGCAACCTTTCCAGCAGAAAATTTGTTCTTTTTATCTATTCTAAATTGTGATTTATATACACCTACATGTAAATACAAATTCTTTTACTCAAAAATCCCTCTTGCATGCATAACAGAAAAAAAGAACTTAATAATGCAGTTCTTTTTTTAAAGAAACTAACAACATCCATTGAGATTAATATTTGCAGATTGCCTTTTCATTTTAAACTTTTAGCATTAGAGATTGCTCAAAAGCAGTCCTAAAAGACCCAAAGAGTTTAGAGAGACATTTGAGAAAGTAGTATCTTTTTGAAATGTGTGCAGGCATGTTGAAGAAATGTTGAGAAATACCACAGGAAACAAGTTTTTAATGTTTTGTAAAACTTTCAAAGGAGGTATGCAGACTGAAGCTGAAAGGAGATGAAAATCAGAGTCTTGACAGCTCTGCTTATCACTACAGGCTGCTGAGAAAGTAAGCTCTCCAGAGGCTGAGAGCCAGAACATGCAACAAAACATCTCTCAACCTACTGGAATACACTAAATCATGTTTCCCTAAAATAAAAAAGGAAAAAAAAAAGAAAAGATGAAAGAAAAGAAGAATTTCTCCAGTATTGACACCTACTTTCTCCAAAAGAGTCCATTAGTGAAGTTGTTAAATTTGGAAATCAAGAAGTAGTTTTTCTCATTTTCAATGCTATAAAGTCCATAACTGAAATCAAAACATATTTCTTTAATTTTTCCTAATACTACAAAAGCTTTTGCCTTTGTAACTTAACTAATAGTTTTATTAGTTGAGTCAAATACAGCTTTAAAGAAAAGAAACTTGCTAAGGTATGGTTTTCTGCAAAACGTAGAAAATACATTTCAATTATGCAGAAACTGAGAGACAACAAAGCTATCACATTCAAAAAATTGGGGTAAGAACAATGTTTAATTGATAGTTTCTCAAGTTTATCTGATACTAAAAGAGCACATGAAGTTGCAGAAGCTAAGCTTAGATCTTTTCTATTCAACTGCTGTGCAAAGTCGGTGTAAGCCCGTTGTCACAGATGGAAGGGCAGGGAGCAGAAACAGCTACTGAGATGACATGCTAAACCAGGTATCACTTTTGTCTCCCCAGGAATTGCAGTGGCACTGTAAAAGTGCCATCATAAGTAGAAACAAAGGCATTCAAAATGATGTCCTGTATCTTTTTATTGTGTACTTTTATTTTGGTGCCTGCATTTCCATTCCCACATGCAGCTGAATCCAGTCCAACAGTCATTGCAAGAGATGTAACTATATTATAGCAAAGAGTGGAGGGATTCATTCCAGCAGCTTAGGAGACCTATGCCTGATGCCTTGAGGGATCAAACATGCCTTATTACTGCCTATTTTTACACACTTGTCATTTTATGGACTTGCTATGCTGAGCCCACAAAGCTTTCATCTTGCTATTAAATTGCTCAGAAGAAAAGTGGCATATTCGGCCCCAATCTCTGTGGTTGACCAAAGGATAAGGAAATGAAATGTCTTAGGTACAATCCTCCCTGAGAGGGAGTGCTAAGCTCCTGCATGCAGGCAGCAGAAACCAGCAGCTCCCCCACTTTTGGCCTGATCCAAGCCAGCACTCTGCAGAGAGAGTGAATAGTGATTATTTTATGGGGATCATTCTCTCTGTATTCTTTTATAGCATCCATAGAAGCTGAAATGCTCCTAAGATGTTGAACTGCTTCACAGCAGCATCACTGGAGATTGCAGCTCAGGAGTGACATCACAGAGACAGTTTGTACCTGAATCACATATTTCTGCGCTCTCAGGGATTTCAGTTCAGTTCACCTGCATGCTCTGGAAGCATATTAGAAATTACCAAGACCTGCTATTTCCACATAAATCACATTTTGGTTATTCTAAAGTCTTCAGTTTTCTAAGTTACAGCAAAATCAACAAAACACAAACCAACAACAACACCACAACATCAGCACTCCCAAAATTCCCTCCTTGACTTGCTTTTATTCCCTCATAGTGACAGCTATGATATCTTAACAGACTTTGCCATAACTTTGTTGGTCCATTCATTTTTCCTGAGTAATCTTAGACATCCTGGTCAGTTCTTAATGGTTTCCATAGCTCAGATGTCAACCAATATTGGACACTCAGAACTAAGAGCTGAGAAACAGACAGTATTAAAAAAAAAAAATCAGAGACTGAACTATACTCCTTAGGCTATCTTTTTAATGGAAGCGTGAATTAAAAAAAAAAAAAAATCGAGGTGACACCTGGAAGCCTTCTCTCTTTATCACCATTTTACAGTACCTACCTCCAACAAACACCATCATTTGTTCCTCTGCTACCCTATGCAGTCTAAATCCTTGTTCATTTCCACTGCTGTGACCAATGCCCTTTAAACTCTCCCAGTAAACTTAGAAGCACAAAGATTAGCATTGTACATTACACTTCAAGGTCAATTACCTGGAGACAGTTTTCACAAAGAAGCAGTAGCCCAGTGCACCAACTATGACCAGACCAAGGATGATTGGGTACAACTCAGATTAGATACGATGCTCATGACTGAAAACAGAGGCTGCAAATTAAAACAGGGAACTGAGGAGAGAGGGTGAATTGCTTTTTCAAACATCATCAGAACCAGAGTACCAGCCCTAGGGAGCAATGATGCACATGAGCAATTTGAGTCTACTCATATAAGTATACAGGTTTTGGAACAGTCAAAGCCAAGGGACTGTTTTAATCTCATTAAAATGCAACCTGAATTCTGATTTTAGCCAGGTTCAGTTTAACCTAACACTCAGTCCTGGTAGCTACTTTTGTTTCCCTTTACAATATGGGTCGTTTCTCATGGAAAAAAAGCAGGATAATTTACATGCCTTGAATACAGTTTGATACTTGATCAGACACAACTGTACTCTGATTTTTATTGTGGCTCTAGCACTCCACTGCATGCCAATAATTATTTTACTAATAACAAAGTACTTTCTATTCCTTTGGAGGGCAAAGCTGTACTTGTTTTTCTGAAGCTCTAAATATCAAATTGATCAACCTAATACAACACATAGATCCTTTCCTCCCAGAACACAATGCTACTCCTACATTTTCCCGTCTATTTTGATTTCATATAGGAGATTTTGGTTTCATGATCAAACCTGCAAATGCTTCAGTTTATTTCCTCACATATGACAAAAGACTGAGGGAGCTGCCCCTGTTTAGTCTGGAGAAAACTCAAATGTCTGTCAGTATCTGAAGGGAGGGTGCCAAGAGGATGGAGCCAGACTGTGATTGGTAATGCCGAGCAAAAGGACAAGAGGCAGTGGGCAGAAACCCATGCACAGAAGTTCCACCTGAATACATGAAAGAACTTCTTTACTGTGAGGGTAAGTGAGCATCAGAACAGATTGCTCAGAGAGGTTGTGGAGTCTCCCTCACTGGAGATGTTTGAAAACCATTTGGACCCACTCCTGTGCCATGTGCTCTAGAATGACCCTGCTGTAGCAGAGAGGCTGGACCAGATGACTTCCAGTGGTCCCTCCCAACCTGACCCATTCTGTGATTCAGCTTCATATTCAGCTGAAGAGTTATGCTGAAGTTGGTAGGAACATTAGTCTCATGAAAATTACTACCGCACTTAGAAATTCAGGGCACTGAACTTTCAGATTTACCAAAAAATATCTGGTGGAAGTGCTAACTAAAACAATCATAGCACCAATTACAATACTGGGGTTTTTTTTGGGGCCCTTTTAGCTGTTTTTAATAAAAGCTACAGTCTCATTTGTTTTCCTCTGCCTAGGTCTCAGTAGTGTTCTTCAGGTAATGTATGCTTCAGCTCTAAAGTGCCCACTTAGTGAATTTGACTGGTATCTGTATTGAAACAAACCAGTTGAGAAGAATTTCTATTATATTTAAGAAAAAGAAAAATTCCTTTTCAGATCCAAGTATCTCCACTCAGATGTTTTTTACTTCCTTTTCAAATGTATTCTGCTTTGAATTAAATTTAAGCAGAGGACAAGAATAAGAATTTTAAGGAATATATAATGAGTTGAAAGAGGGTTTTGAATAGTAGTGGATATGCCATTTTGCAACTATTTCCAGTTGTAAAAAGCAAACTGAGTAAACCTAGAGCCAGACACAATAACAGGTAAGATAAAATCTGATTATGGTTTGAGTACAATAATGCTGAACCTGTATCGTAAAATGAATTATGTATATATTAATTTCCACTGCTTGTTCAAAAGGAAATTTAGTTCTTGAATTAATTGCATAAGCCTTACAGTGTTTTGCTATGGCTTTCAAATAGATGCGTACTAAAATTAGAAAAAGCAAGATTCCAAGATGATAAAGACTAAAAAAAGAAAAATCAGAATTCATGTGACTAAAACACAATATTCGACTTTGCATGTAAAAGCAAAACTGCTTCATTTTAAACCCTGTGCTATTTCATTTTTAGCTGAACTCCTAAAAGGCTTATTTCCTTCTGATACTGCTCCAGTTGCTCTCTGTGGGAAACTATAGAGTTTATATATTATTCATCCAACTAAAAACCCTGAGGCAGGACCCCTATGGAGACTCTTCAGTAATTGGTCTCCAGATGCTGGTGATATGCAGTGCTCTAAAAGTCCTTAAACATCATGAGAACACAATTCCATCTGCTTTTCAAGCTGTGTATGTTTAAAGGAACAACACAGCCTGCTCACCCACATTTTCAGGCATCTCCTACAGCACCTAATTATTCAGGAACTCATGTGCATCAAGGTACACTTTATGTGGCTAACATAACAGCTTAAAAAATTAAAATTAAATAATCACTGTATTATTTAATAAATATCTGATGCAGCTGAGCAACCTATCCACAAAAACAGTACACAGCAGCAAAATTATCAATTGCTTTAACGTTCCCCGAGTACACATAAACAGGAGGTGGACAGTGAAAAGCTAAGCAGTAATCATTCTGCATTAACATATCCTGACAAGATGCAGGTATGTGCAGTGAAAGTTCATTTAGCATTTGCATTTATATCATGAAACAGCAAAATTATAACAATGCTCATATCTTAATTTCAGTATGACTCCAACATGGACATTCATGCAATTCACTCAAATAGGGCCTCGAAGCAGGCCTATAATTAATTGTTCTCAACTTGAATGGTCAATCCCTGCATTTTCTTGGACCCTGCAAACTGGGAATAATAAAAATTTTAATATTTCTTTTCCCAAGGATACTAACACACAAAGCATATTAGTTTTCAGGACATCTCAATTGCAAACATAATTTAAATGCTCAGCATGCAAATTATTAATGCTAGCTCAATCTAGATCTGCAAAGGATGCTGACATCAGTTACCTAACAGCCCTTTCTCCCTTTTGTCTTACTTTGACCTATTTTAAGGTTCCCCACTTCAGCTTGTACAGTATTATTTTCTTTTTTCTAAGTCTCACCCAATACCTTCTGTTTCTCTCAACTGCCATGTTGTACAGGCTTGAAAGGCAGCAGTTCAAGGCTGACAAACTAAGTCCATCTAGCCTAGAGCTTCTCTTTGACATCAAGGTCAGTGAGATGCAACTGATACGATTTGTAACCTAGTGCCAGAAATTTGTACTGTAGGCACTCGTAGGTGCATGAAAGAGCTACATAACATGAAATCAGAGGCTACTTGTGCTAGGAGCAGCATGGACCAGGAATCATGGTTGACATAAACAGGTCTCCTCAAGAACGGTGAAAATAAAAACTAAACCGGGTAAGTAATGCTACATGTTGACAGGAGGAGTACACTAGGTAATGAAAGGGAGTAAGACACATGAAACACAACCTACTCGGGAAAAAAAAATTAATTTTGTCACAAAATGATGAAGCAGCGTAACATCAGAAGTCAGGTTCCGCTCTTCAGGATGACAAGAGGGAGACAAAAGAACCAGCTGCTTCCTAGTGATTGCAAGTGCCAACAGATTTCTCACCAAGTTCAGGCAGTAGCTTAGAGAACATATATTATAACATCACTGTCACTGCCTACAGTAAAGCAACCTTGAAACAAACATGTGGTATGGTTTTGAGGTGCTTGCTTATGCATATCCTTACACCTGTATGAGGCTGTTCCCCAAATCTCTGTAGCCAAGTACAAATGTACAAGAATAAATCAGTAGGGTGTTCCGGACTGGAGAACCAGTCTAACCGAATTTTTATTTTACTCTTTAGTCAGATATGATTATTCAGAGGGTGCTGTCTTGACTCTTAGAGCTGGTCAAAACTTTAGATCCAGAATTTCTTTGCCTCTTACTGTATCAATAATAGCGGCGAGAAATCTGTTGGCACGGCAGTCCAAAACTAAGGCGTGGTAGAACAGTTTTGTACGGCAACTAAAACCTTCAACCATGTGGTAAATGACAACTCTTTTCTTCTACTTTGTTTAAACAAGTAAAAATCTTTTATACTTTTGACTTCCTCTTCCAGAGAACAGAGTCTTCTGAAACTCCTCCTCAGAGTCTCCATTTCAGATCTGATGAGAACAAATGCATTGTTTTTCTAGCTAAGCTACATATTTGTTTTGTCAGTTCACATTTGGAGGCAACATTCAGCAAAATATAATCCAATATAAATTTATCACCTTAACCATCTTCAAAATACCTATATATACACAGGATGACAACAATGTGATGAGAACTCAGTATCCCCTACTATAAAGAACATTCACCCTTTGACATCTGTGTTCTCACATCTACATACTAACTTTTTTCTTAGTAACAGAAACTAAATTAATTTAAAGATTCTTAAACTCAATCCAAGAAAAATGAAAACAGTGTATTTTTCTGCATAAGCGTGGCCTTTAGACATGGAAAAAATATACCTGTGTATACCTGTGTGTTTGCACCCATGTGTATATTTACCATTTGTAAGAAATTTTCTCCCTTGCAGAATTTTTATCACTCTGGAAATCATGATTCAGAGTTTTTACACAGAGTTGGGTAAAGAATCCTCCACATGCATATTGAAAAAACTGACTGCATATAAATTGTTGAAAAAACTGACTGCATATAAATTGTAAATACTGTCATCAAATAACTGAGGTAACCTAGCATTCAAAATATATAATATTTGAAGAAATTACAAATTAATATTTCAAACACCTGCTATTTAAAGCAGTTTAAAGGCATTCATTAATTATTTGACGAAGTATATGCAGTAAAATAAGTATGATGCCTTGTGAAGGCTGACATAGAACAGTGCTAGATGCAGTTAAAAATAGAGTCGGTATTTATTAGAAAGCCTCAATGGATACACCTTGGGCAGTACAAAAGCCCAGCCAGGGCTACACCCCCGGTGAACCCAAAATGGTCACAGAAATGGACAACCAGTCATGGGGTCTCTCACTTTTATAAGTTCTGGTAAATCTACATATTGGAATCAATTGCCCAATTACAGCTTTAGGTTTTGAAGTTCCATCCTTGTTTTCTCTCTTCAGTCCACCATTGTTTATGCTGTTGGGCCTGAAATTAGGATCATTTGTCCTTGGTCCCCAGCTAGAGAAGGAATTGTTTTGTCTACCTACTCTGTGAAGAGAGCTTACCATCCCCTAATATGAAGCTCAGAACTACACACTGAAGCAGCGGAAAATCTGAAAAATATAAAAGCTAAAACCTGAGGCATCAAGTGTACATTTTCAGCCTGCTGTTTGTCTTTTGCAATTACAGAAAGGGATACAACAGAGCGGTATTTTTCATTAAAATTTGGAATATTCTCTGATGCAGTGAGCATCTCTCTTATACTTTTCCTACATCTTCATTTTTGAATTTATGATCCAAAAAGCTATCCACAAAGTTACTGGATTTATATTTATGAGGTTCTATCAGCAGGTTACATAGATCTGAACCTTTTTGATACACAACACTTCACATCAGTATTTAATGTTTAAATTACAAAGCTACTATTTGAAAATTTCTCATAAACGGAGTAGCATTCTGTGATTGTTACAAGCCTTAAAAATATATATTATTTGCATTTATTACTCTATGCCATCAATCTATTGGGAAAATGACACTTCACTGAGAGATGACTTCCATATGGAGCAACTAGGGAAATGTATTTATAACGCTTGGAAAGTAAAACAGCAGTTCAGGGAGTTCCAGCTCACAGCTGAGAGTTTTGAAGAGATTATACTAATTTTCTTAGAGTAAATCACTGTAGTAGAATAATCAAATTTGGGACTCTGAGAAACGCACAAGCAAAATAATCTCAAGAGAATTTGGAACATGAAACAATTACAGTAAAAGGCAAATTTATGGATTTCTGTTTACTGTAGTTGTGTCCCAAACCCGTTTGAACGAGGCCTATTTCTGAACAGATTTGTTCAGGGAAAGCTGAAACAAAGAAAACAACATCAAAGCACATGGAATAAATATGTAGAATAGTCCATTTGTATAAACAGTTGGCTAAATAACAGTAAGCTGGGATGGATTGCCGTGTGGACTTAGAATACGTCTGGAAGGCAAGACAAAAGCACTTCTTTCCATAATTAATATATCTGGGAATCAACACTATGAAAAAATAAAAATAATTGCATTAACCTGACAAATAACATGGGCATAGTATTTTTCCTATGTCACTTCAAAGGATAAAAAAATTTACCATCAGTTGGGACATGATTTTGAATTCAGAATCAAAAACATTTTCTGTAGTTTACAGTTGGCTTGCCTGCTGTAGAAGACCTTGCTTACATCACTGTAATAACATTATAGGCTACAGTAAGTTTATATAGCCTGATGGTATTATTGATTATGAGAAGTCACTACAGCTATACAATATTGATGTCTTTTTGTCTTTTAATTGGGAAAAATGTTTATGAGAAATGACAGTGGAATTACAATCAAAGCTAATGGTCCTCCTGAACAGAGTCAAAGAATAATGGTTGTAAGACTGCACTGGTGAAATGCCTTTCTTATCTTCTGTAGGAAATACTTTTAGAACTAAAGAGTTCTAAACATATTAAAATAATGTTTTGAAGGCAGCATGGTTTCAGCATCAACATGCTGTGTTCGCCCTCTTTGAGGTACTCATGTTACATTTAAACCAAAAGAAGACTATGCCTTTCTTCCTATAGCACGCAAAAAGCTCTTTTGCACTATAATGAATCTAAACTATGTACAATGTCACCACTAACAACTGTACATTAATTGGGCAGTGGGGGTGGAGGGAAGGCAATAAAAACATTCTACAGGCCTATTAGGACACATTTCAAATGTGGAAAACCATTATATGCCTATAACTAAGCACTTAAAGTTTTTTGTCTATTACGTGTACAACACCACGCACACAATGTATATTGAAGCTGCCTTTGCAAAGTTTCAGTGGAGGTATAAATGAAGTGCTAGCTATTCATACAAGACCTCTTAGAAGCAGCATAGAATCATTTAACAGCAAAAATATATTCACCTACACGTTCACCCTTTCTAAACACCAAATAGGATCAGTAAACAAATTATCAGTTTGCTGGAATATAATCGTTTTATCTCAGCTCCTCTGAATCAAGAATAATAAAACTGGTGCTTCCTAAGCAGACAGATCACCCATACCATAAAAATGGTTCCTATTAAGGAAATTTGAATTGCTTCTATCACATAGCAAACAGATGAATTTGGGTAGAAACGTGTTACAAACTGACTTTGGAGTTTGGTGTTTCCAAGCCTTTCTGGAGAGCCCAAGAGGTGCCTGATTGCAGTGCTGTAATGCCAGTTCTGATACTTCAGATGGGTGTGGCCATCTGCCAGGGACCAGATCTGGCTCACTTTCATCCAGGTTTCACACAAGGCAAAAGTACTCCAACCCATGACCAGAGGAAAGCACTATGGCACACTGCCACACTTCCATTGCTCAGCAGCAGAGTATCAGAAGGAAACAGCTGGGCATGGAGCAATCCCTCTGCAGTAGGGAGGGATTCATACCTGGGGGGCAACCACAGGCAAAATTGCAGCTGGAATATAAGTTTTCTTAGTAATCAATAAATCTGATCTATATGACCTCACCTACAACATTTTTATGCATCTGTAGTATCTTGAAAGAATGAGTTCCATGTTTCAATTATACTTCATAAGACAAAGTGCATTTTTTTTTCCTTTGTGCCCTGAACCTAATAACTTTTTAAATCTATCTCTATTCCTATATCAAGACAATGAGAAATACCATCAGAATTTTTTCACTGTCTTCTTTTACACATATCTAGTGTAAACCAGGACTAATTAGGTAGTTTTTAATTCTTTACTGTGAGGGTGATGAGACACTGTAACAGGTTGCCCAGAGAAGCTGTGGATGCCCCATCCCTGGCAGTATTCAAGGCCAGGGTGGATGGGGCAGTCAGCAACCTGGTGTGGTGGGATGTGTCCCCATCTATGGCAGGGAGCACAGAATTGGATGATCTTCAAGGTCCCTTCCAACCCAAAGCAGACCTCAGTAACCCCTTTTAATACTAACAGTGCAGATTTTGGCTCGTCAGCATCTATTGTTTCCTTCTGCAAACTATTTTTTGCCACACTGCATTATGTGCTGCAGACTCAGATTTCTCCACTGTGTGGGGATTCATTCAATTATCACCAGAGGCAAAAGCACAGCACTGGAGACAGCATCAGGAGGAACATTGTGGCACAGTTTTACAACACACAGTTGCTAAGAAAGCCACAGCCAAGCAAGGGTGAAAGTTGCTAGAAAGGAAAATTCCTGAAAAACTAACCTGATGTGGTGGAAAGACACAGTGGTATCAGCAACATAATGTAACTGCCTTAAGGAAATCTTCGTGACCCAAGGAGACTTGAATCAAAAGAGTGTATTTGTAAGGACAATAAATTATGCAGTACTACTACTCAACCAGATGAATCATAAGGACAAAAGGCCCAGGCCAGCCCAGAGCAGTGGGTGGAACTCAACCTACACTAAGAAAGCACCTGAAGCAATCTCTACACCATTATTGCGAACTGAAGGAGGATGAGAATCCCAGAGGGCTGGAAGAGGGGAGACATGGTACCTATCTTTATAAAATGCAAGAACAATTGAGAACGTGGGAATTTACAGATTAGTCCAAATAGAGTTGATCCCTAAAAATAATAAATATTAGAGCACATTTTAAAAAGCACCAAACCAAAAAGAAGAGAAAAAACCAGGCACTTATAAAATAGGATGAGAAATAACCACAAGTTTTCCAATAGCAAAGCATTGCAAACAATTCAGTTTTGTTTTTAAGCAGATGAGAACTGCCAACTGAATGAGACGCTGTAGAGAAAGTGAATTTTAGAAAGGTTATTTGACATGATGCCCTAGGATTTTAATGAGCATTGCCTGATATCCACAAATTTTACAGAACAATAAAGCTTTATGATGTAGAAATAACTTCAGTTCTTGCTTTCCCTCTATATAAAGGGAGACATATATATAAACACATATACATTTAAGTAAAAAAGAAGCACACAGCTGTAGCAACATAAAATTAAGAAGAAAGGGATTGGGGTTCATTCATAGTCAAGGAAGACAGGGTACTTCACAGCTGTTTATATGAGTACAGCACCCTAAGATTTATAAGCATCAAAGAAAGATTTGAAGACAATGGTGAAGTACAGTGTAGGACATCCCAGATCAGACTGATGCCAAGATTCTGCAGCAGGGAATTGGCTAGAATAAAGTTTGGATATGAAAAATAGCCATAATCAAAGATTTGTGTTGCGGATGAGAAAAAGAGGAAAGAAAAAAACGAAATAAGGACATAATCAGAATAAAAACATTTGGGAAAAGAGCTTCATTTTATATGTCAGTATTTTAAAGCATTGCACAGGCATTCCTAAATGTATGTACATAATCTGAGTAAGAGGCCACGTTTGAGAATTCAGTAAATACAACATAGTATCTGCTGCAAATGGTAGTTACATATCTGCAAGTACATGTAAGAAAACATCAAATAAGCAAACACATGTCTTAAAGCTGACTTTCAGCCATGGATTTGATAATATTGTAGCAATCATTTTACTAACTTCCCCCCCGCCCCCAAATATTAGCACTCAAGAGCAGATGCAAATACTTGCATAGATTCTGGTAGACGCAGAAGCATATTTGATCTCGCCTTCAGTTTCATGTAAGAATATAGTTATAGTGAGGGCTGAAATACTAAAAATACAAGAAGAAAAAGGCTTTGAATGCCATAGGAAAGGGATAAAAAGCCAACAAAGATAAAAAATTCAGGAAAGCATGTAATAGCTTAGAAGCAAGGAGGGGAGAAAAAAATCTGTAAAGGAATCAAAACCTCCCCATAAACACACACAAATACTACAGCAAATCTACTGTAACACATATAAAAGGGCCTCTATCAAAAAAAGGGTGAAAATACTGCAATGAGGTATAAAACACGGATTGGGGCTCTTGGTGACTATCCTTACAAGACTTATACAGAGTATTAATGAAGAATGGTTTAGATCTGGCTGGAAAAGAGAAAAGGGTTAAAGATGCTTAGTTTCTGTTTTACATACACTTCAGAAGAAGAAGCAGTATCAAGCTGCAAGCAATTAAAAGTGAGAACCAACAGCAATTAGAAACAGAGGAATATCAACTCCTGTAGTATTATACTTGTGAAGATGGAAATCCCATGGGAAGGGTGCTGTGGAGAACAGCCCACCTTGTTGCGCAGTAGGCAGTGCTAGTCTGCACAGAACATCATCAGAAACAAAGACAACACAGGGCAATATGGTAATAGAGTCCCAGTGGGGGAGCCATGTGTCTGTTCTGCTTTAGGAGGACATGCACACTCACTCCAGGGAGGAGGCAACACAGGAAAACAGCAGGATGAGCTGTCAGCTCTGACTCCACTGGGGCACGGGAGGACCTTCTGCTCCACAGAATGTATGGGATTCTCTCATTTTCTGTAACAGAAACTGAAAACTGGCCTACCTTTATGGCCTGTGGGAAAATGCAAACTATATGGAATCTGACACACAGGTTTATTTGTGGTTTTCTACTTTTCCCCTCTCTATTGCTGAATGTTTGGATGCTAGAGGTTGGCTTTCAGGGGAAGGGAAATAGCAAAAAGCTTCTGGACTGGGGCAGTTCAACACAGCAGCATGCATTAACAGCACAAATACATATACTAATTTTTTAAAGATACTGGTTCTTATTCTTATAGGTAAGAATAAGAAGCTACCAGTGTTTTTCATTTTTGCTTTAGGATTTTTTCTTCTTTCATTTTTGTAGCTATAAATTTTCTTCTAGCTTCTTTGAAGGGCCTCCTTTCACAGCTGGCATGGCTTTTAGATTGTTTCCTGTGATGGTGTTCACAGGGGTCTCAGGTTGAAGGAAGAGACGAAGATTTGACTCCATGTTTCAGAAGGCTTGATTTATTATTTTATGATATATATTACATTAAAACTATACTAAAAGAATAGAAGAAAGGATTTCCTCAGAAGGCTAGCTAAGAATAGAATAACAAAGAATGACAACAAAGGCTCTGTTTCGGACTCTCTGTCCGAGCCAGCTGGGCTGTGATTGACCATTAATTAGAAACATCCAACATGGGCCAATCAAAGATCCACTGTTGCATTCCACAGCAGCAAATAATCAATGTTTACATTTTTTCCTTATGCCTCTCAGCTTCTCAGGAGGAAAAATCCTAAGGAAAGAATTTTTCATAAAAGACGTCTGCGACAGTTTCCAACTTCCTTATCCCAAGAAGCAGCAGGTGGGATTGTTGAGATGCCATTGTCATGGGATTCTCTTACACAGAGTAACAGTAGTACAGTGCTTTTACTCATTTTTCCCAGTTACTTCTGGAGCATAATGAGATGGATGAGAAAACCGAAAAGATGTCACTGCTATCAGCAGTGGTGAGTTTCCAAAGGGAGGTTTGCTGCTGCTTTCTGTTTGGCTGCTCGAGAGCCTCCTGCAAGGGAGAAGCCACTGAGGGAGGCAGCAAACAAGCACTGCACAAGCACAACACACATCAGACTCTCTCATTCACACATGTTGGTAAACACACTTGTTGTTTGTGAGTAGTTCTCCAATTCCAAGTGTGTGAGCCAGATTTGCTTCCATTTACTCTCCCATCAGCAGCTTTCTTCAGACCCATCCCTACAACCTTACAAGCATTGAGCCAAAGATAATGAAGCAAACACATTAACCTAAGGTGGTTTGTTCTGTAAATCAAGAAAATGAAGTTAATATTTATATTCAACAGTTTTTTACCTCCTTCACTGACCTCCTTTATTTATTTTTAAGGACCTCTCCATATTCACAACCATGTTACTATCTTAATTAATAGGAGGTTGTTTTCTTGTATGTGTTAGAATTTATTTTTTTAGAATTTTACTTTCATAAAAAGGACAGAAAAGAAATTCTATACCTCAACTGTAAAATCTCTGGAAAAATTACATTTTCCTGTTGAATCTTAGTGACAAAAAAAAGTCAAGGTATTTCACTCACAGTTAACAGCAAATTGCCCCCAGTAATTAAAAAATAATAAAAAAAAAAAATTTTGTTTGGACACCCACGATAAAAAGGTTGAATTCTGTTCTCTGCTGCAATATACTAAATATAGATGATCAATTATGAAATAATTCTAATAAAAAAATGAGGACAAGACTTCAGAAGAGCCTTCTCTTGTAATAGAGGAACATCATAATTCAAGGCAGGCCTGAACAGCAAAACATATCAAAATAGATCCTTATTCCCACCACTGTTTTAAAATTTCTGTGAACTTAATGGATATGCAGAAAGTACCAGCTAGAACTGGTACTCTGTAACTTCTCCATAACTTCTAAAAAATATTTAATATCTGAACATGTTTTAGGACTGTGATACTGACCACAAGCTGACCACAAGAAAGATGAATGCAACAATGGTACAGAAATTCTCAGGAAAGGAAGAAGAGCTATTTTATAGTTTATTTAAAGCTGATCTCTAAGTACTGCTGTAACTCCAGTGACTCACTAGAATTAAGTAGTGTATCAGGTGAGGACCTGCCCCCACGTGTGTTAAATATGGTGTCACATCAGATGGATTTCACCCAGAAACTAGATGGTAAAGCTCTATCCACTGTCTTCCCAGAAAAGCAAAACTAACTGAGGATTCAGTGGAAATAATTTAGCTCATATTGGAAAAATACTTTAAATGAGCATAGACATACATATGCAAACACACACAAACACACAGACTTGTCAGAATAGAACACTGACAATGCCCTCACAAGATGCAATAGTCGGGTGGGTTTTATTGACTGCTTTGCATATGGAGATAAGACTGCCTTTGGCAAGATATCAGTTTCTGCATTGTGGATAAACATTTTCATACAAAAATGCGAATTTGCAGAGCGATGACTATCTACAGTTGGAAATAAATTCCACCTTCCACCATTCTGCTCTCCCTCATCTGAACTGTACATATTTTCATCAGGTTTTGCACATGGGGACTAATATCAACAGAGGAGAAAGTTAGAT
>NW_005054297.1:23110593-23166211 GCF_000277835.1 Geospiza fortis
TAGGGAAATTGCAGACATGTTGCTGTGCTCATTTTTAAGCTAATTTTCTCTCCTGAGATCCTGTCATAGACTGCACAGATGTACAGGCATGGGCATTTCAATTCACAAAGACTAGGTCTTCTGTAAGCTAGTGAGATCACAAAGGCAGAAAAAGATTTCCTCTGCATTATTTTTACATCTTTCTCTTTCCTTCCACTCAGCTATCATGTAATTCTAGAGTACCAGAGTTGAAAAACCGAACAAATCAAAGCATGCTCACCCTGCATTGACTATGCTCCCAATTACTGCAAACACACAGAAAGAACACCCAAATTCTGCGGTTTAAGAGATTAAATCAACAAAATAGCTGAAATTTTCAGCACACATGTAAAATGCCACATTTCCCTGTTGAAATGTCACTGTTTTAGTCCATTAGTCCACCATCCAGTTCATCCAACAGAACCTCAGGGATGTGCACTGCACTGCAGGCTGGGCAAAGCAGCTCACCTCCTGATGGCAGACTATGAATGTGCTGAAGGACCAAATACAGAAACAAAACAGCCACAGGCTTTATCCAGTGTGACAGATGTATCAGGGAACATCTGGCCTGTTGGTCTGATCAGACCCACCAGGATTCCTGAATCACAAGTCCCTTTACAAGCCTATGCAGAATTTAATTAGCACTCTATAGCTGTACCCTAGGAATCAAGATAACTCACTGAGGTTATCTTCTGTTTGACAATACTGTTAAAATAACTAACCTTTAAAACAATCCTACCCAATAGTTTTCATTCCCATCTAAATCAGGCTTATCAGGTGCAAAGGAATCAAAGCTGAAAATCAAGAACCTGGCTGTGACTACGATGATGCAAAGTTCTGAACAGACTTGTTTATGACAAAGGTGTCTGGAAAAGTGGCTGAGCAACCAGCATACACCTAGAAATTCAAATCTCTAGCCTGGTACCAGCTGAACAATTTCTGCCAGCCTGCATGCCAACACCTACATATTTCAGAGGTAAGTAACTCAAAGCATCAAGAAATAAAATATTTTAATGGCGACCATTTGAGGTACTAGCATTATTATCACCTGATAGTTTAAAAGCTATAGAAATCACACACAAGTTTATATAAATGCTTTAACAGTTATTTTCTCCTCATTTAATTCAAAACTTACTGGAGTTAAAACCAAAGATCTCACTTGAATGACTTTTAATTATATTGATTACATTATGTGAACAGCACTAATTATTAAAACATGAGAAACTAAAAAAGCATTTCTACTCTTCTGCTTTTCTGTGGGACACAGGCTGAATCATTAATCCTGTCTTAAAAATAAAGAAAAAGAAATTGAATCACAGTGATTAACAAAAAACCCAAAAAGCCAAACCAACCAAACAAAAAAAAAATCCCAAACCCAAATAATAGGAAACAAATAAATTTGGAAAGAGAAGTAGGAGGAAAAACATAAAACAAGAGCATTTATTGAGAAGAGGTATCTACTCCTTCAATTCATTCTTCAAAGTTTTGTGACTGTTGAATAGAAAATATTTACTGATTTATTTTTTCCACAAGGAACCACAAGCAGTAAAACTGACAAAATGCACCATAATGTTCAGTACCCCAACCATCAACTCACCCAATAAAGGAAGAAGAACAGCCTACTATTCAGTCAGTTCCATTAGTCTAGAGATACTGATGGTGTCATTTCTTCTGGCTACTTTCACATAAGTGATGAAAGTAAGGGTCTTTCACAGTTTTTACCCTCCTACACAATTAGGTTTGAGCCAAAAATGTTTACCAGTAGTATCATTTGTTCTGCAAACTGTGTTGAAAATTGCAAAGCAGTTTTTGTTCAGTTCAGTCCATCAATTACTCTTCTATACATTTTTCACTGAACAGGACTTTCAGCAGTGAACTGCCTCTCACCCCTCAGCATGCCAGATGAAAGACCTAGTAAGTAAAGATTTTACAAGTTTTGGATATTAGTCCAATAAGATAATATTTCTATTCCAGCTTTGGAAGCATTGTCACGTGTGTGTAGTAACAATGTGTTCCTGGTCCTACCAGCATTTTCATAGTAACCAAACTTTTGTTTTGGTCCCTAAGATTACACATGCAATTAAAAATAGATGAATGCTCACTGTGCAAAACTGTGATATCTGTACATTAAATCAGTGAACTCTCTTCATCCTGTTAAGTGAGAATAGTTTCCAGTTGTTTAGCACACACACAGAAGTTAAAAAATAGAACATTTAATGGGAAGAAAAAAAACCAAATTCCATTTGAAATCTGAATGCTTATTGCCTGGTTCCCAGTATCTCCTATTCTCCTTTCCAGCACAGTTTAATGATTTTGTTGCATTAAGGAAGAAAACATTCTTTCCAAGGACAATATAGGGGCTAAGAAGGCTGCACTTAATTAGAAGACTAAATTTACTCAAAGTGTCTCTGGATGTCTGCCAGATTCTTTTCAGTGAGACTTACTGCAATATTTAAGAACTAAAAAACATAAATGAATGCCAGTGAACCTCCCAAAAAAATTAAATGCAATTAAATGCAACATACTCACATTTAATATACAGAAACAAATCAGTACATTCAAAAGCTATTGAGACAGAAATGTCATTACATTTTAAGTTGTTTTTTTTGGGGGGGGGAGGGAAACAGCTTCCAAATTAATTTTACAAAATCTACTTTGTGCTAATGAAAGTGTATCTTTGTGAAAGCACAAAAACCAGAGAAGTAGATTTGAAAAATTCTGCCAGCTTTGAATAGCAGAAATCCAAAGTAAGAAGACTGGCTAGCTAATCATTTAGTAATTTGAGCCTATTGTTATAAATTCCATTGTCCAGACTATTCAACATGAGCAACAAAAAAAAAGTGCATATAAAAGTAAAAAGTGAAAACTCCTTACTTCAAACATCATTCTGCCTTATGAGTCTCTTACAGAGAAATAAAAAAAGAGAACTGATGACTATAGTGAATGGATCTGTATTTACAAAAAAAAATAAAAAAGGAGCTGAGGGGCTTTCTTAAAAAAGCCCTTTTTTTACCATTACCTGAAGCTTCATTCTTTTCCATTATAATTCTGCTACATAAGAAAAATGTTTATCTCATACACATCAAAAAATTAAAATATAGCCTAATACAAGAAGGAGCCTGCTTCAAAAACAGACACACAATTTTAAGTGAAGCCTGGGATATTTACATAAATGTATGAAGCTTTTAACACTTAAGTTTTCAACAGTCTTTCAGTTACTATATTTAAAAAAAGAATAAATACATACACTAAACACCGGACTGTAGGTACACTTCTATCTCATTCCAAAACAGATCAAATTTTGAGTCAGATGTGGTACTGTGACAAGTTTTTGTGACACTCCTTGCAGGTTTTAAGATTCATGATTTCACCACTTTGTCACCACAGTGAAAAATAAAATCAACAATAAAAGCAAAAATATATTAATAGACAAAAAAGTGTAGATAGCAGATCTCCTCTCCTTCCTCCCTCAAAGAGAACGTTTGCACAGTGTCACAATTTATAGAAACACTGAAATGATACCATGAATATCTGGTTATCTGCATTTTAAACAAGGTAGTGCTTATATTTTAGAATTAGAAGATATGTAAGTTAGATTTTCATTTTTACTAACCATTATGCACTAAGTAGTCTGATCTTTTCAAAAAAAGGTTTTCAAAGACATTAATTTCTCTAGAAGCAGAACTTCATGGACACTGACAACTATTTTTCTTGCATTATAAGCTTCTTCTCAATGCGTCTCAATGACTTTTTGTCATCTCTGTCTCCATTATCAGTTCAGTAAAATGATTTATACCAGGTTCTAGCGAACAGAAGGAAAAAGGAGAAAAAGAAATAATAATGAAGCAATTGCTTATACCTTTGATCATTTCATTGACCCAGAAATCCTTCAAGCACAGATGTAATTTCAGGCACATGAATAGTACCATGACTCCAATGGAAATTGCTTCTGGAAGTGTACGAGTAGAAGGCTTTGGCTAGAATATGACTAAAAATCTCAAGCACTAAGCAAACTGTAAGGATTTCACAGTTTTTAAATAAAAATAAGTCCTCCATTTTTTCTCATACACCTTTTATGCACTTTATAAATACATTTTTTAAGCTAATAAAAAGTCTACAGCTTCTAGCTTTCACTTAGAGAAGTTGCATTGAAGACTGAATGAAATGCCACAAAAACTTATACCAACAAGGATTTAAACATCCAAACAAGTGTTAAGGAAACGAGGCATTAATTTGTATGTGGCCTAATATTAAATACACTCCAGACTAGGAAAAATCCAACAAACACAAAAACCGAACCAACAACTAAAACTCAAATTCCAAACCCTAAAAGATCCTTTCAGTTTAGAGTGGAACTCATGCACATATTGGGTTGCTGTAGTTATTCTGAAAATGAAAAACCAGACTGGATACATGTTCAAATGGAACAACCTCTCATTTACTCCCCTCTCCTTCCTGTTTGCATGGGGGTCAAATAAACTTGTGACATTTAACACCTTCATTCAGTAAAATCACCTGAGGATTCATTAAAATGGGCCACACCTGAAGATGGGCTAAGAAATTTTAATCTGCGGGAGATAATATGTGTTTTAAGCCTGTAACAAGGCTTAAAGATGGACAACTGCTTACACCAAAGAAAAGGAAGAAAAAATTTTTAAATTGAATAAAAATTGCATTGAAATATCCTTTTGAGAATTCATCTGTCAGCCTTTTAGAATACAATTCATGCTTCAACACAGTCTCAAGAAAGGACAATGCAATCAATAATAGCCCTCACATGTTAGTGGATGTCAGTAATGGTTATAATTCTGCCC
Organism: Geospiza fortis; assembly: GCF_000277835.1. Classification (NCBI taxonomy): domain Eukaryota; kingdom Metazoa; phylum Chordata; class Aves; order Passeriformes; family Thraupidae; genus Geospiza; species Geospiza fortis. The sequence continues at coordinate 23,115,426 of NW_005054297.1, forward strand.
ATTCAGATATCAATACCTGAGATATTCAGATATCTTAGAATTCTGTTCATTCAGCACTTCACATGCTGAGCATGCACTGACCCAGATCAAGTAATGTATGCTTTTTAAATTTTAATAATGAAAAAATTATACAGTTACAATATGATCTCCAAGGCTCAAGAAATTGACCTGCATAGAGTTTTATTCTTGCAATTAATTGGTTAGTCTAAAATATATTTTGTATACAACCACTGACTTCATAAAATCACCTCTTACATTTATTAGGTTTAGTAGAACATATTCTTTAATGGTGTATCTTAATACAGTTAAAACAACACAGTATTATAGATTTCATCCTGAGGCTCATTACATTGCTAACCTCAAAGATGAAGGATGGCAGCAATTAAGTCTTATGTTTTATGTTTAGGAGCTCTTTTAACATTTTATGTTTAGGAGCTCTTTTAACAGTCTTCTGCTAAAAAAAAACCCAAAACCTCCCAAAAATGTTATGTTCTAACAACTGCACGTATTCTTCCATTTCTTTACAGAGTTATTAAAACTTGAATCAACCTTTGCTTCTTTACTATTGAGCCAAGCCTATAACTGGTGAATTCTTCTCACCTTGCTGAACAGTGCTATGGAAAATACTTTTCCCCCAAAGGTGTACACACTACTACCATATTTTAAGTATTTATTAAAGCATTCAATTTAGCCAGGGCTTCCTCCCAATTAAAAGCTTTCAAAATCTTACCTTTGACTTAATTGTACTTTACTACTTTACATATTTGCATGAAAGACACAAATGTATTTCAATGAGAGTAGTTCTAGAAAAAGAGATGCTCTCACAACTATGATCACTGCATACTGCTGTGTAAGATTGTTGCTTACATTTTCTAAAGCCTTTTAGACTATTACTTGAATATAGACAATCTGAGATAGATAGTCTTTGACTTTCTAGCCACACCACCACCAAATTTAAACAGAAAGAACAAGATGAAGAGAGTACAGATAATTTCTACCTAAAAGTAAAATAGTTACGTACAAAAAAGTTTCAAATAGAACATCACAGTCTATAAGGCAGAATGTACAAGAATATGAGGAAAAATCAGTTAGTTGATACAGTGCTGTGAAGGAATGCCTTTGCTATAGTACTACCAGAGCTGGCACACATTGTTTTCTTCTGAGACTGACCCTTCCCAGCAGTAGTCAGGATTTTAATTTAGATCATTCATGAAAAAAACTCAAACCTGACTGAACTGAGAAAAGGATGGGCAGCCATCACAAAAAAAAAAAAATCACAGAAGGAACAGGTACACTGGAAAAACTTTCCATTCTTATAAAGGAGGGCTACAAATATTATTAGGAGGCTGGAGAATCTCTCTTATGAGGAAAAGCTGACAGAGCTGGTCCTGTTTGCCTGGAGAGGAGGAGATCTTACCAGTGCATACAAGTATCCTTAGAGCAGGTGTCAAGAGAATGGGCCAGACATTGTCAGTGGCACCCAGCAACAGGACAAGGGGCAATGGGCACAGAGGGAAACACAGGAAGTTCTATCTCAATATCAGGAAAACTTCTTTACTTTGAGAGGGACAGAGCACTGGAGCAGGCTGCCCAGACATCCTAGGATGTTTGTTGTAGACAAACCTGCTTTAGTAGGGGTCTGGGCCAGATGATCTCCAGAGATCCCTTCCAACTCTAAATATTTTGTGAGTCTGTGATTTTTTACCATGAATAAATAAAACATTTGCTGATTTGTTAAATATATAATCAGAGTATTAAGCAATTATACCTACTGATCTTACACACTGATGCAAATAACACACTTGGCACAAAACAGACTTCCACATATGCAGTGCTGCAGCTATCATTGAGAACTCGAGAATTTTATGGTACCCAAATATAGCTACAATAATTAATTTACTTACTTTCTCATTTAAAAATCTTTATCAAACAGATGTATGTGTAAATACTCAGACCTCTGAATGCATACCTCTGGTACAAATAATCATTATAAAGGAAAAAGATCTACTGAAATGTACAGCTCAACTTTTTCTTTAAGTGCCAGAAGGACTCAGCAACTGGCACATGCTGTGGGGCTGCCTTGCTCATAGTCCCCCAAGATTAATACACGAAGGGGGGGAGGTATTTGTGGAAAGCTACTCACAGCTTTCCACTGTGGCCAAGTGCTCAGCTGTTAAGGACTGTGTTAAGCCAGCAGGGAACCTTCAATTTCACACGTGAAAGGATGAAAGGGCAATTTCTGTGCCAAACCGAGGCCTCAAATTAAGAGTCTGGTGCATCTCTAATTCTATTTGACATGAAACATTCTCTCAGAAGGGTTAGGCTGAGTAAGTATATTAAACTGAGCTCTATTTACTAGATTATGTATGAGAAACTGGAAACACAGACCCTGTAGGAAAACAAATTTTCTTCTTTACTCCCAAAGGACAATGAAAGAAAGAATTGCCAGAATTTAGCATTCAGGAAAATAGATTCAAACGGCCTGGTTAGCTGTTAACAGATATGCACAGACCCAAAAACAAGGACTCAGATGGCGGCATCTCAAAACAAAGGTACATCAGATTTTTAATCCAGAATCTGGCCCCCTCTGCCAATTAAAGAGAATCTGGTAAATACAATGGTCAGCTAGCACGTAAAGCTAATGCTATAAACATCTACACCCAGCAGGTGACTAACAAGTAATGAAAGAGGACACAGCATACTTGTGGAAGTTTTCACTAAATCACTGAAGAACCTCCCAGCATGGAAGGAATAAAGAAGCACAATACATACTATATTAAATACTGGCTACACAAATGGCTTTTTAAATGGCTTTTATCAAAAATAAAGAAGCCCCGACTGTTTGAGAAGACCAAAAGTATTCCTCTTTTAATCTTTCTCCATTTGCCCATGGAGTGCAAAACTACCAGTGTGTAGAATGAAACATACCAGTATCAATTCATATAAATAATCAACTAATCCAAACAGACATACAACAAGACTTGTGTGTATTGCAAAGTTTGGCATAGGCTGAAGATGAAACCCAAGATTTTTTTTTTTAATTTTAACTTTAAACTTGCTCTCTGTAGGAACTACCAAACTTCTAAGCTAGCCAGGCCTGGAAGCTTTCTTTGTATGAAGCAGCCAAAGGCTGTCACATAGATCTCCTACTCAGAGCATTTAGAGAGACAAGTTAGCAGCTTCTGGTTGCAATTTGTTACCAACAGTGAAACAGCAGTAATAGTTGAGGCTTCCCAGCCACCAGACTTCTAAAAGTCATTATATGGTTGACTGACATGGCAAAGGGTCAAGCAAATGCTCACCTTTACACATTTGCTATAAGAAATGAACTATTACACCCATCCCTCTATGGAACGCTCTTTTGTCTCCTTTCCCCCCAGCTTCTCACAACCCAGTACTTCCGTCACTTTCTCTTCTGAGCTGTGTGTCATTCGAAAGACCCTAGAATGCAGCAGAAATCCAAGCTTTTAACTCTACTCATGCCCTGCTATTTTTGCTATTCTCTAGCCCAGACCTAGAGAAGACAATGCCAACAGAGCCAAAGCCTTTTTCTACAGTAAAAGTGTGAGGCAACTAAGCCCCATTCTGGCTCTTAGTTGCAGTAATTAGCAGAAACAGCCTTGAGGGCATCACCATCCTAAGAAGCAGGATAATGCCTTCCTCTGCTTTCCAGCCACTCACTCCATGTGTGTTGACTCTCAAAGAAGCTGCTGAAGCACATTAGAAAGACAAGTGCAAGTGCCACAGCAAATGCTTAAGAGATGATGCCACTGCTTCCTTCTTCTCAGCAAATACTTGGATGTTGTACAGTCACTTGTTTCTTTATAAACTTTATTGCTAAATCTGCAATAGGAAAAGCTCTTTAAAGATTTACTCCAGCTCAGCAAAAGCACTAGGTATGAAAGCACTGCGAGTGTGGGGTGTGTATCTGCAGAGGGACCTCGGTCCCATCTCAGGTGGTATGAGTGACTGACAGAGTGGATCCTGGATGGCCAGACAAGGAAGTTTCCTTAACATATTACAAAGGAAAGAAGTGGTTATTCCAAAAATGAGGTTGTTTCTTTTTTCCAGGGGTCACTAATGTCAAAATAATAAAGATGAGGAACTCTTTAAAGAACATTTACAGATACAGCAAAACATCAGGAGACTGTTTTTCAAGGTCAATAAGCAGCCTGCTGCTACTACTTGTTCTACAGCTGAAAAATCAGAATACATACATAAACAGAAGGTGGATTTGTGAGACCTGAAATGTACAGCAAAATTCCTTCTTCCTGGTAAAACTCTCAGCTCTTTACAACGAGGCTTTTTTAAAATTTCAGAGCTTAGTAAGAGAGACCCTACAACATCAGGGCATAACACTTTCACTTTTTAGCACTGACTCTAACTGCTGGGTGAGATTTGCCTGAAACAAAGAGCAAATGTGGGCAGATCAGGCTGCCAAGGCACTTAAGCCACCAAAGCAGGAGTTTAGCTCCTCCTACACACATCTGTGTGATGCACAGTGGTCTCATTCCAGGTCTGCTACTACAGCTGTTGACTCCCTTCATTTTTCCATTTGATGCCTTAGTTGTTCTACCTTTCGTGCCCAAACAGGGACTCTCTGCAAAGTTCCTAGAATGTAAGTTTGCCTGATGGACATTTATCCACTGGCATATTTACTAGCAACACTTACACAGCATATTTGGTCAAATGTCAATGAGGCCATGAAACCCTGTGCTTACTGAAAGGCCGCTGGTAAGTTATTGTTGGGAGCAGGCTATTATATACATGGATCAAAAGTCAATATGAAACAAAAGGAGAACTCTTCTTCATTAAGTTTAGTCACACAGTGTAATGAGATAAAAAGACTCAAATTTAATTCTTGCTTACCTGGCCTTGCCGTTTTCCCAATATGATGTATTCTTTTTTTAATCGTCTAAGTCAGTCATAATAAAATTAGATTTTGCCCTTCACCGAAATAGAGAAAAAGCTCACATTTTTATTTTCTTGTTCTATAAAAGCATGCTTATGAAAGGCAATAGGTAAGTTTTTGCAGTTCATTGCTGACTCATATGCCAAACAGAATCATTAAATGAAATTGTTTATGAAGAGGCTGAATTTTAAGTAGCATGTTACAGCTGTAAATACAAGCCAATGACTCATGCTATGCAATTCAATACAAATCTGCTAGGCAATCAAAATTCAATAAGATTTAATCCACTGATGTTCAACAAACATGTCAAAATAATGTTCATAACAACTAACTAGAAATCACTATCCTTTGTCTACCAATGAAGATACTTACTTAAGGTGAACTTGTCAAAACCAAGAACCACTGTACAAGTTACACAATTATTTTGACTAATTCAATGACTCAATTTGACTTCAATTTTTAAGTCTGGAAACTAATTAGTTTTCATTAGCATTAGCAACATTTCAGACTAGGATGTTTTATAAATGACTTTTCAATAGTTACTGGTATAATTAAAATTCACATAACTGTTCAAGTGAGATTTGAATAGTCTTATTTTAAGAAGGCTTAAACCTGTGGCAACAGTCCAGAAGGATTCAATACAAGTGCAAAGAAAGCACTTAGGTGGTTAATCACTCTGAGTTCCACGTCATGTTCTCAATTCATGTTTAAATGTAGGGGAATAGATGTTTAAATTGTAAGTGAATTTGTTGGTATTGAACAAAACCACTTACAAAATCTGAAAACCTTAATGAAGAACAGCTCACCATGTTCAATGAATAAAATTTTAGAGATATCATTACATTTATACAAAAAGAAAAAGTAAAAAAAGAGAAAGAGGAAGAAACAAATTAGTAAAATAAAAAAAACATAATAACTACTTAAATTTACATGACAGAACACTATCTGAAGTGGTAAAAAATGTGGAGACAATCTTTCCATACCACAGCTAGTGAGAACAGATTCTGCAGAGAATTTAATTTGCTATACTGCAATACTGAAGTACTTCAAATAGCAAACTCAGACAGCGTAGAGTTTGTTAACCAACTCAGAGTAGACTGGCTATTGTCTACACTAAAGTTCAGAGAGGGTCAGCATGACACAAATAGTATTTTTTAACACTGCTGCTGAAAAAAGAGTAAATAGCCTATTAACAGAGAAATATGGGAATATATAATCTCTCCATATCCCATGTGGTTCATATCCCATTTGGAAACAAATTTTATATTACAATTAACTCTATAAATACAAAATTATTTGTGGTCTTTGGAATGTGATAAACACAGATGCTGATCTTGAAAGTGTTCATTTGGCCTCAAATTCCAGTCCAGACTGCACAACTTACTTCTAGGGTTACTGACAACTTCCTCCCTTTACAGATCCTTGGGAATGAGCTAGGCAGAGGAAAGAGCTTATATGGTAAGTGTGCAAACAGCAGAAGGAGGAAATGAACAAAATTTAGTGATGTCAGGGATATCACTCATTATAACAGTGATGCACAGTTTATTGACAGGCCTCCCTCAAACAGCCAGGTCAAAAATCCAAATGTACATCTCAGATTTTAGTAAGAGAGACCCTATAAATTTCGATATAACAGAAATCCAACACTCTAAATTAAGAATATAGAAAGTAAATCAGGCCACTAAACCCCAAGCATTTCAGCCTGCCCTTTGAAATTATGCTTTGCAGCTTTCTTTTGTTACTAAAATAGTAAAAAGGAGTATTTTCCTTCCCATTAATTAAATATTTTACGCAAAGAAGCCAATTTTATGAAATGTTTCATTCATGTTGTCAATTAAAAGAATGTTTTCAAGCTGGTTTTCCAACTCCCTTATTTAGTAAAAAGTCAGTAACAAAATGGAACTATCCATTCATAACAACCGTTTCAATAAAATTCAAGTTGTAAGACTTGAATATGTGAAGATATGAAGTAAGGCAGTGCACCTTCTATCTTTTGATAAGTTGTCTACATAACTGACTCTAAATCCAGTGTTTCTCCAGGCCATCAGGCCCTAAACTATATGTTTAGGTAATCCAGCATGAAACATTTGCCTGAAGCAGCTCTCTTCAAATTTGTTGGGACCCTGTTGAAGCTTGTTTTAGCACCAAGTGGCTATTCCAAGAAAAAAGCCTTCTGCACTGAAATTCAATACACTTGATTTTGATGTCAAATCTCTTTTTAAATGATCAAAGGAGCTCTTAAAATTTTATCTATTTCTTACCTGGTTTATATTCCAGAAAATATTACCCCAACTTTTAAAAGGATATAAAATGATCAAATGCTTCCTTTCACCATCACTTCCAGAACAATGTCTTATTCTCCCAGCAGCACAGGGAGGATTAAAATTTTTCTCCAAATTACCCCAGATTTGTATTACTCAGAAGAGTACTTTCTCTTCCTAATAGCTGCATCAGTTATTCCATAAGGTTCATTGTACTCATTAAGCCTGAGCACACTTTACAACTATAATCACAGTGTAAATCATAAGAATTATGAAAATGCAGACTGTTGAAATCCCATAGACCAGAAAAAGCAAAATATAGCCGCACAAACACATTATTTTACAGTTAAAACAATATTTTACATTATTAATCTTCTGATAAACTTAAAAGTGTATCTGCCATTCTATAGCTAAACAAATTTAATTTTAGTTACTTTTAACTGGTCTATTTAAAGGTTTTGACCTTTGTTAACTTATGCTTTACTACAGAGTCAGGAATAATCTTCTGGACTCCATTAAAAGTTTATTCAAGTAAAATTTAGAGATATATACTATACCCTACAAGTGAGATATATTGTGTAACAATTTCAAATTTTATTTGCGTATTTTTTACACATGCCTAACAGATGTTACAATAAGCTTGATCCTCTAATCAACTTCCTTTTAATACAGTACTTCCATTCATATAGAAGTTAAATACTGAAATTTTACCAAAAAAGCATTTTTGGTGCAAAGAACCTTTTAAAGATACTTTAGATTGTGAATAAATCTAGGGAGCAAGGAAGAAGGCAACAATTTACTTTCAAAAAAGCAAACTCAGCTATGGCTCATGGTGCAATGTGTACAGAATTACACATTGCATCAACACCTTGACTTAGCTATCTTGTTTCCAAAAGCCATAAAGAGATGTCCAGGGAAAAGTAAGGAAGAAGTAAGTAGGGCAAACATACACAATGCTCCTCTCAGTGCTCTTTGAGTCTAACCATTTTTGTTAAAGGTAGTTTAAATGAATTTTCCAGTCTTACCTTGAAGCCATTTACACCATGCCAAACACAGAATTGCTCACTACACTTACAGCTGCATGACCTGTGTTCTATAAAAAAAACCTGTTCTTCTTTTTGTTTGCTTAGAAACCAGCTTCTACCAGATTCAACTGATATTCTCTAATAATTTAAAAATAAATAACGTTTATCAAATAATGGATGCTAAATATACCTCATACATTCATGTAAGGATGTGAAAATTCATTTAACCACTGGCAGCCAAGCTTGGACTTTGCGATACCTATTTATCATCAAGATATGTTTATAACAGTACATTTGAAACAGAAAATCACCAAATTATATTTCAGTACATTAAAAAAAAAACCACATGGGAAATTACAGGAATTCAGTTAGAATAAGGAATAGTAGAGGAGTTGTTCTAAAGGAGAATTCTATGTGAAAACGTGATGGTTTAGGAGTGGCACTCCCTAATTCAGTGCGCTCTCTAAGACTCTCCAAACCACGTACCGCTCTCTTGCTTCCCCTTCCTGCTGGGCAGGATGGGTTTGAAAACTGGTGACTCTGAAGGTGAAGATCTTGGGTTCAGATAAGAGCAATTTACTGAAAAGAACAATGAGGTAAGAAAACAGTTACAGCAACAACATCAATAATAAAAAGTATAGCTCAAAGAAATTATTTCCACAGAAAACCCTCACAATAAACAGACACCGACTGGGAACCCCTTTTCCCCAGAAGAAAGAGACCATGGCATGAGGTGATGTAGAATAACATCAGCCTTAGCCATGCTTCTCCCAGCTACTGCAAAAAAATTTAATCTTGTCCTGGCAGAAACCAGGATATATTACTCTGAAATGCAAGATGTACTTTAAAAGTTTACGTGTCTTGAACAATTAAGACAAATATCAAAATTAATTGATAAGATTTTTAATATATTCTTAGCAAAACAAAAATTTTAAATTCTTGCTGCTTTTGAAATCCCTTCCTTAAATTGTTGCTGCATAAAAATAACCTTGTGAGGCTGAAGTACAAGTCCATCATCATCTATGATTACAGCTCTATAATAACAGTTATGGCCTTTGTACTCCCGTTGCACTATCTTGCTGTTGCTTGCTTGGTCAACTAAATTAAAAATTAAGACTAAAACTTTAAAAAATGAAATAAAAAGAAGAATAAATCTCAGAAACTAATTTCATAAAAGGGAAGTGTGTATATGTTTATAAAAATATAGTAAAAAATAAACTTTGAGTATTTGATTTATCTTTCGCAATTATTTAGCATAGCTATGAACTGACAGCACTAAATTATCCACCTCCATGGTAAATAGTTAGAATATGTGTAGGTTTTTTGGCACACATGACTGTGACAATTATGAGGGTTGTCTGGCCAGCTCTGCTGTCCAAAAGAGATGCTACTGAACTGCCAGGGAAGCTGGCAGTTAATTTCTGTCTCATTGAAAATGAGACAGAAATTAAGTACTTCAGAGGATTCACTCAAAATACAGAGAAAATGCCCACAGCATCAGTCACCTCCCTTTTAAAGAATTTAGAACAAACATAAAACTGTTTAAATACACCTAATAAATTACATGCTATAACTATCTGGCAGTTACAGCTTAAACAATGAAAGTCAATTTATATAGATATATAAAAGGAGCTAAAGTTGTATAATTTTACAAGTGTCATTTATGATAGAAAATCAGTGATATAAAAGATCCTCCAGATGGTTTCCCTTCAAAAGGAAAAAGAAATCCAACACGCAGCTGGAGGTTTTCTAACACGTTTGGCTGTGTACAGAGGAATGTGTTTTATTTTTTCTCAATTTTTACGAGTTAGAACTGAGTGGACGAAAAAGTAATTCACATCTGGTCTTGTACTGTACTTTTTTGGTTTTGACTCATTGCTTTAGTTTCACGCTATGTCTCACATGTACATAGAGGGGACACACTGAAGATACCTACATACATTTTTTGAGGTTTACATATAAGCAAGATTTCCTTATCCTATATTGATTACATTGAATATTTTTGTTAAAAGAAACAGGAACACATCTGTCTTTTGTGAACCACCTTGCTGCAAATTCTTTTTTTTTCCAGGTCATTTCTCCAAACAGTCAAGATGTTTTGAAACTGAAGTTGTGCAACCAATCCTGTTTAGTTCCTTCACAGCTTTTAATTGTCACTAGATTCAACAGGCACCTGCTCTATTCCATTTTCCAACACCAAAAATACATAATGTTATCAGAGGCAGAGCACAACCATATGGAGCCTCACACCATTTTGAATAGCAGTCACTGAGAATCACTGTAAGCACAGTTGCACATAGAAGAGTAGCTTCACCTATGAGTTACTAATTTATTCAACTATCATTTACAGGTTTTTAAATTGAAAGCTGTATCTTGACACTCTCAGCCAGAGTGGTGATGATTCCTATCTAAAACTCTGCTAAAGTGTAGCAACACAGACTGTGAACTGATCTCAGATTCAGAAATATTTATATCAGGAATTATACCAGGAATAAAGTAGAAAAATAGAATAGCTTAATCCCATGCACAAGAAAATAGCCTACAGAAGTCAACATTCATACAGAAAACACACATCCTTAAACTCATTTTTAAGGTCTAAATATTGCAACACTATACATGCTGCTGACGTACATTAATGATATAGGAGGACATATATACTGGGTGACATTTTTCCACACACAGTCATGAATTTCCTGAAAAATTATATTTTTCAAAAATAGAAGTTTGGAATGTAAATATATTTGACACATACAAATTTCTGCTAAATTGCTGCTTGCTTCCTGTTGGCGCATTTCTTCCTTCAGATATTCTACTTGTAGCTAAGTTATTCCCTACTGGATCAGGCACTTACCCTCCTGTTATTACCAGCCCATGTACACAGGCAAGTTACTTAACTGCACTTCCAAAATAACTGAAATGAAAACTGGAACCATGAAAGAAAAGCGACTGAAGAAAAGGAGAGCCCAAACAGTAAAAGAGCTCTGCAGGCTGCCACCAATTAACATCTCACTTTTTGTTTCTTTAAACATGACCTTCCGTTTTTTTTTTGAGATCATCCCTGTCCTAGCAAATCATCTTGTCAGGGCCTCAAGTGCAGATTGTCTGTATCCCAATGAAATTTGCATGTGATGAATTCCCAGATCTGTAAGACTGATGTAATTCTCATGATTTTAATAATAATAATGCAACTTTATTGGCTTGTGCATTTGTGAAGAAACTAATGAACTTTTAAATGTAGTGTCTCCTTGAGGGAAAATAAATGTGTTAGAAACTGAAAAAAAAAATATTGCTCAGAGATGCCAACCATGATGGAATGGGGATGAAACTAATGAGAGTGAAGACAAACAGAAGCAACATTAAGTAAAATTTGGCTTTAATTCTGATCATATACTTAGAGACTCTCAAAGTCTCTATCAATCCTATGAATGACTAGTTCTTTTTGAAAAGGACAAGCATTTTTAACACTACTAGATTGAAGACTCTACTAAATACAATGTGGATAAAGCCACATATATGGACAACATACCAAACAACACTCTAAAGAAAATAAAAAACAAAACCCAAGTTTAAATATCAGTTTTCATCAAGTTTCATTCACTTCATATTTAGTAACATTTAGGTGCTCAAATATTTATTTTTTATTATTACTCATACCACATACTATTAAAACTTTAGTTATACATTTAAAAACAAAAGTAAATTTCCAACTTAAACGTAAAATCCGTAGGAAAAAGAACAGAAACACTTTTTCATAAAATTAATTCTCTAAACTTAAATCCTTGAAAAATGTGGTACCAACACTGGAGAGTAATAAAAGTAAAAAAACAGAAAAAAACAGTTAGACTTACAAAAAAAATTTTTAGTGGATGCAGGGGTAAGGAGGGTCCACTATAGGAACATACAAGGTGGAGCTAATCAAGTAGGAGTGTTATACCAGGAATTGTGCAAACAGTCCCTGCCCACTAACACACAATTTCATCCAAAAGAATGGCTGCTGAAAAGGTAAAATAGTGCTGCCAAAACACACCCAGCAGGTCAGTGACAAAAGTCACAACTGCCCAGAGTTGCTTGAATTCAAATTTGTGCTGTTTGCCGGGACCACCCTCCTTAAACATCAAATGCTGCTGCAAAAAGCAGTCCACAAGAACCCCATGTTAAGGCTTCTTTTATGCTTGTGTTTCATCAGCAACTACAAGTTCTGTACTAGGCCTTCTCTAAAGCAGATTTGCACCAATTCTACTAGTTGTATTCGAGTAACATCAACTGTTGTGGTAACTGAGGGCAAATAAAACAACTGAGTCCTAAATACTGAAGACAATACCTTAACTGCATACCAATGCAGAGATGTTCTACTATTGCTGCTGATATTCCACAGATGGTACAGATTACGCCCCTGCAGTTTATGTCACCTAGCAGTACTGTTTCTATTGCACCATAATCATGTCCTCTGCTGAAAAATAAGAGCAGATCCTGCAAAACCCATACAAATGCCTCTGAGCTATGACAAGACAACTTCGAATCATCAGTATAGTCAAGGTGGAAAAATTCACAAAAAAGAAACAGTTCATTCATTTTTATACTGTAAATTTTCACTACTCAAAACTGAACCAATTTGGAAGAGATAATAATTTTTCTGTCCAATATAAAAATGAATGTATCTTTCACTCAGATTCATGAGTAAGTTGCACAAGTTGGATTTGAATTATTCTTCCAGCCCCCTCATTTTGTGAGTTAGATAATTCTCTTTAGGATAACCCAATGAGCAAAATTAACCCTTTTTTTCCTGGTAATTCAGACATGGTAAAATGTGCATATGCACAGTGGGGAGTAGTAAGATCACAAGAGAACTATTTATAAAACCTTATCTTCTAATATAATAGAGAAGAAAAAAAAAGAAAAAGTAAGGAGGTGGAACTCTAATGTAAGACTGATGATGTTACTTCTGCACAGAGAATCTATCCATTCAAATGGGACTCTTAAGAGTAACTCTGCCTAAAATAATTCCTGGGTAAAAACTTGCATGAACTTAAGGCTGTAAAGAGGCAATTACTTTCAAATGAGTGAAAAACTTCCTGATGACTTCTGAAATGACAAAATATGCTCAAAAGTATAGTAGAAATATGCTCAGGCATATGTTATTTCTTCATGGAAGCACAATTTCCAAATACTAACCCCATCCCGTGTGGGTTTTTTCCTATTTTTTAAAAAATACATATCAATAAGATGAAAACTTCTTCAGAGGTTTCTATGTGATGACAATTCAATGTTTTAAATATACCTTGTTAGTAAGTTTTTGCACTGAAATGCACTGAAAATTACAGCAGATGACACTAAGTAATTCTTTGAGACATGTTACAATGAGACAGGCATTTATAGGGAAAAAAAGTGATAACAAAACACAAAGAAGAAATTTTCACTTTATCAATTAGATATTTTCCAAAGGTTACAACTTTTCTGCGCTGAATTAAGAGACTAATTAAGCTGGCTGTAATACGGATGACTAAGTATCATGACAAACGGCAAATCTGTAATATCTCCTTTCGTCCAACTGCAATAACAAAATCTAACAATGACAGTTTGTGGGAGGAAGCACTGTTTTCATTTCCAGTTATCAATGTCTTTGAAATCTGTGCCCTGCTCTTTAATTTCCTAATGCACTCTGGAATTAGACTAATAATACAGAATGGCTACTGAAGTTTTGTGTGGTAGTTTTCTGACTAATTCTGTAGTTCAAGGTCACTCCTACAATTATATTTTCCTTGTGGGCAGGCACAGGTGCCTAGTTTCACTGTTCAGAAATATCATCCTTTTCTGGCCTATTAGTGTCAACAAGTATCACAAAGTGTAAAGAGATGCTTGGCAAAGCTGTCACAATGCATGACCTTTCCGTAGCTAAGATAGCATTTGCAGTATTGCACAAGATTACTATCTAAGAATATGTTTATTTGGCACCTATTAGAAATGGGCTACATGCCATCTTCACAGATGGCTCTAAGTATTCACCACTAAACTATCATGTAGCTTTAGAAATGTGAGAGTCAAGGGCAGGGTTTCTCAGATGAGAACATTCATATGTTGTCACATTTAAGTTATCTGCCATTGTAATTCTGCCGTGAGCTAAATTAACCTTCAAAGTGTGAAACCAGATTTTACAGACAGGTAGAGGAATACTTGTTAAAGTGACCTACAAGGAAAGAACATGAATTCAAATGCCTTGAGAATTTTCTGCCTACTGCTCACTCTCTCTCCAAGGGCTTCAAAAGTAAATACTATCCTACTGTACAGGTAAGAAAAAAAATTGAATGCTATTTCCAAAGATGTAATGCAATCTGTGGTGAGTCTTGGAAACATGTGATATTGACATCCAAGTACTGTTTATCTCTTGTTCTAGACACAAAAATTTATCTGTCTCCAGCTGACTTGCACACAATTTGGATTCTACAAAGAATTGAAACTTTGCATGTTTCCAACGACTGCTTGTCAAAACAAGTCTGTCTGCAGAATTTCTTTCCTGAGGCTTTTAAATGGGAATTTCCTAAAGCTCCAATGAACAAAGCTTCATAATGACAGGCACTGAGTAGGACTGGCCAAATAGTAAAACATCTTGCCTAATATACTTATATTAAAATGATGAAGCATTTGAGTTCACCTGGATATAAAGGCCAACTTAATTCTAACACTAAAGAAAATATGTTCACTAATGGTAAAACATTAAAAAAGAAATTTTACTGTTTTTATTACATAATACTGTATGAAAAGAAAGAAAAGGACAATGGATGGTCTATTATTTGTATAAAGAGTTCACCTGTGCTGTAGAATGAGATACCAAGATTTTCAAGCCAGTAATTTGCCATGAGAGGATTCAAAACAAAGCAATTTCTAAAACAGGATGGGACTTCTTTTTAAGTTTCAAGAACTAAGAGAATGAGGCTTCTATTCTTTCTCCTGCTGCTGATATTTAGCAATCTCAGAAAAACTGTGACTATGTCTCCAGACCCAATCTGTAGATTTCAGATGCTGGTCCCCCCAGGGAAGTACCTCTCACAAGTAGTTTGAGGCACACTGTGTTAGAGACAAGTATTACAAGCACACCACAAAAAGGGTGTGCAAACGCAAACCAATACTGGGACCTCTTTGACCAACACCACTACCAACAAGAGAAAAACAGAAAACTGATTTCCATTTCAGCAACTTGTACCATACTAGTTTCTTTAAAATAAATCTTTAGGTAGTATTGTATTGGATTCCTGTTGAATTGATGTTTTCCAGAGAAAATTTTTTGCCCATGATCTGATTCTGGTGTTGTTTGATGAAGAAATAATACACAGTGGTATAAAGTCAGACTTCAAGGCTATACTGAATGACTGAAGACACTAGAGGACAACTACTACACTTTAAAAGATTGGCCACTGAATTTTAGAACATTTGACAGCAATCCCTCTGTAAGTAAGAAATGCAATACTTTTGCATGGCTAGAGATATCATTTATTATTTTTACATATGCCACCAAACTAACATCAAAAATGTTCCAAAAGGTCGCTATTGATCTGTTATTTCCCTGAGTATGTTCATGCAGTATTTGTGAACTAATCAAGACTCCAAATGCATGACTTTCTAATAACAATGGGCCAATTAACTTAGACAAGAAATTTCTGTTTGGTAATGGGTTCATTGAAATATTCAAATTCAAAAATAGTAAGCTTCAAATCTGCAATGGTGCAAGCTTATAGTTTTCCCAAAATTATACTTTAAGACACTTTTAAAAAGGGAAATCAAGCAAATTAAAAAAAAATAATCAGTAAGCCAACTTACTAGGAACTACTTGAAAAGCATGCTCAAAATATATTTGATATGATTCAGACAGTTTCTTAATGAAGTTTAGATATGTTTTAGGATTTATACTCTGGAGCCAGCATTGAAAAAAACTATAACAGCAAAATGGCATCAGATATTTTACAACATAGAATTGTGACTAAAGAGTATCATATTTCTAACACTTGAAACCCACTGTACTGTTTGTCATATCAGTGACAAATCCTTGACACAAATCCTATAACAAATTATAATTCAATTAAAAAAATGCAAACCAGCACCTTCTAGTTGATATTTACCTACATGTATACCACAATTTCAATTGCAATTCATATATTCCAAGAGAATATGATAGTTTGAAAACTGCCTTTTTTCTCCTCTCAGACATTAAGAATCTGATATATATGACCTCTGGACATGACTACATAATTTTTATTCATGATTCAGAAAAGCAACATATTTACATGTCACCACTCTAGCTGCATGATTTTAAAAGCTTTTGTGAAATTCATGCACAGGATGTCTCTTTGATAGCTTTATTTTTTTTTTTTTTTATGCTTATCCGTTCCCTTTCACTGGTATGTAACTTTCAATTTTACTTCCTAAAGGGTGAACCAACAGCTCACCCAAAAAGTTCTAGGCCCCTTTGCCCCATGATCTATCCTTATGATACTGGTAACACAATATGTTTCTGCTACAGGGATAATGCCATAAAAACCTGAAAGTGACACTACAGAAAAGTCTAAGTTTCTAGGATTCTACTTGAATTCTACTTGAATTCTGCTTACAAATATCAGATTTCCTTGGAGAACCCATTTCATTGCAGCTGCAACACAAACTGAAAATGAAGAACCTAATTTCCTCCTTTCTTCTCTTTGTCAGTCCTAGTTTTCCGTAACTATGAAATCCTAAGTTTCGTAAACCGTGCAAATGGGACACTTTCACATTGTTTTCAGCTGCTCATTTCAGTGATGGTTTTCACTTATCAAATGCACAATTAAAAGGTAGACATAGATGTGAAAGCATGTATGTAACACTCAAGTACAGGTCACTCCAGGAGACTTCAAACCAAACAGTTCCACAAAATGATCATGACTGCAAGATGACTTCAGTCAGAATGATTAGCAATCTGTTAACCAAAATGAGACACTTCTTCAAGTGAAAATAACTGTTTAAATGAAACCACTAAGCAAGGTACCAACTTCATTCTTATAAAGACAGTTGGAATGAAATGGCATTATTCAGCCTAGAATATGTCTCATACAAATGCATGCATCATGTGCACATACATGTATGTCCACGTGCAAACCATACCCAAACAAAAACTTCTACAATTAGAGAAGAAGTCATATCTTCTACTTCTCAAACACATTTCAAAAACTCTTGGAAAATATTTCTCATGTTTTTTCAAGACACACATAAAAAAATTTAATTCCCTGACAGCAAACACCAGACACAACTGAATTTGTGAAGTGCTGCAACACAAAAAATTGCATCAGCATTCCTAAAAGTAATTCTGTAATTACCTGTAATCAATACTTTTAAACTGGTATAGTTGCCCCAGAAACATGCATGAATAATTCTTCAGCTTACATACGTTTATCATCTCCAGTCAACTGACTCACTATGATTTAGGAATAAATGAATCCTTCTCTGCGGGCTAAATCATTAGTTAACCTTGCGATGTCACTCCATTTTTCCTTCAGAAGCAAACTGTTGCATATAGGTAAAACCATACAATAGAAAGGCCTTGCAAAACTTGGTTCAGGCCTTGCTATTCTGAATAGGCTAGCCTGGTAAGTTCCCATGAGAATGGAATCTTGTAGCAGTAAGAATCAGTTAGCACAACACCTATTCTTGTAAAAAGACAGTCTGCATATGTGAAGATTTTACCTGTGAGAATCTTTGAAGAAAAAACATAAACATCTGTATAAAAAGAAAGCCCTGGCATGTTAGCACACAAGCACCTTCTAACCAATGAACTGAGTGGCAAGAAAGTTACTAATCAATTAGAATTAAACAAAAAGACTTCAAAAACTGTATAAAAATAGGCTGTAAATTAAAGTGCGGCTTTTGCCCGCCTTTGTCCGACCTCACAGCGACAGCAAACCAAACTGACGACACCACATTTGTAAAGCACATCCAGGAGGGCATCATAAGCATAAAAAATTAAGACTTTTTAAAAACAGGCAATACAAAATAGCAAAGTAAGATATGGTACAGATAAGGCATATGGAAGCTAGAGTACCATAATAATAATTCTGAATCTCAACAATATTTTCATCCTAACTTCTGCAAGATCAAATTTATTTGAGCTGGTTCACATGAGAATTTCATAATGAAAGTATTTTCTGGTTTTTCCCTATATAATGCCATCTCATCCTATTCAATGATTTTTCACACAGTTCTTAAAGCTACAGGCTTATCTTTGAATTTGTTTTACATTTGCTCTAACTCAAACTAGTTTTTACTAAATTTACATAGGCAACAAACTCCAATTTATTGTGGAGATGCAATTTTTTTGTGTGTATGTGTTTTTGTGGTTTGGGTTTGTTGGGTTTTTGTTTGCTTTTTTGCCTTTTTTTTTTGATTGCCTTAAAAAAAAAACTCAACCCAAAAAAAGAAAACCAACAAAAAGCAAAGGGAGATAAAAATAGAGAGCACGACTGAGAGATATCTGTCCTTTTAATTTTCCAAAACCAGAAAACTCCAAGATGCTTTCCTCAGAGGAAATATGATCTAGGGTTCATATAACACAATAACAAAAAGTGATAAATGCAAATACCAGAGGGAACAAAGTGATGATACTTTTCTTTTATGAGAACCTAGACAAAAATTCATGCAGATTCTTCAGGCATCAGCCCACTTAGAGGCTGTTTGTTCTTCTGTTCCATTCTCCTACCTCACACAAAGAAATAATTTGTTTTGAACTTAACTTGAAAATTCATATTAATGGGAAATCAAAGTAAGAGAATAACTTATGGAAGGTCTCTCTCTAACACAAATCTTGTTTAGGAAGATCAAGGGAAGAAGTAGACAAATATGTGCTCTTTGAAAATGTGGATAAGGAGACTAGCCTGAAAATCAAAAAGCAAGAGAGAAAACTGGAATCCACCTCTATGTTAGAGACCAGTCTTCACCCAAAAAGCAAACTTCTCTCAATTTGATACGGTTCTGTTAAAATTATTCTGTATATTAGTGTGAAAACTGGGAAAAAAATTGTGGAAAGTAATTTTTGCTCTATCTTTTTGACCGTCCCTTCCCCTGTTCCCTAGAGAACAAACAATTCAGGAAATATAAATTAACTTATATTCTCTACTGCAATATTTTGGCGATGTCTCATGAAAAATATAAATATGGTTCCTTTAATAGTCTTACTAACAACTATTAATATATTAGCTTTAGAGCAGATCTGGCTAGTGAAACAAAGTGTGCTTCATGCCTAATAAATGTACAGTTAGATGAAATTTGCATGTCTTCATTTCCTTCCTGGAATTTCAAAATACGCATGCCCATATCAATAACTATCAGTGACTAGTGTATTATTCCTACTAGCTTTCCCATGATTTTTCCACAAATTCACTACTGACGAAAAGGTGTTGATCTAGAAATTTATTTTGGACTGTCTTCATGTTACATACAAGTTTCAAAACCAGCCAAAACTCAAAGGCATGAAAGCAAACAGCCACTTTGGTGCTTGTGGGAGAAAAAACACCATCGCTGTTTTGGACTTAAATATGAAATATTTTTCAAGGAAGTCTGCTTCCTATAAACTCAAGTCCATTGCTGTTGATCTAATGAATCCATATTTTTGTATTTGGGGTGGTTGTCCAATTCAAACCATTCATTAAGGGTCATCTGTAACTAAACAGAATTAGAGAAGAAATAAAAAGAAACCACAGCCTCATTTTTCTGTGTTTCAGGAGAAAGAAGCCATATGGAGATATAGAGGAAGAAATTTATTTTGTGCTATTCTGCCAAGAGAAAAAGTAATTCAGACAATTTCATAGGAAATCAGTCCCAGTCCACCATTTAATAGATTAGAAGCCTTTGTGTAAAACAGCATTCAATCTACTGTGGGTGTCAAGCTTAAAATCGAACAGGCAATTACACACATCTAATTCAGAAATAAATTATTCCAATTGCTTGAAAGTACCTATAAGAATCTATGCTTCATGGAATTCAAAGAAATTAATAAAATCCAAAAGATTAATGGAAACTTCAGAAAGACTAGAGAAGTCATACTGTGCTGTGAATTTTTACAGCGACCAGTTCATCTTTTGACTTCAGTTGGCTGATCTGACAGCAAACATAATTTAGAATTACATAAAAGAAGATGTATCAGGTCTCCACTAATTATAACTTAAACAGAAAAAATATAAAATTGAAGAAATCTAAAAATCTTTATTTATTTAAAATTCTTTAATTACAGGGCTAACAAAAAATAATTCTCCCTCAGAAATTTTCTTTCAGCCTTGAGACTGCCTAGACAATCCTTGACTTCATGCAGCAAAGGTACAAGGGAAGAAGAGAAACTGCAAAAGGACTAACCAGGCCTCCAGTTGACACTGATGCACAGGCTCTAGCCAAATAATATTTTCCAAGTCTACAAGCCTTTAATGATAGGAAAAATTCTTTCCAAGTCACTCTGTCTTATGGTGGACTTTTCTAGAAGTGCTGTATAATTCTTTTCAAAAAGGATTGACAACAGTGTGGTGCTTTGTGGTGCTTTTGTTTGTTCTTTGATGTAGTAACAATGTAAGGGTTAATCACTCTCATCTCCTCCTGAAATAAAGAACAGTTGCTGTGCTTTGGGCAGAATTCCTCTGTTGCTTTTGTAAATGTACTAATGAGCCATTGTCATAGTGGTGCCAACCTGGCATTAGCAGTCACCATAAATTTACTGCAAGAACACTGCTGTTTGTAATTAGCTCTTCATTACACAATCAGGCTGATTTAGAGAAGCTCTCGTATGATTTGCTCAGCAAATGAAGCAATATAATTACACCTCAGTTGAAATCAACAAATTAGACTGCTGTTTGCAATTGGCTGTATTATATGCTGTTAGCATGCTAGCAATTGCAGGCCTGCTGTGGCCTTTAGCACTTAAATAAAGTAAGCATAATTAAAGTACTGAATATTTTTGAATTTGCAAGATCAGCTACGTAGTAGTCACAATTCTTTGCAATTAAAAAAGGAGCCAAGATTTATATGCCTCAAATCCTCCATAAACTTAAGCTTCCATGTTGATAACACCTAATGATACATACAAAAATCACTTAAAATTGCAGTGAGGATACAATCAAGAGGGTCACCCTTTGCTTCGTCGTGATTTATTCTGCAGTCAGCACTGAAGACTTAAGCCTATACAGACCAAAAGGAGCAGGGAGATATTAATTATGCCTTTGTTTTTCCACATCGTTAATAAAAGGAAACATAATTTTTGCTTCTTACACTTCATAAAACATTTCAGAAATGTCTCCTTTCCAGGCACATGACTTCATGTCAATCTCTTGGATGAGAAAAAGCAACAGAGGACGCAAATTCAATCATTTAAATGTCCCAAAAATGCCTAAATGGAGTGGTTAATCGACAGGAGTTCTTCCATCCCATGATCACTTGGGGCTAAGCCGTAATAGGATACAGGAAAACACAGTGCTCAGTTTACATTCAGCTGTTTAAAAGACACACGCTAACACGAAGAAGCAAAACCACTCAACAAACATTAGAAATGCAGACAGATGATAATGTGTGGAAAAAACTCTTGAAGCCAGCATGCTTAGGAGGAAAAGTCTGCTGTAATTATTTATATTACATTACTCTAATGGATCATTGAGAAATTGGAATGTCTGGAAGATACTGATATATTGACAGACACTAAGGAGGCAAACCCCATAATAAGTCCAATATTTGCTATTATGAGCCAGCTTGGTATATTCACTGCAGCAATGAGGTATTATCAACTTTTCCACTTTGTTTTGGCAAAATGTTACCAGCTACCCTCCTTTTTATGGCAGGGCTACTACACTCTATGGGGATTTGGGATTGTGTTGGCTTTCCAGAAGAGACATTACAATTGTGGTTTGAACAGGGAAAAACAGTACTGTGCTACAATTTAAACAGTCACCTCAATGACTGACATGCTAATATTTGATACTAAAATATTTGTGAGTAGGAAACCACTAAAACAGCAATGACTTCATTAGCAATGCTAGTTATGTAAAGTTCAGGTCAGGACACAAGACTAATTCATGATAACAAAAAAATACATTAGCACATAGTGAAGCAAACTACATGAAGAAAACTGAATTTTCATTTTATCATAAGCAATATTCAATGTATTTGAATAATTTCATGAAACTTCCATGCAGATTTTGAAGTTTCCTATAGTCTATATTTTTGCATAGGATCTCAGTAAGACAGACGAATAAGAATTACGTCAACATAAAAAGTTCAGTAAGAGAATGTTAAGAGGAACATCTGAAAGGATAAAAAGTACTCCTGAAGCATGGAGGCATTTTTGGGTTTAGCAGTCTTTGCATTGTTTGAAATTATCTACACTAGTCTCCAAGCAATCAATGCACAACAATTTAGAAAAAGAGACAATGAAAGAAGTTCACCTGGTCAAACAGCAGAGCACCAATGCCTATTTAAAATATGGTTATATTCTAAGCCAAATCCACATTATTCAAAAAACCCTCATGACTAAAAAATCAAGTATCCTACCTCACATGGGTAGGACAAAAAAGAAAAAAATATGCTGCAGAACAGCTTGCAAAAGTATACATGCCTAATATTAAATTCTCTTCTGAAGAGGGAAGCTTGCCAAAAAGTGAGGCTACTGTATAAAACCAATCAGACGTGAAAAGAGCAGAAATCTTTGCATATTCAGTGGCATCTGCATCCACTGTAAAAAAGTTTGTGGTGATTTTTTCCATTACAACTCCCCCTTAGCACAGATCTAGTGGAAGGTCTCAAGATTAATCACTAGCACAAGAAGCTATAAAACAGTCATAATGCAATCAGTATCATAATGTCAGAAGGAGAGGCTATCCTGGGTGGGATTTAAGGGAACTGGCTGAATTGCAACTCTGGCCCACAACTATCAATCCTCATTTGGACACTAGAAAAAAAAACAGGCAGCAAATATAGCCTCAGTATTTCAAAAGAGTGTGTTTGCAGAATCTGGGAAACTACAGCTCCTAAAGTCTGACACCAGTATCAAGAAAACTGACAGAAAGTAGAAAAACAGAATCAGTACACTATCAATCAGAATCAATGCAACATGGATAATCTATCATACTGTAGTATCTATACTTTGTTTTTACCAAACATAAAAATTGAAAGCAACTGAAGTGTCAGGGAAGAAAAATTCCTTTCATGAAAGAATTATTGTCTAATCACAAGACTAATGATAGGCAAATGCTAGTTTTCACATTAGAGCAAAGACAACACAAATTCCACTGCTTTTCAACTTACATATAAATGATTCAGAAAGGAGCTAATAGTGAAATGACAATCCTTTTCCTGATGAAAAGCCTAGTAAAAAAGACTAAATTCTTTCATCAATAACTGGATGGCAGATGGATTTCAATGCAGATGAATAAAATAAATCACATAGGAAAGGAAAGGCTAACTTCAAATATGTGTTGGATTGAGCTGAAAACTATTACACAGAAAAAAATATTTACAATAGATATGAATAGACATCTCAGTGGAAAAAACATCTTAATGTTCACTAGGAATCAAAACAAGAATCAGAATGCAAAGAATATACAAATCCACTCAAATCTGTTGTGTGCCTCAATCTTTAGTAGTATCTACAGCACTTTCTCCACTGCCACACAAGATATAAGACAGATAAAGACAGCAAAAGGAAAAAAAAAGATGTTAGAAATAAGTATTTCTGAAACAAGGAATGATAGGAATGGTAAACAGACCAACAGCCTTCAGTGTAGAAAAGAGATGACTGAAGACGGAAGGCAAGCCTTACGTGTGAAATCATGAACGACAGACAAAAGGTAGTGATAAGCCTGCTTTTGTTTATTGATTCTCCTTTTGCAAGAACTGGCAAGTAGGAAAGGACAAGCAACTGAACTGAACAGATACTTGTTTTATACCACATGCATTTAAAAAACCAGAACCCATGCTAGAAAGCATTGTTCAAAATAATGACACAAATTTCTAAAAGGAAAAGGTACCAAGTTCTAAAACTAAAGAAAGTAGTACTTCAGCCTCAAAAAGTTACTAAGCCACAGACTGCTGAACAAGTATTTCACTTAAACATTGTTCCTTTTCTGACATGTTCTACTCTCTCAAGAATGTATTATCAGCCTTGTGGGAAGGGGATGCAGAATATTGCTCTGACCATAATACCTATATTCCACCAGAATTAATAAATAACTGTGCCCAGATATCCAGTTCCACTTTAATGATAAATAACTGTTATTTTTGGCCAATGGTATCCAGTCACCTCAAGAGCATAAACAGAACAAGAAACTGTATGAAGACTGCTGATTTTCTGTGAATATTCAAAAGAGGAAAGCATACGTTTTTTCCATTTTCTGGTTACTTCAAAATAACTAAAAGATATTAGACAAGTAATAATACCTTTACTACCTATAAATCTGGCTAGTACTCTTGTTTTCGTAATTTTTAGATTAGATAATCACATTAAAGTCAAATTGAACACTGCAGCAAGCACTGAAGAGAGCCTCATTTATCATGATGTTGTACTGTAAGGGATAAAAGTAAGGGGAAAAGTGAAGTCACCAATTGCTTTAATGTGTTCATTTAAGGTCTGATGTGCATGACTAGCTGTTTTGAGCAAAATTCAACTTCTGAGTACACTGTTCATATGAGTACAAAATACATGGAACAGCTGATCTCAAGAGTGTGATAAAAAGACCACTTTTGGGGGGACAAATATTTTACAAAATTCAAAAGGAATAATGATGATGATGATGACAGTATAAACTTACACTGTTAATTTTACACTGGCTGGTAACTATTACATCATTGAGAAAAAAAAATTGTTCTCCTCTTCATCTCATGAGCATTTAGACATTTGATTCTAGGTGATTTTAAAGATGCTAAAATTTCTTTACTAGGTGATTTATATGACTTTAAAATCTATATTTGTATTTGCTATTTTTGTGGGCTTGTCACAAATATAACAGCTCGTGGTAAATTCACTTCATTACAAGAAGCTGTTATAGCATTCCTTAGACAAAAAGCAAACATTTCAGAATCTTTTAAAAACCCAGTATGAAAAAGAATCAACTTAATACCTTTGTAAGAGTATGCTTTCTTTAAAATCCATCTGTAATAATACAGAGTTTCTGAT
Source organism: Geospiza fortis (assembly GCF_000277835.1). Taxonomy (NCBI): domain Eukaryota; kingdom Metazoa; phylum Chordata; class Aves; order Passeriformes; family Thraupidae; genus Geospiza; species Geospiza fortis. Next base: position 23,140,782 of record NW_005054297.1, read on the forward strand.
AATAGCTGTCTTAAAAAGATCCTAAGCATTGCATACAAGCAATGTGCTACAAAAGCTGTTTTGTACAAGTACAGTCTAGAGACTTTTGCAAGTAACTTTGTTAATTAAGCCAGTAACACATCAGAATTTCCACAGTGAAAAATACTCAGCTGTGTTTAAGCATTCCAACCTGACCTGGTTGGTTCTTAAATTTGATCTTAAATTTAACCTGAGACCTGGCAGATCTTAAATTTGCATATTCAAGATTTACAAAAGCTAAAAAATTACAAGGGGAATGTGTCTCACATCAAAGGGTTGTTCATTTGGCTTTCCCCTAGAACCTAATGCATGCAGAATAGCAGGGATGATAAAGTACTTTAAAATCAATTAGTGTGATTGATAAATTTATTTAATATACACAAAGACATATATAAATTACACAAAATCATTATGAATATCAATAATGGTATTGCTACTTTCACAATCAAATATACTTTTAAAAACAATAGAAAGTATCTATGCAATCCTAACATAACTATTAAAAGAGAACAGTTTGCTACCCTCAGATTTGGTTTATGTCTCAATAAATATGAGGTTAAGTAGAAACACAAATACTTCTAAGCGGACCTAGGGACACACAAAAGGCTGAGAAAAATGCTGCAGACCTAAGAGCTTTAAATAATAAATACAATGAGTCTGTATTGTGTACTTTTATGAAAATGCTGTCTATGCAAGGACAGATGGAAAAGTAGTAGAAAAAACACAAACTATATATATATTCTTTAAATATCTTCTTTATCAAATAAAAGGAGTACTAAGTTATAACCGCATTTCCCAGCACTTTTATTTTTTTTTTTTTTACTGCAATTGTAGTTCAGTTTTGAAGAGAGCTGCCTGCTTTCCCCCAGTTTTTCCTTTCTGGCTAAGTTCACCCAGAAGGTTTAAGCTGCTTTTATTTTTCAAGAGTACAGAAATTTCTCTGAGGTCTCTCACAAAATGTCACCAATGTGATACTATGTTTCCACTCTTTATCTCTCACAGTTTCATGTCAGAAATCAAAAAATTCTCTCCCATTTTCCTATCATAAAGAAAGTAATTTGCATTAGCGCTTTTGGTTGCCATCTTCACAGTGTAAACAAAACTGCTACATAGAGAGGGAGGTGGCATGATGCTTTAATATACACTACTGATTTTCACCTCCAAAAATTAAGTTTGACTCATGTTTCATAACTGGAATAAATTTAGTTGTCTGGGTCTTGATGATTTATCCTAGAAAATGACAAGACAAAATGAGCAAAGCTCACTAATCTGAAGAGTCCAGGAATTAATGTCTGTACACAGCTGAATGGGGAATTATTGAAATTAAATGAAGTTTCCAAACCATGATCCAATTCTGACAAAATGCTCTAAGAAGTACTGAGACTGATGGTATACACATTGACATTGATGCTCTAGATGGAAACTTCAGACACCCACACAAGGGAGTGGGATTAATAGTGCCCATTAGCATGAAACAGGAACATTTACTGTTTTAAGTGATCACTTCCCACTTCAAATACCATAGTTTTGGAAATATATAATGTTAGAAAACTTTGCTAGCTATTTCCATGGAAAACTATAAGCATTTTCAACAAGGTACCACCTGTTACACAAAAAGAGAAAGGAATTAGATAATTCATGAAGAGAAAAGCATGCCTGCCTCATATAACAGCAACCTTCATTCAGACTGAGGCACTGTTTAATATCTGAGGCATTGCTACTAGTTGCCTTTAAAAGACACAATTAATATTAACTGTTTATGAGGCAATCCATTTCTTTTTATTTTCAATGTGCTTTGTAGTAATTCCTAGTGCATCAGCTGAGACAGGAGCCATAGCAGACATACACAGAAACACATCTCAAAATAGTTCTTGCTTCAGAGAGCCTGCAGCTGACTGCAAAATCGTATGACAGGATAAAATGATAACTGAAGAAACTCAGCCCTAAAGGGGCCATTGGCATTTCTTTCTTTTATTTTACCCTGCTGCTGCAGGATGTGCATCTGTTCACTTGCTAGGCACTTGAGTGCATCTAAAAACATTTTGAAGAATTATTTAAAATGTAATTTCAGCAATAGTTTCACAGTGTGTTTCCAAAAAAAAAGAAAGTTTTTCTTGTGTCATAATTTTATAATTTCTGCCTTTTCTGGAGGAACTGAGAGGGTTTTGCTGCTGTTATTAATGGGCAGTTAAGAACTACCTAGAACACAAAATGTCTCAAAAAATTTAAGATGAATACAGATGCTGTATTCTACCTTTCAGTAGATAATTTCTTTAAAAACATTAAAAGCCAAATTTGAGTTAATGACTAGAATAAGAATCAATTGAGACACAAGAGCAATTAGGCTTAACTAGGTCAGAGGGCAGGCAAGCCAACTGTGCCCATATACCTGTGGAATACAGACTTCTGCTAGAATTATGTTTTAATTTTGCCTACACAACCTGCTTAGCTCTCACAACATGTATGCAAACACAAATGAGTTAAGGACTGCCTCAACCTCTAGCATTATTGAAGCAGTGGTTAAGGAGCAGATAGTAGTGGAAAGGAATAAAACCTTTATTTTATTCAAAAAACTGCTTTATTCTCCTCTAACTTGGTCAGGTCAGAAGCCCTTAGCACTCCACTTCCAGATGCACCATTGCCAGTCAATAACTGGCAATTAACTAATTAAACTAAAAACAAACAATTCCAACTGAAAACCAAAATGAGGATATTCTTGGATATAAGGAGAAAGCTTTAGAAGAAACTGCACAGAGAACAAAACTTTCAAGAAAGGAAGGCAAAAGAGGTTAACAGCAAAAGACTCCAGCGTCCGAACAGCTAAAAATCAACATTCCCCTCCCAAGGCAAGTGGGTTGTTCATGCCATAGCAGCATACTCCAGATGTGCGATCACATTTAATATAGAAATTATATTTGATCTGTGTCTTAGAAATCTGGTAGATGCTGTATAGTTTCTTGCTCAGTGTTCAAAAGAGCAGTACATTACAAGCTACAGTATAATATGAAGATTACAATACAATATGAATATAAAATAAACCATGTATCCAACAAATATAATTAATTGCCATAAAAGAATGTGCTTTAAAAGTTAAGATGTTTTAAGTAGCCACGATGGTCTGAGATGTAAGTTAAGCCATGTTAAGAATTTTTTATGCCTTTTTCTCCTTTTCTTTTTCACTTTCTTGCTTCAGTCATAACGTACAGTCAGCTTAAATCACCCCTGACAATACTGAGGAAAGGCTGCAAAAGCAGCAGTTAGGAACACTGAAAACACACAAATACTTTATTGCCACCATGGGAACAATTTGTGCCCTATATCAAAAAATAGTAGAGTCCATCACACCACAAGACAGTCCCAGACTGACTGTCAGCATCAAGAAACAAAACTGGCCAAGTGCTGGAAAGAAGGGGAAAAGTGAGCAGAGCCTGTGGTGAAGCCTTATTGGGGCACTGGGAACTAGGAGAGTATTCTGAATAATTGGTTCCCTTTTTCCTAACCACAGGTAACTCTTTCCTGTTAATCACCACCATATGCATTTTACATTCTAGCTGCCATGCACAATGTTTTAGGGAAAAAAAACCCAAAATAAACAAGACTTAAAGGGATTTTCATAGTGAGAAAACATTGAAAAGCCATGACTGGGTTTAATGATCAAGTGCAACAAATGGAAATCCTCTTACTTACTTTAGTTCTTTATAATCTAATTATGCTATGATGCAATACTGGTATACTGACCAGTATTGTCAATGAAGTGTCACTCTTGGTAGCACCCTTCAATTTATGGAAAAATTAAGCAGTAGAATAATATAGTTTAATAATTCTATTAAAACCACATTAGGTGCTCAACTGCAGTTCTGTGACCAAAATAACTTTATCATTTCAACTCTTCAGTCATAGTCTACTATTTTAATGATTTATCAAATTATTTTCAAGCCTTTTATGCTGAGGTTAGACATAATCTGAAATAAATCACTGATAAAATGCCAGTAAGGGCAGCCAAGTTAAGGAAGCAACTTGCTCTACAAAGCTGCTGACCTTCTACTTCATGTTAGGATTGCTGACCTTCCCATTGATTCACCCCAGTGTTTATCCCGAATTAAACAGTTAAGGAAAGGCATTTAGAAGATTGTTTCCCTTTGGTGTGGACAATTTTATCAGTATAAAAGCATTTATGCTGTTAACGTTTTTCCAAAGCATGGGACTTACATAGCTACTGTAACAGCAGTGACCTTCAAGGTATTATAAACTGCAGGGGGAAAAGCCCTAAATGCCTTAATTGTGCTCAGTGTAGGCTTAGGAAAAATGTATGTCTTGCCTTAGTTCCTGTAGTGACCTACCTGAGGCCTGCCCACCCAAAATACTTCTCTTAAGGCTTGCAACATCCACAGAACAGAGCTTAAAACAGAAGCTAAAATTGCAGTGGCCATTAAAAGATAGGGAACAGAGGAAAACTTGGTCATTCACATTAGAGCTGTATTCCCAAGACAGTGGGTATTCAACAGTAATAGAATACAAGCACAAGAGGAAGACACTAAACTTCTACAACAAATTGTGCAAAAACCAATTTAAACTTTGCTCATTATTCATTGTTTGTATTGTACCACTAGAGTATACCCCACTTTACACACATCTTGTTTTCCTTGCATCTCTCAGCCAACAAACATTTGTCTTACTGTTCAAACACTGGAGTCTTTAGCATGTGCTTTGAGACACCACAAACTGAATGTATTCAATTGCTGTGTGATAATCTGCTGGCAAGGCAAGAGATCCGATCAGAGCGCCAGGGAGCCATGTACAAGTTTAAAACACAAAACAAGCATAAATGTATGCAAATCTTGAGGCCCACCTGAGAATGTTCCCAGAGCAAATCTCTTTTCCCAGCCTGTATTATGTCAACAATAAGACGTTAACATAAGATGTTCTGTGCCTGTGGAATATCGCTGGATACCAACAGCAGCGATGCTCGCCTGGCATGAAGCTTCTCAAATGCATAATCTTATCTGCTGGGTTAGCATTCCAGCTGGCTAGAGGTACTTCTGAGCAAACTACTGAATGAGATGCTTTCTTTGCTGTGAGACTATCACATAAATCAACAGGAATTTTAAGGAGGTTAGGTTCATTCTGCTCAATTAGATAGGATATTGCTGGCTTCCTAGTTGAAAAATGATTTGAAAACAGACAAAGTAGTTTATTACACTGGCAAATTTACTGCATGATATCAAAACACCATGTAGACAAGAATGACTTTGGAATTAAATATGCTCACAGATGTCCAATATCAAGAGAAGAAAATCAAGACAGATCTTAGAGACAATTAAAAAAGCTGGAAATGGGATTAAGGTATAAAAACCCTCCCTCTCTCTAAGATATGACCCAATTAAAAATAATTTTCTGTCCTGGGGTGACTTTATGATGCTGAATTGTATCCCCATTTGTCTGTTTAGCCAGTAGCTATGTAAGTTTTGCACCTTTAAGACTGGTTTTGAGAGTGAAGGGGCAAGGAGAGAGAAGATGTGTGGAGCTTGTTTTCAGAAACTGCACTCACTCCTCCACATTCCTACTCCTGGACTGTGCTGTCTTGCAGAATGGATAGCGAGAGAGAGCTCTCCTTCGCTTTTAGTTAGTTTTTTGCTAGCTGAGGCAGTGAAGTTCCCTGGACTGTGTTTTCTTTTTTTCTTATTTTTCTTGGAACTGTTCAAACCTGCTCTGGACTGAAGAACCCAGAAAAACACTGGGACCTCACTCACACCAGGTCCAGGACACAGCATTGCAGCCCCAGAAGGACTGATAACAGACTAGGTGAGCCGAGCTACAGCCCACAAAGGGGACTCGCTGAATTTGTCATCTCTTTGGAGCAGCAAGAGGCTTTGTTGTTTAGTATTGTTCATTTTTTGTGCTGGTGAATGCTTTCCCTGTTAAATAATCAGTTTTTTCTGCGCTTTTCTCCAAGGAAATATTTTCCCAAACCAGTTGGGGGAAGGGCTGCTTGAATCTGCTTTCTAGAGGAACCCCTTTAGAGGTTTTCTCCCAGATTTGCCTTAACCCAGGACAGTTTCTTACACCAGATTGCTCACGAGAAAAGGGAGAACTTCTAAATCTGTTTCCCAGAAATTAAGTACATTTTTTCTTCTACTCCACTTTTTGCTTAATTTTCTTCTACTTCAATTGCTGCTCAATTTGTTCCTAAACCAGCAGAAGCCACAGTGCATAGCTATACTGATTAGACAGCAAATATAACTTATCAAAAGCAGCCATCACTCACTAGCTTTCAGCATAAAATTAAGATGCTTTTTTCCAACATAAGCCCACTGACACAAACAGAAAGAAACAATGTAATCAACATAGGAATCAATGAGATGTATTATTCTCTATTTTTCTCTCTAAATACTATACTAAGTTACTATTTTTCTTTTTAGCTCCCAAATGCATTTGGAACACAGCCAGCTAGCCCTATGAACTCAAAGAATACAGGGTGAAAATCATGATGCTGCATTAGATGTCTTTGCATATATCTAGGATATACTCCATATAAATTATGAAATTAGAATTAAAACAGCAAAATACACAACATGAATGTAACAATATCATCTTGATGCTTTTTTCTAGATCCCATCTTATCCAATAGTGTTCCATACAAGTTGCCCAACAGAAAAGAGACAAGCATTAGATAGATCTATATGTAGCTGGAAATACACTTTCCTATTCCTAATGATTACAAAGACAGTTTATTTCTTCTTATTTCCACACAATAAATTCCTTACTTATGTTTCACCCTAAGGTTATTTGCTTTTCATTATCATCACTTGCACAGATTTTTTGTTCAATTTAAGAAGGAAACTGGCTAGATGAATACTATACTCTCTTGGCTAATTCCTCTAGCTTACTCTTTCTCATACATAATCAATCTACTCTAAGCCTTTCCCTGTAAAACAGGCGATATACCACGGAACAACAAGCCTTCTGGGATGAAGATTACATCACTGACTTTTTATCTTAACACATCAATCACTCCACTTCAATTCTCCTTGACAACTACTAGTCCCCTAAAGCCACATGGAAAAACAGCGAAGAATAGCATTTTATATCATCCCAGAGCTGCTTCATCAGAGACCCAGAAACAAGCCACTTTGCATCTCTTTGATTTCTCATGGCTTAATCTAAGTATTTTAATTAGCCCCAGCATTTTCTAAGTCTTACACAAAGAAGGAAAATCAGATTTCCAGGTCATTATTATGAATCACATTACCCCATCTCCTTCTGCATTCACCCTGCTTGGCTACTTCTGGGTGCCAGCCAGTCAACCATGGCTTTTGTGACACATGGCAAGGCAGCTGTTCAACTCCTCATCAGAGATACTGACCTTGGTCCTGAAGCAGCTCAGTTCTATTTAAAAAACAGTGGCTTGACCCTGGCTGGACACCTGGTGCCCATCAAAGCCTCTCTTGTCACTTCCCTCCTCAGCTGAAAAGGCCAGAGAAAACATAATGAAAAGCTCATGGGTCAAGGTAAGCACCAGGGGAAATCACTCACCAATTACTGTCATGAGGAAAACTCACTCAATTTGAAGAAAACAGTTTAATTTATTACCAAGCAAACCACAGTAGGATACTTAGAAAATAAAACCAAATCTTAGAACATCTTCTCCCCACTCCTCCCTTCCCAGATTCAACTTCAGTCCTGATTTTCTCTACCTCTGCTCCCTAAATGGCACAGGGAGACAGGAAATGAAGGCTGCACAATCAGCTTCGGCTCAGCTACTCACTCCATCCTGCTTATGCATAGGGAGGACTCCTCACACTTTTCCCCTGTTCCACTGTGGTGTCCCTCCCATGGGAGACACTCCTCTACCAACTTCCCCAAACTGAGTCCTTCTCATAGACTTTAGTTCTTCAGAAACTGCTCTGGCATGGGTCCCTTCCATGGGACACAGTTCTTTGGGAGCAGACTGCACACCTGTGTGGGTCTCCCACAGGGTCACAAGTCCTGCCAGCAAACCTGCCCCAGTGTGGGTTCCTGTCTCCATGGGTCCTGATAGGACCCGCTCCCCACTGTGTTACAGCATCCTTTGCCATTCCCCTGATTTATGTGGGGCTCCTTTTGGTACATCTCTGCTCCCCCATGGACCTCCATGGGCTGCAGGGGCACAGCTGCCTCACCACGATCTGCAAGGGAATCTCAGCTCTGGCACCTGCAGCATCTTCTGCCCTTCCTTCTTCCCTGACCTTGATGTCTGCAGAACTGTTCCTCTCACATATTCTCACTTCTCTCTTTTCTGGCTGAAATAGCTCTTGCAGTTACTTAAATCTCTTAATCCCAGGGTGCTACCACCAAAGCTGATGAGCTAGCCCTTGCCCAGTAGCATGTCCATCTGGGAGCTGGCTGGCATTGGCTCTGCTCTGGGGAAAGCTTCTGGCATCCTGTCCCAGAAACCACTCCTGCAGCCACCCCCCACTCCCACTACCAAAATCTTGCCACTCAAACCCAAATACAAATATGAAAGAGAACATCAAAAGCCTGATTCATTAGTCTTAAGTAATATTTCTCATGAAGGTAGAGAAAAGCAAATGCTGTTCAGCCTCAAGAAGGGACAGCTGAAGGGGCACCTCATCCATGCCTGTCAGTATCTGATGGGAGGGTGCCAAGAGGATGGAGCCAGGTTCTGCTCAGTGGTGCTGAGCAATGGGACAAGAGGCAAAGGGCAGAAACTGCACAGAAGTTCCATCTGAAAAGAGAAGAACAACTTTATTGTGTGGGTGACTAAGCACTGGAACAGATTGCCCAGAGTGGCTGTGGAGTCTCCCTCACTGGAGATATTTAAGAGCTGTCTGGACACAATCCTGTGCCATGTGCTCTAGGATGACCCTGCCTGAGCAGGGAGGTTGGACAAGATGACCACTGTGGTCCCATCAATTTTGTGAATTTTGTTGCTCAGAGCCTCAATGTGTTTCCTCACACAGTGCATTTCTGTAACTCACTAAAAGGAGAGAACTGGCATGCCACAGGAGAGGCATGCTCATTTTAGCAATTTCAGAACAATTCATTCTCTCTCAAAAAAACCCCACACGTTAAACATCTTTTTTTATACATTGACAAACCCAAAACAGAGTAATTGAATTCAAGAAAAACGTCCAAAAAACTAATATTACTGGTTTGCTTGTGTAATAATTCTAAGAGCAAGAGGGATAAATAGAACATATATCTGACAACAATCCACAAAATTGGATTTGAACATTCAATAAGAATCTTTTTATGGCAAGAATGACTCAAAAAGCTTTATATAATACTTTTCACAAAATTGCTCAAATAAAACAGTCAAATAACTAAGCATGCTACTGTCAGCCAACATTGCCCAAAATTCTGGACTTGTTTTTCTGAAGTACGTCTCTGATCGGGAATACTAAAGTTACTACATTGTTTATATCTCTATCTAATACTTAAGTAATTCCATTTACACTCAGTCTGAATGTATTTCTAACAATGTGTTAGAAATATTGTATCAACACCACATACTAATTAGAAACTATGTGTACTATGTATACACCACATACTAATTAGAAAATTAGGATAACCTCATAATTTCAAAGCTCTGACCAGCTATCTAAAGCAGATAAAAGAACTCTGGTTAAACTTTGTATTTGTATATAAATAGACTCAGAAAAGCTGCTTTTACCTTTACAGCAGATGTGAACTTGCTTTCAGATGTGTGATTGATACTTGATTAATAATAGAATCGTTTGGGATGGAAGGGACCTTAAAGATCATTCAGTTCCAACCTTCCTGCCATGGGCAGGGACACCTTCTGCTTGACCAGGTTGCTCCAAGCCTCATCCAACCTGGCCTCCAACACTTCTAGAAACAGAACACTCACAACTTTTTGGGGAACACGTTCCAGTGCCTCATCACCCTCACATAAGGAATTTCTTCCCAAGAGAACATCTAACCTTGCCCTCTTCCAGTTAAAAGTCATTCCCCTTCATGCTATCACTACCTGCCCAGGTAAAAAGTCCCTCTCCAACTCTGTTGTAAGCCCTCTTTAGGTACTGGAAGGCTGCTGTGAGGTGAGCCCAGAGCCTTCCCTTCTACAGGCTCAACAACCCCTCTAAGCCCCTCTTCATAAGAGAGGTCTCCAGCTCTCTGATTCTATAGTGAGAAATTAAATAAAATACTGCTAATTCATCTTAAAGCACAACCTTACGCAGCAAGATAAAATTTGAGAAGCAAATGCACCCCAAAGTTAAAAATAAATGTATCAGAATTATGTTCCTGGTCTTGATTTTTTCAGTCAATCATCCTTGTCTCCTCTGATCCCCCTCTGTGTTTCCTGCAAAACAGATTCTCATTCTTGTCCCTCAGCTCCCTGCAGATTGCACTGATGAAGATCCCATCAACAGACATTTTTTCAATAATAACTTCACCATCATCCCTATTATTTTTTCTCAGCTACTGAAACCTGGAATCATTCAGGTTCCCTGGGATTTGGTATCACATTCCATAGCTGTGAAGGGGTTTACAGCTTCAGGGACACTGTGTTTTGGACAAAAATCTAAAAGAAGCGAGAAAATCATGATGTAAAAAACACAGCCTGAAGGAGGAGAGTGAGAACAAGAAACAGAAAAACTCTGGTTTTGCTCCAATAGTAGTCTCCTGTGTATAAGCAGGTATGTAACTCTGCTTACAGGATTCTGCTATCTTTTTGTATTTACCTTTTAACAAGAATGCATATGCATTTAAGCAGCTTTACAAAAACACTGTAAGGTTGCATTATCAAAAACCCAGGTGTGCATCTGCAGTACAGCTTAGAATAGCAAGATAGGTTAGGTTGACACCTTAGAGCTGAAAATTATTTTCTATCAAACAGTGTTCAGTTAAATCACTGTACCCCAACTTGCCTCACAGCTCATGCTGCTGCTTCAGCAATGCAGGAGTGCCACACAAGTTACAGTCGTCACACCACAGAGAAACTACTTTGAAGCAGCCAATATGTTGGAATAGAAGGTTACTCTATCTTGAAATAAAATGTCTTACGAAATAAAATATAATTTCATGGTATGGAATGCAGAACTTTGGGGTGAAGAGGAGGTGGGGAACAGGTAGGCTTGCTGAGGGGGCAACTGTTCTTGGGCACATGACAGATTTCTTTTTTTTTTTACCTGAAGCATTTTGCTAAAATTCAGCTCAGTATATGCCAGCTTAATTGGACAGGCTAAAAGAGATAAAAGCAACTTAATTACAGACCTTTTTCTGCCAACATAATTGATTTATACTAGGACAAGATCATCCCTCCTACTATATGAACTCTAAAAGTACCCAAGGACAAACAAAGCCCACTACAGCACAGTGAAATGCAAGCGACTGTCCATATAAAAAATGAAGATGACCACAAACAACAAGTATGCAAGAACAGATCACCATTTAATAATTGCATATACTTTCCAGATTTTCAGATCTCTTTGAAAGGTTCCCAAACTTTCAAACGAAATTTGCTTTTAATTGAATTTTTATAACTATTATTTAATTCATAATCAAGGCATAGCATTTTAAAAAATATGACATTTGTTAAGTACAGTTTAACTCCATGCCCACTCCACGAAGGAAATCAAGTTCAAACAGATAGCACTTCAAAAAAAGAAAATCAACATGGGACATGAGAAAGAAGAAAAGGAATTAGCTGACAGTTCTTGCTGAACCTCTAAATTCAGTTAAATTACCTGAACTAGCAACACTCACAAGACTCAACAGAAAGAATCAATTCAGTTCGGAAGTAATAATCATTAATTTCTTTTGAAATTTAATCACTTCTACTTCAGGTGTACACACACAAAAAAGGCTCCAGCATAACTGGCACCATCAACCTATTTTACGTTTCACACCCTTACATCCCTTACATTCACAGCTGGCACACAGATTGTCAATCACTGACTAAGAACATGTTTAACTCTTTTTCAAAGAAAAAAACCACAACCAGGAGCTATGTTTAAAAAGGATATGTAAGCTCCTGTAAATAACACACTGACTAGATGCACATATCTGAATTTGCCCATTGTACACTTCAATGCCATGTTCAGGTATTATTAAAGCTCATAGCACAAAGCTTGTTTTCGTATCATTAATATCAAGCTGCCAATACAGAAACACAAGAACGAGATTTGCAGATAAGAAGCCAACACTTCAGCCAGTGTTTCCAAACACATTCAAGAACTGCAATAGTTTTAGATTCAAATGTAGTAAGGATTATTTTCATTTTCCCCTTCATTAGCATAATCTGTGCTTTCTACAGTTAAAAATTGCAATAGGTAAACCACTCAAGAAGAAGAATAACATCTGTTCTGTATTGCTCTTTAGTGTTAAAGGATACTGATTTCAAAAATATTTCATTTGCTTGTACATAGTATGTCTTTCTTTCATCACACCAGGAACTGCTTTATGCAAGACTATGGGAGTAAGACACTAAAATATTTTTTTTCAAATTCTCCTAAATCAATCAGTTATACTTGAAATACATTTTAAAGCATCATCACTTTCCACTAGAACTGTAGAACATTTTTAAAAATAAACTTTTGAAGTTAGAATATTTACAAACAGGAATGGATTTTCTTGTCGACTACAAATAGTGCGCCGCAAATAAAGAACAATTAATCTCCTCTGTGATTAAATGAGGCAGGAATGGAGCAAGACAGCTAACTCATGTTTATCCTGCTAAATCTAAAGCAGTACATTTGCTATTTTGACAGATGTGCATAACAGAACTTTTTACAAAGAATGTCAATTCTGTTTTCTAAATTCAGTATGTTGCCCTTCAAATGAAGGGGTAGAAGAGACCTCAGGCAGAAATAATCTTCTATATTTGTAGAGAGATTTTTACCTATTAAAAAATTATCAGATCCCTAGTGAAAAAAAAAAAAAAGATAGAAGATATTGTAGAAAAATATCCGGATGTAACAGTAGGAGAAATTAGATTACTTTTGTTAAAAAACACAAACAAAGACAACCAAAATCTCCCCAACCACCCCCAACCCCCCCACAACTCTGACAATAGCAACACTCAACTTCCAAAGCCAGAAGTGAGCGCAGACTGGAAGGCCTTCATCCCTGAATGCCATGTACATGTTTGTAGTCCATTTTACCAGTGTGATTAGAAGGGTTTCTATACCATATAACAGCAGAATCCCCAGCAGTCACCTATTCTAAATGGTTAGGATTTTCCATATTGTGTAGTGCATTCTGCTTACAACAAACACTTTTCCATTTATCCTAAAACATATTTTTTTTGAATTTGTGAGGAGGGCAGATATGAGGGCTCCTACAGCAGGTGAACAAAGGTTGCTAAGTCACTGACCATAAATGAAATCAATATATTTGTTTGCTTTTGTGTGCTGGGTGTCTCAGTTATGCAGCAGCCCTGCAAAGCCACCAAAACCAAAGTGTGTATGTGCTCTCATAATGCATAAACATACAACTGGAAAAAAAGGGGAGAAAAACATCACCAAAACCAAGTAAATTGACATTATACCTGTAACTTGAGAAGGCAAAGGAGAATGCTAAAATCTCTTAACATGTAGCAAATCATGCTTTTGCTTCATTCTTCTTCACTGAAATTTCCCACTGCATATGGAACTTACTCTAATTTAGAAAACACAGTTTGACCCAGTCCTATTAAAATAAATCCATTATAATTGCTCAATACAAGTTATTAATGCTTTTCCCACAAATCAGTAGCATTTAAAAAACAAACTGCGCATGACAGAGCCATTAAAGCTTTCAGCCATTTATAAGCTTCATAAAATTGCCCATCTGTCTGAAAGATGCATGAGCTCAGTTTGGGAAATCAGCACACACAGAAAAGCCCTCAAAGCTGACTGAACGTCTGGATAGCGATTTCTGAGAGCAACAACATTCCTTTTCAAGTTAATCAAGATTATGATCGCATTTCTGTACAAGAAGATTTGTAACTAGACAATTCCATATGTCACAAATACTTCCTGTGAGACACTGAAGATACACAGAGCAATGAACAAGACGTTGCATTAAGTACACTTTTGATTTTTGACTGCACAAAATAAAAACCCGCATAAACATATACAACACTAAACAAATAGATGCTTTTGGCAACAGGGCATCCATTTATTCAGAATAAATAAATTAAATAAATAAAAATGATGAGAGAACTGCTTGCCATTATCCAGGAAAGAATCATCAGAAACAAATACTGTCAAATTATGTACTGGGTTATCTCAAAAGAAAAGCATCAAGATGAAATTAATATAAATGAATTTCAGCTCTCAATACTCTAAGAAAGCATTCTGTAAGCTTTTTTGTTATTGTTGTTTATTCATTTGCTTTCACAGAAACAGAATATACCAGAACTTGAATGGAAATTCTTAACTGTTTTACTCCATTAGTGAAGCAAGGTGAGAATACCTAGTAGGACTCTTTAAACGTGTTTGATTTTGTCAGGGTTACAAAAAATTTAGGGCAGTACAAACCTTTCTTTTTCATCTATAAAGCTTTAAAGACATTCATCTGCTAATACAGGATTTTTCTTCTTTCTTTAGCATGTGAACTAAACTTTCTTTAGCATTTGTGAACTAAACACTTGGTAGCAATCCTACATGTAACAATCAGTCTAGAAAAGACAAAGGCACGTAGTTTGGGGAAAAAAGAAAAAAAAACAACAAAAAAAGGAATTTAGTTAGCAATCAAATAAATATTCTCACACTCATCTCCCAGGGAAATTATTAGAAACTATTTATACCCCATATCTGACTGCAAGGACTTTTATAGATCTTTTAGTAAAACACAGTGTTTTAATACCAGAATTCTGGGTTTAAAACGCTCTTATGAGTGACAACCATAATTCCCTGCTTTGATAATTTCACAGCTTTTCTCATACCATCCACAATCTTTTTCCCCTCCTACCTCATGTGAAGCTCAGTACCAGTGAATGAACAGGAAAACAACCTCTCTTATATTACTGATAATATATTTTGAATATTAGCAGGTTTCAGGCTCACCCATGATTTGCAAACAGGAAAAAAGGACAAAACAAAATACATTTATAAAACAGGAAAATGAAGTAAAAGGTTTTCTGGAATTATTTTCTTTGAGATGCATAAAACGTAGTAGCTAAGGATAATACTATTGCCTATTCTTTAAGGATGTTATTTTGCTTGATGATTACAAGCTTACTTGAAAGTCTACATTCAGGAAAGGTGAAATATATTTTTAAAGTCTACTTAGATGAACTCAAATGTTGCAATTAAGGCAACCTTGACTGTAACAAACTACCATTTTTGGAAAGACTACTAGGATGTCAATTCGAAAGCTTGTCACACTTTATTAAACTTCAATGAACTTTGAAAACTGAAAGTTGCAATCTCTTTCTGTGTACAATGAGAAGATAATGAGTTATTTAAAGATAACATTGAAGCAACAGTCATGCATGAACAGGATCATGAATAAATTTCAATTTTAAATTAAAGGAAATTTTCGAAATAACAGACAACTAGTATTTGGCAAGAATCTTTTCTCTTGATACTACAGGAAAATCTAGTTGATTAGCTTATGAAAAACAATACTTTATAAGATCTCAGGCCTATTCTCCTGATTCCTAATAACAAAGCATCACCAAGAAAGGAAAAATCTATCAGTTTGAATTTGATCAGATGGAATGTTTGAAAAAGTCCAAAGCAACAGACTTCAGCTTCCATCCTACATCACCTGTCTGTGATTATTCAGGGGATATATCATTTGAAGATGTAAAAATTAGTTAACATCTCCATTACAGTACTCAGTGAAGTTGTGGAAGTAATACATTTGCAATACTAGTTAAGAATTGCCTAATGCAAATAAGACAAAAAAAATCTTAAAGCTTATAAAGAGAAATAAGAAGAAGAAACTTAGAAAAGAAGAAATATAAGGAAATGTAAGAACAACATCATCTAAGATTTTTCCAAAACTAATGTGCATCTTTTCCATAGTTCATTAACTGAAGCTGAAGAAGATAATTGTGAGCTAATTGTTCAAGTCTCTTGTCAAGTTGTTTAGTCTATTACTGCAATGTAATAATGCTTTTTCAAGTGGAAAGTAAACAGCTCATGTTTCAGAGAAAAGCCAATGTAGGTACCTATGTCTATGCAGAGTAAGAAATTTTCCTTCCTGTTTACAAGATCAAACGGGTATTCCACATGAGGAAGATTAAAATAATGTCATTTCAGCCATAATTCAATTTAACCCTAAGGAAATGTAAACCAAAGCTGAGATGCATAGTAGAAAAATTTGCCACATGAATAGATGTGCTTCTATTATTTCAAAATTACTCAGAGTAACTAGACTGTTTTAAATCCAGATTAAATTTCAGGTATCCTATGAACCATGCCTGAAACAAGCACAGCATAACAGTTTTTGGACACTGACACCCAGAGAACACAATCTTGCTAAGTGCAGGTTGCTCATTGGTTCTCATCTCAAGAATTCCTCATGTGCTCACAAACAAAAGGGATGCAGTGTGGAGGCATGATACATACCCAGCAAGCATTTCATAGGGTGGGCAGCTAAAGACAGACTGACCAATATAGACCTTGTGGAAACAAAAGCTTTGTATTCTGACTCCACACCTACTCAAAAGTGAAATTACTTATCTATATAACCAATTTGATCAACTATGTGAAAAGTAAGCATTCGTTTTCATATTAATATTTTCTTCACTGGAGTTTTCTTTTTTACAGCCAAGTTGTATTTGAGTTTCCTGAGTGCCGGCAGCACTGGGATGTGGGAGATACTCCTAAATTTATCCCAATGCAGACACATTCTCAATTCTGTCTAGGTTAAGTGTCAGTTATTTGAAATTCTTTCCACCTCTCACTTTCTCACAACGTGACAATACTTTTACTCCAGTAAATAAATGCATTTTGAGATGAGCTGCAGTTGCCTTAAAAATGACCATTATTCTTCTAAGCTGAACTCTCTCCAACCTCAGGCCAATCCTTTCTTTTACCACTGGTAAAGCCATTCTGTCAAGTCAAAATGCCTTCAGTAATGAAACTGCTAGAGCAAGGTACATCAAGGAGCTGAAGGTAAAATCTTGTACTCTATAATTTCAGAAGAAAAAACCCACAACAGAATTTATAATGTTAAATTATTAAAACTGAGAATGTAGAGTGAAGAACAGAAAACTTGGGATTACAGATTCAAGTCAGTTTACTGCAACCTAAGCACAGATATGTTTTCAGTTGTACTTTTTACAGTGATAGTATTTTGACCAGAAGCAAGTCCACATTTCATGAAATTCAAGTAACTGAGTGCATTGTACAGGAAATGAAAGAGGCATTTTATAGCTCAATATCACAAGTATAAAAATGTAAATCCTGCATTTAGTTAGATCCCTAGTCAATACAGACAGCTTGAAATGGAATTTGTTTCATTTTCTATTTGGCCTTTTCCTTTTTTTAAATTGCTTTAAAATATGAGGCTGACCTTCATATAGGCTTAAAAGTTAAGAATTTTTTTTTTTTTAGTATACATGATGCAGCAATACGTTAATATTAAGGTCAACATTACTTGAAAACCTTGCTGTATTAAACTCTGCTCCAGGAAAGTTTTGCTTATGCTATCAGTGAAATGAACAGTGCAGCTCAAGCTGCTGGGATCACTCTGGCTTCCAGGATGCTGCATTAAGCAAGTTCAAAGCCACCACAAATTTTCACTAAGCAGAAAACACCTCTCTTTACCTTTATATCACTACTCGATTGCAGCAACAGGCTTCCCAGCTGGTAAGGCTGTGTGCCTCAGGTATAACTATTTGCCTACAAACCTAACAGATTTATATGTAGATTCACCCTTACTTTCTCACAAATGATGTCTTACATGAGCTATGCCTAACACTGCAGGTTTTGGAGACATGAGCTTTCATCATATGGACACTTTCTCTCCGTAGCAGAGCTTTCCTATGACAAGACAGTCGTTCATACAATATAAAACTTTCCCTTCCCTTTCATCAGAAAGTTACATCTAGCCATGATCTGAAGCCAAGCATCCACACATTTGAATTTCAATGACGTGTTACAAACAAAATACAGGGAATTTCAACTTCATGCAATAGCATGTGTTCCTTCAGTGCAAAGTGGTGCAATCTGACAGTCTGATAGAGTTTCTTTGCTTTTTAGCACAAACTCTCTTCCCTTACTCTACCATTATTGTACAATATAACCAGTGTAGTTTACAGAAGTACAGTTTCAAAAACCCCAGTCATACATCAGCTTATCTTCCACGTTCACAGAAAAAAAACATTACTGGCACTGAAGTTCACTGACCAACTACAGCTTTGACAGAGTAATCACAGGTTGCTTTTGCACACTGACTTCCATGTTACAAAACTGGCCTATTCAGAGGTTTGACACAAACCATATGGTACCTGATAGGAGACACCATGATACTGTAAATGAACAATGCAGAAAACAGACCTAAGCAAGGGGACAGATACAAGAGAACATAGTAGACATCAATATGAGAAGGGACTGGCTCATCAACATGAAGAAAAATTTCCTAGTTTGTCATTTCTACCAAAAAACCAGTCCATTGCCAGTGACAGGAACTAGTTGAGGAAAAAGCTTTAGGCTACTAAATTTTCAAATTCTTTTTTTTCCCTTGGCAGATCTGAGGGGTTTTGTTTAAACTAAAATACTGCCAAATAATTGTTATGGCTAATAAATTTATTGTTGGCTGTGGCATTGCTTTTTTTTTTCTTATAATAGGTGCTGTACTGGTTCAAGAACTACAGGGTAAAGTCAAAATCCTTTGCAAGTCAACTTTACATTAATGGGCATATACTGTGTCAGTAACAGTTTAAAAGTCTGACTATGATAATAAAGTAATTAAAACATAAAAAGAAATAAAAGTTGATGTACAAATCTATCATATGTCGGCAATCTACGTGAACTGTTTAACTCATGAATTATGCAAATTTATGTTTCCCCAAGTTTTAAAACATTAATTAGAATTTTTAGTATTCCTCTGTAAATGCAAGATGTTCCATAACTGAAATAATGAAAACTTGCTTTCTTTTCCATTTTGCCCTTTCCTTTAAAACTGTTGCCCATATTCTGCTTCTTGCCCCTTTTTCAGATATCTGTCTGCTGACAGACTGACTTCAGAGATATCTATGTCAACAAGAAACACCCAATCTTTAACATCAAGCCTGCAAAGCAATCCTCCCCACCTTCCACTTCAAGCAACCTTCACCCAAAACCTTCCCAGAAAAAGAAGCCACTTTCAACAAGGCTCATTTTCCCAGAAACCAGAATCACAAAACTAGAGCTGCACACAAAGCCACTGCAGATAATGACACAGAGGTGTGCTGGTATGTCCAATATAAAGGCTGATTTCCGTGATAGGTTACACTGAAACTGATAGGTCTTTGAGTTTGAAATACAGGGCTTAGATGAATCAGGTACTCGATTTGCAGCCCCAAATCCATCACAAAATCAGAAGCACTTTGCACACTTTAGTATGTAAAATTATGCACATCATTAAAATGTACTCTTACTGTATCCATAGCTTTCTAAGGCAAGCTAAGTACAAGCCTATTATTTTCCTCTCTTCTATAGTGCTTGTTAAGTGACAATGTATTTATTTTACATTTATTAGAGCACCTACAAACTTCAGATTCAGCCCCCTTTCATCTCACCAGTACACCAACATTCTGCCATTTGCATTTACAATATAAACCAAAACTGTTATTTTTGCTGAAATGGAGTTCCACTAAATCAGACATTTTTCTCCTACCTGTTGGTTCACCATTTTAAATACAAACACTCTATAAATTACATGAATAAAGAAATCTTGCAACTGTGTACGTATATCTAAATCTACATTTCCTTCTGTCACAGCTAACTTCCAATAGTCATGTAGTTTTTTTATATTAAATCTGTCCATGACCAAATATTGCACTTCCACGTTTCATAACATTTCCTTACCTCCCTCATAATACCAATCCTTTACTCTGCATTATATTGATATCTAAAGATGTGCAGCTGTCCTTTCACTTTTATAACATCTAAATGTCATAATTTATGCGGAATATTATGCTTGAACTATCTAAAGATTTAGGTTTTGATCATAAAAGCCAAAGGAGTGCATATGAATAAAATGAAGGCATACAAGTTATTCTGCAGATGAACCAGCAAACTCCTGGTATTGAGCTGTTTACTAAAACATTTTCATCATTTGTTAACAAAAGTTTTATTCAGTGCATTTCAGTATTTATACTGGCATTAGTTAAAAAGGAGGAAAAATGCTGGAGCCTTTTTTAAAAAAAAATCTTTTACACAGCTTTCATATTTCTTCTTTTTCTCATTTACTGCTTCTAATAGGAACTGACTTTTCATAACTTCCCAGATGTTTGTAAAAAAAAGAACAGCAGGATTAACAGAAAACTAATGAAAAGTGCTTGCCATTTAATCACTATTTTAAAAATACCATTGTTATTTAAATACCTCATTTCTACTTCAGACTATCTACACACGATGTTTAGATTGCTAACAGAAAAATCTCCCTTTATAATATGAAGTCATGGAAAAAGAATAGCATACACATAAATAACATTTTTACTCACTTTAATAACATATAACTGATTTCACAAAATAATAGCCATTTGTCAGCTATATGGCATCTGCAGCTTCATGATGAAATTATACAGTAAGGAAAAGGGATATGAATTTATCACTAATCACTATACTGCCTCAACACAGCAGTAAACTTGGCTTGCAATGATTCTATGAGTTCTGACAACTGAACATACAAACTTCTTTTTTTGCCTAATCTGGCTTCAATATCTTTTCTGCTGCTTTACTCCTATCAGTCTCAGAAAGGCAACTAAAGGGTAAAATCTGCCACTTCTTAAAAACAGGCTATTTTATCAACTGGGAGGGGACAGAGCTAGATATCAGTCAGCATTATCCTAACATAAAATAATCCAACTCTATTGTGTGTGGCCACCTTACAGAAGGGAAAAAAAGAGCACAAGAAAACACAATATAGTCTCAGTTAAATAAAGTTTAGTGTTGCAATGTAACACTACAGTTTAGAGGATCACAAATACCAGAATTAAACTGACTTCAGGTGTACCAAAATTATTCATCTGACCTCAAAGTCTGTTACTGAATTCAGAGAAGAGACTGCAGCAGATTTTTTTTGAGTTATGTCTCTTCTTAAAACATGCAGTACCCAGTATGTTCAAAACTGGCAACCATTCACATTTCTGAACTTTAATAACACCAATAAACAGAAGTAAATAATTTTAGTGGTGCCACACTTCTAGGTCCAGCTTCATGTAAGTCTGCTTTGTAGATTTCTTTCAGTTTTTCAAACTGATATTAAACACTTTTGTTAAACATTTCTGTGCTATATGAACCACTTCTTCTAGCTGAAAACTGTTCCACTGAAAAGTCAGATAGCTTTGTATAACTGGAAATGAAGAAGACTATGGAGATTTTTATAGTGTTACAGCAATAATATTACTTTCAGCAATCAGCAGAAACTAAGAGGATGCAATAAAGACCAAGAGCCTGTTTACTGGCATTAATTCTTTTTATAATAACCTGGAAGTAAATAAGCTTTACAAAACACTAGTATATTTTAAAATGCATCCACAGTAGCAACTATGTTCTTCATTTAAAAATGCCACAGTATTACCATACTGAGCAAGCACAACCTCAATAACTGCTCTTTCAGCCAAAAAGAAAAAAAAAAGGGGGGAAAAAAAATCAGCTTTTTCTCTTGTCAGATACCTCATAAAACTACCTTACAGACTTCCCTTTGAGTTGTTAACTGCTAGGAAATTGTTAGCCTGCAGAAACAGCCTGGGTATGCTGTTTTACAGGTCTGATTTCCAAAACTTTAATCTGTGGTCTAGATTTCATAAACATAGAATAGTCAAGACTGTACTCACTTTACAATTTCACTTAAATTGCATTACAGATCGAGAGGCAGTTCATCAAAGGACATATTGCAAGTAAACCAGCAGATATGAGAGGGCAAGATAGATGTGTGCAGCATTTATCTTTCTAAACCCTGAAATATCAAATTAAAAAAAATCTTACAAAAATGGTTCTGCTACTGCAGTGCTACTAATATTTCTCTCACACACCCAGGGGCTTCTTAAAGCAGTAGGTCAGAAATCTGCTCCTCTAAGTTCCTAGCTGAGACAAAGGTTTTAAGTAAAACATTAGCTAAGGTTACAATTCTCTCTTTTGCTATCATTCTACTCAGAACAAAGCTACCATACACACCAGCAACTGATGTTTCAACAGAAAACCTAGCCCACAAAACACCAAAGTCAAAGGTCTTCATGCTTAAATTTGTAAGGGATAAACTGAAATTTGAAAAAAAAACCTATTTCCTAGTTCTGTGTCCTTTTCATGGAGGAATTTTACCTAAAGAACTGTTAAAATTCATTTAAAGAACTTGAGGCTTTAATTTTTTTGGCTGCATTCAAGACGTGATGGTGGCATAAGACATTAAGTGACTGACGTTTTCTTAATTTTACTGTATATAAATGATGTATAAATTTTGATCAACTATTCCAAAGCATTTGTTTCACATTTCATTCAAAAGAGCCTAATTTCTCTGTATGGCTATTTTGTACTAGTATGTGAATCTGCCTAGCTCAATAAAATTCCAGAATCAAAAGGCAATGAGTTGCTTCCAAAATGGTCAAAGTTGATGTATTTTCAGAGTAAAAGAGAAGTATAGGAAAAAGATGAGGAAATACCAAAACTTGCAGTATTTCAGATATAACATTCAAAACACAACACTAATAAAGCCTAATTAACAGTTGACAGTCTCTCCTCCCTTTGACATGAATTTCAGTACTCATGCCAAGTGGAACAAAACAATGTTTATTCCTGCTAACAATCAAAGGGTATTTCAAGGCTGTTTTTGCGTCCCTTTAGCTTCTCTCAGGACCACACTGCACTATAAATCTCAAGTTAGAACATAACGCGGCAGGCCTTACCTCTGTCACTGAAGTCGTCCACAAGGATGATCTCTGCGATCAGGCTGTCTGGGGTGCGGTTGATGATGCTGTGGATGGTGCGCAAGAGGGAGGTCCAGCCCTCGTTATGAAACGGGATGATGATGCTCGTGTTGGGTAGTGCCTCCAAGTACACCTTGTGCTTACAGCTGCAGAGGCAAGGAAATAATTGTGTATGCATACTGAAAATCTGAGTTGGCACATCTTGTCATCCATTTGGGCCATCCAACCAACATGGTTTCTGGCATAAAATTCAACAGTGCAATCAAGTAGTAATTTCATGTGAAAATAGCTGGATTGTTTAAAACACATTGCTTACAACACTAAATAAATTGGAACAATGACAAAATTTAATTGGAAGGAGTGAAAAAAAATCTAACTGGCTGGAATTATTTTCCTTCACTGAAAACTTTTTCCTGTAGTATGACAGATGACATATCTTCTATGACATCATTTCCAAAAACCAAATCCTCTTATCAAAAAGAATTCCGGAGCATAATATGAAGCTAATCTGAAATGATCGTTTGGTCTACAAAGAGATAAACTCCAAAAAACAATTCAGTGTTACCCTGGGTGATATGAGAGTACAATATAAAAAACAACATCCACACATACAACTCCAACTTCGCATCTACAGACCCAAAATGACTGCTCCTATTAAGTATAGACATAAAACAACACACAAATTCTGGAAGTGCAGACTTATAAACAAGGAAATGTAAACAAGCTTTCATCTTTGAAAGGCAAGTACGTTCAACATCTTAATTGCACAGCAGCTATGGAATATCAGTGCTTAACCTGACTGTTTTCAATACTGAGTTGTTTATACATTGCAGAAAGAAAAAAACCATAACATTCAAAAATAAATAATGGCCATGCAAATCAGTGCCTCCTAATATCCAGAAATATTTTATGGCAAATGTTTAGATTACTGCAACTGATAGGATTGCATCTTTCATGTTTTGTTGAAAAAAGAAAAAAGGGACATATTCCTCTGTTGTTAACAAAGCCTGGCATTTTCACCTCTGGGGACAAAGTAACTGAACGATTTCTCATTTCTCAAAAGAAAGTCACATCCTGATAAAGGGATCCCTAGAGCAGAAACCTGTCTGCTTTGCAATAAGCAAACAAAATTAAAAGTTTAGCCCTGCAAATTCTAGGGTTAAAAAAAAAAGTATAGATATCTTTGCTCCTTGTTAGAAAGTGTAACTATGCATATCAAAAACTGCTATAGAATACAGTTTTGATTAACATATATTTGCAGCTTAGTTTGCATTTCCTCTTTATAAGTGTCACTTAGAAATCAGTATTTACCAATACACTAAACAGCTACCACACTGATGAAATGTACCAAAGAAATAATAGAAACTCATATAGTTGTATTTGCAAAATATTAACTGTTATGTAGCTATAAATAAACTAACTAGGTTTTAGATACTTTACTAACAAAAAAAGATTTAAATTTGTAGTTCAGACTTTTCTTCCTAAAACACAGTGCAAATTAATTTAATGACAAGACATTTTCTGAAATAACCACTGTGGAAACATTTTAGTAAGCAGCTTGCTGGTAAACATACATGCACATTGGAAAATGAACAGATGCTTTGCAATAATGTGAAGTTCTGGAGAAATCAGTGCTCATTATCTAGTGACAGAAAAGTCTAAGTATGTATATTTAAATGTTTTGTGAAAAAAAGATAATCCACTGCAGCAAAAGAATTTAGTAGATTTTTTTTTCTTATCTGTAGGAAAAAGTACAACAAATGAAGCCCAATATAAGTACATAGCTGTTTCAGATAGCAAATTAAGAAAGCCACCTACCAAAACCAACACCTATTGTTGCCAGCTGTCTGTCAACAGTGATGCTTCTTGGACTAGAACAAATGCAACTATCAGATACACATGGAACCATGGAACTCTCATGCTATTTTTGAAAGCAAAAGTTTTTCCTTCAGCATTTTTGAGTCCTAGTAAATATGATTTCAAACTAATAAGTTTCCACCTCCATAAAACCTCAAGCCAAAAAAAACCCCAAGCAAAAGAACGTCACATATGTAAGACTAACAACTTCTAAAGAGTAAGAGAAAAAAAATATCCAAAACACCCAAACACATCAGAATGCCATTTCTTTTTCAAAAGTATAACAGTATAACAAGATACCTTTCGAAAGCAGTTGTACTGAAATTCAGTACAATTTCAGTTGTACTGAAATTTGCATTTATTGTAAAAATAAATTTACAATTAATTCTGTAACCTTATGCATGTAAGGATGGGGTAGGTCATTGGATTTGGATATTCTCATTGACAGTTTCAGAGTAATTGCATTATGTTAAATTGTTGAGAAGGAGAAGCAACACTGATGGATTTAGTCTGCAACTATTCT
>NW_005054297.1:23166578-23193902 GCF_000277835.1 Geospiza fortis
CTGCTGAACAGACTGATCTAAAACAGAGCCACACTTAGAAGAGGAAAGCATCTAACATTTTCTTAACATTTCTCCATCATACAACTTTGACCTTTAATCCTAATTTACATTTAGTTTTGATTGCTATTGTAAAGGTATATGGCAAAGGCTATATGTGAATTGATTTCTAGCAAAAGCCACAAACCACAAAATATCCTTTTGTGCTTTTATCAAAAAAAAACTGGCCAGATTTCAAATTCATAGAAATGAAACCTTAATCATTCTCTGCTAGGTTTCATAGCAGTGCTTTACTTGCCTTTCTTCATCAAGTGGAATTCTGCTCATTTTTAGCCCCTTATTCTCTTGACATGAGACTCTAACAGCAACAGAAGATCACTGTTTTGAAAAGCCTTACATGAAATCCGTTTTATTTGAAGTTCTATTCAACACTGTCCATAGCAGAGGGCAGCTAGCTCTGTGCTCTGATGGGCTGCCGGACAGAGCTGATGAACAGCTGTCATGCTCAGAAAAGGCTCAGGAACTGCAACAAAGATGCAGTTAGACCTCCACAGCTGAGACACTGGATGTACCAGGAGAATAAAGCTATGTATTTTCATGAGGATAAACATATATAATGCATGCACCATTTGTTCCAAGTGCACAAGTGTGCTTCTTCATATCCTGAGTTTTAGAAGTGATGCCAAACACCCTGGCTGCAAAAAAGGCTACTTAGAAACTACAGAAATTGCTTCTTGTTTTAAAAGGGAAATTCTTGAGTCTCCAAAGAAATGAGAAATTGCAATTCAAGATTCTTTCATATTTCCTGAAGAATGCAATCTTATCAAAATTCACTAAAATAAAAAAATAAAGCAAGGTTTACTGTAGAAAGGAAAAACGCTATGTATAAAAGATTACCATAAGCTCATATACATTATGAAACTCTCTAAAATTATGGTAAAATGAAACTGAACTGACTACCTACAGAAACATTCAAAATACTACAGAGTAGAATATTACTTTACTTCTCAGAGCCTAAAAATTTCAGCGGAAAATTCAGTCAAACTTGTATCAATTTAGCAAATTATAGTACTTGCACACATGAACTCCAATTGTCATCCTCCACATAAAGACATTGCAAATTACTTGCACACTAGGTGAATGCAGGCTTTATGTGGACAGTAAGTATCATTTAGGTAGTTTGAATGGCAGAATAAAGTGTCCAAAGAGCACAGTGACTTTCATTGAGGCTTGAAATACTAGAAAATCTATAAAGGCCTGGAAATAAATCCTAAAATCAATACTCAAAAAAGGTTAGTAGATTTAAGATGGACAGATAGGCAGTTCAGTCAGTTTCATAGGAGTAAGGGTTTGCTCCAAGATGTAACTCAGTGTAGAAAAGATTGCAATGTACCTGATGTCAATCAACATCATTAAGCTCTCCTCTTAATTATGAAATCATAGCTGAACTGATAAAGGCAAATATTTTACTGTACAGCTTTAGTGTCACATCATATTCTGATTAAGGAATTAAAAAAACCAGTGGGGAATTGAAAAATGGATACAAATACTAGGTCTTTCAAAATAATTTTAATAGGAACTTATTACTTGCTATTTTTAGCTTGTTTCTATCAGGACTAGTTTTTTGCCTTAGTGACACTTTAAACTGGATTAACTTTTAAAATAACATATGAGGACTCTGCACTAACAAGACTGATTTAAATAGCAAATGATGATGAAGACAAGTTATTTGACTCTGTTAACTCAATCTCCATATATATTATAAAATGGCTTGTTTGAATGAGCTATATATTAGTATAAACACAAAGTTTCAGAAGAAAAATTTGCCATGATATTTTATAATTTTGGGATTGGGGGCAGAAAACTAAATCAGTCTACCTGAAATTAGTATACCGAACTGATTTTTCACTTTGGCTTTGATCACTATAATTTCCATGAAAGTGTTTTCTGTAATCAGCCCTGGCTACATATGCATGCTCATCATTCCCATACTGCTAAGAGGATAAATACTTAAGGATGCTAAGAACACATTATTGGACTAGTCTTCCACTGTTTTCATTACATTTTTCCTTTTAGTCTGACTTCCATACTTGTGTTTCTTCAGAATACCAAATAGCTCAGTCCAGCAATATTTTTAATGTTTAGTGTTTAAGGCACCACTCATTCCCTTTGCTCAGAAACCTCACACTATGTCTTCCAGAGCTAACCTTGTTCAGCTACAGGAATAATACAGCCTACTCTTTAGAGGCTGGTAAGTGTTCACTTACAGAACTGGAGGCCTAAGTGCTCAAAGTTTGATGCTGTCTTCCAGAAATTATTCCAAGAAATCCTGATCAGTCAGTTTAGTTCAAATCTATGCTTGTACCTCTAGGCATGTGCCATGTTACACCATCAGCACCCAGTGCTGTGTAGCAGTAAACATCTGCACATCCTGTGGCTCATCCTAACTGATAGACCCAGACCTCCAGTCTTCTCCAGAGGGTGAATTTGGGATTGTTCCTAGCTCTCCAGACTGCCAGACTAGGCTGGTGAATTTAAACAGCTTGCCCATTTCACAGCCAAGACTGGAATCCAGCAATGCATGGGCATGTTATCTCTCTTGCCCTTTCACCACACAGTCTCATCAGATGCAAGCAACCTGCCAGCTCTTCTCTCAAGAGCTGTAAAAAGCAGTGCCCTTCAGAGTTTAGTACCATGCTGCCTGTACTACTGATCATCCTATGGAATCCCTTACCAACACTTTCCTTATTGAAGACTGGGAATCCATTTTATTGCTGAGTTCCATAGTGACACATTTGACTGTGGAAGGATAGAATGTAAGAAAATGAAGATAGTGCAGAAGGCAGTCTCACACCTGAGGAGTTGCAGCTGTACCAATCATCAAAGATTAGGAACAGGTCTGCCCTTAATGGGCCACAGCTGTGTCCAATAAGAAGATGAGCGCTACAAAAGAGTGGGTTAGCTGGGTGGGGAGAGAGATGGAGTCTGTTGGCCGTGCTGCGAAGAAGTCAGTGCTGCAAGGAGATGCCCATGAGAAATCACCAAGAAGGTATGGAACTTTTGCAATATGATGACAACAGAGAACAGTTCATATAGAACTGCTTTACTACTGATGAGCAAGAAACACTGAGTAAAACAAGTGTATTAAAAAATCACCTTACCTTTATGATGGATTGATGAGAGCTAGAATTCAGACTGATGAAGAAGAGATTTTTTTCATTCTCTTTTCAGATCTCCAGGTCTCTTCACAGCGCAACCAACAGACTCCATCTCTCTCCCCACCCAGCTAACCCACCCTTTTGTAGCACTCATCTTCTTATTGGACACAGCTGTGGCCCATTAAGGGCAGGCCTGTTCCTAAGCTTTGGTGATTGGTACAGCTGCAACTCCTCAGGTGTGAGACTGCCTTCTGCACTATCTTCATTTTCTTACATTCTATCCCTCCACATTTGACCACACGAAACAAGGAAAAGAAAACTAGCTCAGCATTATTCCATACAGCAAGCTAACTATTAAAACAAAATAATTTGCTTCTGCATGCTGGTTCTGTCATACAGGAAAACTGGGAAGAAAATGCCCATTGTGGACTCTAGGTGAATTCTTTTTTAATTTAAAGAAACTGTATAGTTTAAATTTCTGTATTTTTACACAATGCACTCATCCTAGACACTTAGAAATGCAAAACTCTTCAGAAAGTGTTCAGTCAAGTAACTACTCACCTTTTGGTTGTACTTTTCAAAAAAATTAAATGGCTAGCACCAAAAGACATTAAGCCCTTTTAAAAGCAAAGTCATTTATTTCTAGAGGGCAGTATCCAAATGCCTGGATCAACAAGCTGGGTGGGGATAAGAGGATGAAGAAGCAGCGGTATATGTCTGGGACTCGCGGCAGGAATACTATTCAAGGGGGTGAAGAACCTGACTATTGAAAGTTGAAAAGGGCTCCTACTCAGCAGAAGCCCTTTTTGCATAATCTTAACAGAATACTGCAGACTGGCCTTAGTAATGTACAACAGAAGCTTTCCTCAAGATGCCTCTGTTATTGCATTTAAACATAACATATTTTAGTGCAGCACACTAGCACTTATTCATGGAACAGCGCTGAATAATAGGTTCAGTATCCAAGGTTGAAAAAATGAAAATTTCTTGGCAAAAATAATAGCTTTCTTCAAGCTTATTTGCTGAAGTCAATTCTCAGAATAACTTCTGTGTTATGCCTGAAATGTCTTGGTAGATACTTAGCAAGAAAATAAGCACGATAAGCAACCCTCATCCTGCTAGTTAAGTAGCTCACACCTGTATTTTCTTACTGAAGTTATGACATTACCATTCAGAGCAATGTGAGTTTAGAAGAGGAAATGAAAGGGGCATTATGCATTGCCACTGCACAAATACTCAGAATTATTAAATAACACTAGCAATGTGGACTTTGCCAAAATTATTTTATAAATGCCAGCACTGGTGTAAAAAAAAAAAAAGAACCCAAACAACAAAAAACTGGCATCAAATGATGAATATGCTGATTAGTTAGGTACAATGTCATTTTCAAGATTATAATGAATCAAAAGTTATGAACCTTGAATTATGCTTTCAAATATTGCTTTCCTCAATCAGTTTAGTCTCTCTTTCCATGACATTTCAGAACTTAATATCTGGTATTTCCTATCAAAGAATATCCCTACATCATTAAATTAGTCCCTCAGAGACTTCTGGATGAGATTTTTACAAAAAGAGGCCTGATCTCCCAGTCCACAAGCTGTTTCCATATTGCGAAGTTTCACTTACTGCTTTGAAAATCAATCTCCGTCCAAAGAATCTCCTTCCTCTCTCCCTTCTATTAGAAACATAATTAAGCACTACTCATATGTGATTCAATTTTGTAATTCATTACTGTTTTGGAAATCCAATTCCTTTACAAAAAAAAAAGGTAGAACTTATTGAAAATAATTTCTATAGTAAAAAAATTAAATACACATAATTGACAAATTAGAACTTTTCACCAGCTTTGCATGCTGCTCCTACAGTTTGGTTTTGGAGCTGGGCACTTGGAATTCAAGGCTTATGCATAGGAACAACACACAGACACACTCTTTAACTTGCTTTAAAACATTCAATATAAACTTATTTTTTCCTTTGAGATACAGTATTCTTCTGTGGGGTTGAAACAAGAATCAAACCCAAGTTTCTACACAAATTAATTGTAGAGTTGGCTTCAAAGTTGCATGGAGATCTTCAGAAGGTTAAGAAAATAGGAAGAGATTCCTCTATTTCTGAAATATTAACCTCCCTGAGGAAGAAAAAAACTGCCCCAGAAACACCATGAAGCTATCTGCACGAGGCACCTTTAAAATACAACCTGAAAGGATGACTGTTGATAAAAAGAGTAGTGAAAAGGAGTTAAAATCACACCCATTTCTTATTCAGTACTAAAAATCGTAAGACTATTATGATTTCATTTTGTAGGTTAGCCTACTCTACTGGGTAGAAATAACAGCAT
This sequence comes from Geospiza fortis, assembly GCF_000277835.1. NCBI lineage: Eukaryota > Metazoa > Chordata > Aves > Passeriformes > Thraupidae > Geospiza > Geospiza fortis. The sequence continues at coordinate 23,172,072 of NW_005054297.1, forward strand.
TCTTTTGCTTCAAGGAATAAGAAGAGTTCTGTTTGCTTCCCTGATAACTTTATATTGGGGGGAGGCGGGAATGTCCTCATTACACGAGCTTAAGAAAAGATGCAGAACTTCCAAACCATCCCCCTTTACAGCTTCACAGTTAACAGAGAGATGCAGAAATGAGAGATGCTTCCGCAGAAGACAAAATGAAAAAATATAGGCATCTAAAATGATGAGAAAGGAGAGCAGTGCTGGCACCATTCCAGCCACTTGGCAGCAAAAGCTGATTCATAAAAGCAGCAATTTGCTTGACCCTGTAGACATATCAACAATGTTTTATGCACCTAAGGGATACCACTGGCAATGCTCTGGTCAGTTACCAGGCTCTGTGCTTCCCAAACTCATCAACAGCCTTGAAAATTGCCCTGATATTTTAAAATAACATAGAAGTGAAGTGTCTCAAAGACATCCCTTTGCTGGACTTAGGAAACAAAACAGCAGCCTACTACTGCAGTTTCTGGATCATAAAAGTAGCCCACCTCTAATTTTCTTCTCTTATAGGAAGTGCCAGAGAAAGTTAAAGCAAAACAGAAAGAGATTTTCAACCTTTTTTCCCCCCACTGGCTTTGTCAGCTCTTGCTCTCTTAACTAAGCTGCTTTTTCAGATCTGACCTTTTCTTTGCCTTTATTAAAAGAAACTACAGCACCCACTGGGCCCCCAGGTAGTGACAAGACCTCTATAAGCTACCAGAACAAAACATTTCCCAGTGAAATTTACATAGTAATTGTCCTAGCATGTCAAAGTATTCAATTTACAGCAACAAGCTTCAGTCACACCATGTTTCTGTTCCAATCTAGTCCTGTCAGCTGAGCCTGATTAAGTAGTGATAACTAGTAATTTCTCCTGCTATTTGACAAGGCTGTAAAATTAGCTTGGGTGTGAGCTGATGGCAGGGAAAGTAATCTTTATTTTCACAGTGACTCACAGCTGGGAAGCAAGCAGGCACTACTGGGTATGGGCCTCAATAAATGTCACAACACTTTACTAGAACAAATAAACCTCCTCCAAAACATAGGTAGGATTTTCATGAAAAAGAAGAAAAATAAATTGTACAGTAGAAATTGCTTGTGAAATTGCTATTAAATGCACTATCAACATGTCTTGGGAACGAAGGAGGCAAAGGCCTGTGCTCTATGCAGACTTCCCTCAGCATGGAATTCATCAGAACTGATGGAGCTGAATTAGGTGCTTGTTACTTTATGTCAAATTGCCTCATTTTGCCCTGTCATGTACAGTTTCTTCAGTAGCACTCTCTGTCTCTGAAGAAATCAAAGTCTGAATTTGCCTTGCTTTGTCCTTCAAACCAAAAAGTTCCTCTGACCAAGGGAAGAGCCCAAGAGTCAGATAAACTATATTGACATAAAGCACATTTATGTTTACAAAGTTTTGTTTTACAATACAGTGACTTATAAAATCCTCATCACTTATGGAAAGATGTTATAAATTTTAAAAAATCATGAATATATTTTAAGAAATTTATCTACTCACCATATGTATTAAATCTAGGAGGCTTGGGAAATAATACATGTAGTCATTTTATACTATTTCAAAACTCCTCATTAGCAAGTGCACATAAGAAGGCATCCTAGTACTCTAATTATATTTTAGCTTAAACCTTGCACTTTGTTACCTGTGAATTCAAAAATAACATCAGACCAATTTATTTAATACATACACAAGCAAACACCCTCAAAACACTTTGTTATTTCTCTGATCTTCTCTTTAAAAAATCTGGTTAAAATTCATTAATTCAACCCTAGCATACTTATCTGATTGTCTCTCACAAGTAAGGCCGACCTCAATAAAAAGACCATCAATAAAAAGACCATCAATAACAACCCTCTATTTTGAGTCTAAGGTCATTTTCCTGGCTGAAGAAGAAACAGGATTAGAATTCAGGTTTTTGTCACTTCAAACTGCATTTTAAAGCACACTACTTCAGGAAAAAACCAACCTGTGACATTCAATTATCCTTTAAATTTCCGTTCCAGAAACCCCAGTTATCTTATTACCACTTGCCCTTATATTCCAAAGGCACCCCATAGGCTTCTAGGAACCCTCTAAAAGCTCAGCCACTCTTCCCAGTTTTGCATCAGTCCTCAGGTACTTCTCTCAATTGCTGTGATATCATTCAAAGCCCATTGAGAAGAGCCTCAAACAGAGATCAGTTCCCTCAGCATTCAGGGGTACATCCCCTCAGGCCCATGGACTTACTATGTCCAGTTTGCTTAAGCATAAAATACTTAATTTTCAAAGACACCCTTTCTGTGATCTATCTACATCACCTCTCCTTTTCACTGCAATATGTGGTCAGGCTTACACCTCTCAACACCATCACCTGTACACAATAAAAGAGATAATGGGCAAGATAGCCCTAGATCTGACCAATGTTTGTAATACTGAAATCACAGCTGGTAAACAAGGGAACAAATGCTGTGAAAAATCTGTTGGGCCTCATGGACCACGTGTACCAACAAGATCAGTAAATTCTCATGTCTACTACCACATCCTGTGGCCAGGACAGCCTTCAGAAAATTTGAGCTCAAGAAGCTTACTCACAATCAAATCAGGCAAAATGCAAGTTGTTTTTCCATCTGCTGTCCTTTATTACATGAGGTGCAACAACTAATTGTGTTGCCATTGAGAATGTACTGCCAAGAATGCACATCCTAACCGAGGTAGGGTGTACTGAAGCTCTTCATAAAACTACTATATTAACAACATATATCATCACTTTCATCTATGAACTTCAAAGATACAAACCCCCAGAACATCCCACATTCCACACGAATCTTAGCAAAGCTGGATGTACTTTCCAATTTTACTGCTGCATTATTTGACAGTTAAAAGTTCAAGCTTTAACCACTGCCAAATGCTAATAGACTTGGCTATCCCAGATGTACAGAACTGGCTGGAGGGTAAATAATCTTCACAATTCCTGTCCCCATTAAGTTTACATTTCACAGTTATGTTTACTGCAGCTTGCTATCTTCTCAGCAGTGTGGGAGGATTTACTGGAGTCTAAGTAACATGCAAGGCATCTAAATACATGAGAACTACTTCTCTCCACGTGTATAAACAGATTATTTCTTTTATCAAATAATTTTCAGTAAAGACAAACAGTCCCATCAGGCTTGGACTCTCCCCACTGGCCTATTTAACACTGCAGCCCATTTCTCAATAGAAGGAGAGAAGAGGAATCATCAATCTTCAGCCATATTTTTGCTGTTGCTGCCCTAAAAAAAAAGACACACAAGTACCCAGAAAGCACTTGGGAATTATTCCATGTTATTTGTTCCTATCAATACATACCCTGCAGAGAAAGTGACAGCAGGCATGACAGAGACAGAAAGCCATAGGTTTTCTTGGGTATAAAATATTCCTGATCCTGTTTTGAGGAGCTGCACTTCAAATGGGATGCCCTGAAGCAATTGCAGAGAACAATCTGGTTGGGCTTGGAAATGGGGACACTGCCTATCGTGTTTTGGACCACGTGACTTTTCACATTATTCAGCAACTACACAAAACAGTTTGTTACTGTGCTTTTCAATCTCTAGCTTTTCCAGTACCCACTGAAAACACACCTTGAGTTTAAGCAGGTTTCTCTGTGGCCAGATAAATTAAGCTAATACGAGTAATCAGCAATATGAAGCAACGCAATGTGTACGTGTGCCTGAAGACATTTCCGATTCCCCAAAATGAATGAGAACTAGAAAAAGCCTTCTACTAGTTTTGTTTCTTCTACCATACGATCAAAAATTCAACAGATCAACAGAAATAACCAATTACTTCCATAAGACTTATTAAATATTTATAAGTTCAGGGTACTTAAATGGTTAATCTAAATTTTTTTTTTTTAAGCGAGGCAGGACAACCCAAGCCTGTCTCTTTAAGATGATAGACTGCAGAGGGAATTAACTGGAATTTATCTTGGAGCACTGGATTAAAGACAAACTTTTAATTTTAGGGATAATATGCATAGGCTAGATTGTGACATATGCACTGCATTTATAAAAAGAAAGTAACTAAATACAATGCAATAATTACTTTTTTAGGAGATTCAGATATGTACTACTGCCTGCCTATATGTCTAACTATATCCCTTTCCCATGAGTTTAGTAATACTAGAACTCTTTGCAAAGTGTACTAAAACATAGAGATTAAGAACAACTCCAACTCTGTTAACTCTGCAACTACCCTGAAGAAACACAAAAATGGAGCCAATCAAAAAACATAATGCCTGGAGAAATCCCATTTCATACTCATTTTAGCCTCTTTTAAAAATACAATGGAGACCAACCACACTGCATTCAAATGTTTTGAGACAGAACCATTCAGGTACTCTCTCAGCTTCTGCTACTGAAAAGGAGAGTTTCAGTTATGCAGAACCCATGGAATGAAATTTGGTTTTGTTATTAGAAAGAAATAAAACCTCATTACTGTTCAGGACACAGAAGATGTAACCAGCCCTTAGCTAAACACTCTCATTTCTTTGATTATGAAAATGCATTTCTTCTGAAGATTGTGAAAAATTTAATGCCTAAGAAAAATGAGCATAGTTCAGACTTCTAAAAAGGAATATTGCTGGGAGTGACAATGAAGGGCCAGAACTTCACACATCAACAGCAAGACCAGCAGAAAAGTATTGGAAACACTGACTCCAGCCCATACAGACTAAAAACCACACATTATAAGAATCAGGTTGGACATTTTTAATGTACAAGAAGAATGCTAAGAATTTCATTACCAAAGGAGTCTATCTATGCCCAGGGAAACCTTAAAAGGATGCGATTTCTTGTGATAGATTACTCAGGCAAACTGGGGAGTATTTGCACATCTGATCTAAGACTACTCAAGCCATAAAATCATAGAATAGCTTGAGCTGGAAGGGATTTACAAGGATCATCAAGGCCCTGCACAGGACAACTCCAAGAATCACACTATTGGTCTTAGAGCATTTTCCAAACATTTCTTGAACCCTGTCAGGCTTGCTGCTGTGACCACTTTCCTGGGGAGCCCAGTCCAGAGCCTGATCTCCCTCTGAGTAAAAAAAAAACTTTGATCTAATATCCAACCTAAACCTCCCCTGACACAGCTTCATGCCATTCCTTAGGGTCCTGCCACTGGTAACCACAGAAGAGAGAACAATGCCTGCCCTCTTTCTTTCCCTGCTAAGGCAGACTGCAATGAGGTCTCCACTCTGTCTCCTCCAGGCTGAACAGACCAAGTGACCTCAGCCATGTCTCATACAGCTTCACCTGTAAATCCTGCATCTTCATGGTACTCCTCTGAATGCTCTCCAGTAGCTTTTTATGCCTCTTACATGGTGGTATGTACACAGGACTCAAAGTGAGGCTGCACCAGCACAGAGCAGGACAATCCCCTCCCTTGCCTGGCCTGCAATGCTGGGCTTGATGCACTCCAGGATATGGTTATCAGCAATAAATCTACAAATATTTAGATAAAAGAAGACCTGTTTAGAAATTAAGATATACAAACATACAAAACATTTTAATTATAAAGCTTCCAAATGTATCGGTATCAGGGACTAACTTGAATTCCTTGAGTCAATAATGAAAAGCTTAAAAAATTGATTGTCTAGTATAAAAAGACTTAGGAACTTGAAACAGGATAGGTCACAAAATTTATATTCACTGTTCAGACTAGGTGATTGTAATCCTTCCCCCAAGTCTCATTAAAATCACATTTAGAATGCTATTCAAAACGCGAGTCAGAATCACTTTTGTTTGTCTGAAAAGCTGGTATGAATAGCAGAATACTTGATAATGTGGAGAAGATAAGAATTAATTTCAACTGGTATATTCAGTATTAGAATAAGTAGCATTTCTCTTTCTACAATAGAAAATAATACTGCCAACTTTTTCCCTAGCATTCGCAGGCTTGTTGTATTCTAGACTACACAAAGCAGGTGAAAACAGAAGCGAATGAAAACACTCTTCTTGTGGGTTTTGAAATATTTCTTATATTGGTATAGAATTTCTAACCCCTAAATATTAATTCCATTGCTTTCTCTCAATACTACCCAAAACTGAATGTTACCTTTCACTTTGGGTGACCAGAACTCTTATTTTCACTAAATCAGTCCTGAAACCAAACAAACGAAGGTGATAAGCCTCTTTCAGATTACTATTTAGAATTGGGGGGGGGGGGGGTGAAATGGGGTTTTGTTGGTTGGTGGGGGGGGGGGGGGGGAAGAAGTTGTTTAGTTTGATTTTTTTCTTTGTTTAAACTTAAAGACATGGGTGATGGTGGGCAGAGAACAGAAATTTAGCTAATGTAGCTTGGCACCCACTGTGCCAAGGCTTTCACACAAGAGTGGAACAGAAAAAAGACATCAAAGACCACTCAGAAATGGGAAAAAAGTTCTTTGAGCACAGCTACAAGAGACAGAAAAAAGTATGGGAGATATCAGAAGGATGCAATAAAAACATATTAAAGATGCAGGAAAGGTCAAATCAGCCTTAGAATAGAAGTTAAATGTTTCACTACACAATTTTTTTAGAGTACATGCATTTTGCTGCCTTAAAAAGGAAAGAAGATTCAATCATAACATCTTGCTGAAGTGTTATAAAAATCACAGGAAAAACAAAAGAATATTATTAAACACATTTGAAAACTTGAATTTCTGAGAGCTCAATCATCTAAGCATTTGTTTAGTTCTACCCATCCCCCTGTAGAAGGTGTTATTTGCAAATCCTAAGCCCAAATTCTCAAGAAACTCAGAAAAAGAAAGTTTATTTGGATTAAAAAGAATAAGATTTTTTGCTGTCTTTGCATACTTCCCAGAAAATCAAACACTTGTAAGTGGTTCTTCAAGTTTCTTTGGTTTGACTTTGGAATATAATATTTTTGAAGTTATTCCAGAAGAATGTAGAAACTACTGCAGCTGCTGTTTCAATTTAAGTAAGTTTTTATTCCAATTACAGGATTTACCACTCATTTTTGTTGCATTTGAAGGCTAATTTTGTGGATTTTCTCTACTAACAGCAATAAAACCATTCTATTTGGTTCTATGAAACATATCATAGACAGTATTTTCAAGAAATACATCTTCAGCAGAAGATAACCATTTTCCCTGTGCAAATGGCATACACGAAATAGAGAGAGAGGATCAAAACTCAAAGTTTACAATACTAGCATCTCCCATAAATTGGCATAAGATGACAGCTAAAGGCCTCAAAGCAGTTAGAAGCTACACAAAGCCAAACCCTTTGAAGTGTTCAGAAGATGGCCAAACTAGACCTGCCTGCTATACCACACCTGATTTATCTGCTATGTTACTGAATAGAACCCTTTTCTCAAGACAGAAATTACATGGTTTTCCAATAATTTGTCTGAAAGCAAGTCTATTAGTGCCATGGTTTAGCCCCAGCCTCTAGCACAGATGACACACAAATTCATCAAGAAAATTAACTCTACCCCAGCCAAAACCAGCACAATGTCATGTGACACAATGTGAACTACTTTGCATTTCATACACACTTCTGAAGAGAGGACACATTTCCAAAAGTGAAGGGCAGTTTGAGACTGGCCATACTTAACACACAGCAGCCAAGAGATGTGCTTGTTTCTAACAGTAGGTCAGAAAGCACTGTCAGACTTCTGTGTCTCTTGGAAGTTGAAGAAATACACTTGCTTCAAGGTATGGCCATGAAAAGTATTGAACCCAGCTTTGTCACCTTAATTAAGATACTACTTAGTAGGCAATTATAGCACAAGAACATTTTTTCTCTTTATCCTTAGATGATAAGTGATACAGTCAATTAATTAATGGGCTACTTGTATTATGTGTTTAACACAAGGAAGGTTAGAAGGTCAGTTCAGTCAGGACCCACTAAAACAGCCACCACATGAGATTTCACTGAATGCCACAGGAACCTGGCTGAATTGGAACATGGAAACAACGCAAGCACCAAAGGATACAAGCTTCCCAAATGAGATGCTTAGGTGCAAATCAGAAAAAGATTTGTGCTGGGGAAAAGAGGGCAGAGACAGTCTGGTGTGGCACTGACTCGTTCCTAACACGTCACTTCTGACAACACATCGCTTCTGGGGGCACTCATGGAAATGTCACGGACTGTGAGGACAGCAGCAGGTGAGAGAGAAGTTGCCAAAAGACCAATTTACAAAAGCACAAAGGCATGACAAACCTGACAGCTTCCTTTTGTGTCTAGTCATTATCCTCTGCAGTTTTGCTAAGAGGAGGTTGCTTGATGAACACATTAATTATATCAACAATGTAATCTACCACAGCTTCAATGCTATACAGCTGTACATTTGAACTCAAACTTCTTGGAAGCACTCATTATATCATTTCAGCTAATTTGTCAACACAGAAAGTAAAGACTATATGTAAAACATATAGCTTGTTATAAAAATATATTTCTTTTTACTTAATCCTATGCAAACAATCCTAATATATTGTTTACAAATTAAGAGAGAAACAGGTTTTTTTTCCTCAAAACAATGCAACAATTAAATTAGGCAATTAAAAATCAAAATTAAATTAGAAACATCTAAAAAAAAAAGATTAATTCCTCTGCTGTGAATTTCTTTTTTTAAACTCTTAATATGCAAACATTTCTATACTATTAATTCCTTGAAAAAGACAGTTGCACGTTTGACATAAAAACGTGTTAGTTGCCATGATGTTTCTCTTCTCCCTGCACTGAGGACTTCTGTCAAGCTCTGAAGTTCAGCCCTGTTCTCTGACAACTTTTCATATCAAAATAAGAAGTGGGACGATATCTTAACGTGAATCTTTGTATAATAGAGAGAATTGTATCTGCAGGAAAATACAAACATAGTCATGGAGACAATTAGTTTTGTCTCACCTTTCCCCCATACACTAGTTGCATAACATCCAATTAAAAGAGTGGGAAAATACCAGCTAAGGAGACAAATCAAATCAGCTCCCTCTTCAGAGTTCAGCTTCAGAATGACGCTGTAGGACAAGAGCCTGGAGCCCACAATGGCAATGGTGTCCCTTTTCCTGTCACAGATAGGAAGTTCTACTCTTTGTATAAAGAAGCCAAAAATTAAACAACATGAAAAGCAAGTCAGGTTTGCTGTATGATGATTTTAACTCAGTGGTTATTTTCCAGAATAACCTTCATCACATTTCTCCATGTTATATTAATGCTTTAGGGAACAATACCGTCATCCAGTGCCCCCAGATTCTGCCTGCTCATCATGCATATTCTGTTTTTACACATTCCACGCAGCATAAATCAGCTGATGTATCAGCACTCAGTAGCTATTACATTGTTTTAACTTTTTATGTAACAAAACAGAAGAAACACTCTCCAATCACAGCCAAAAACTATATACAAGTTGTCACTCTGCTCCCCAGCCCAAAGATCTGCAGCTATTAACCAAATGAGAACATGAGAAATTATGTGAATAGTTTTAAGCCCAATTCACTACACAGAAATGTAATAAAAATCATTCTGTAATGAAAAGAGGCCTTTTATATTCTTAAGGTATAACTAATCAGATGAGACATCACTTTAAAAGACAGAGCAGATGATTTAACAACAGTGGTAAATTTTCCACTTCCTATAAGATGAAATGACTGGTTTGTGTTCACTGTTTATGTTTTACCTTTCTGGAAAATATATTTAGAGATACACAAAGACAAAATCTTAAAAATTAAATAGTCCAGGAAACAGTTTACATACTTAGGATGCCGGATGTCTGGCAGGGACCGTTCCAGTGCTATGTTGTTGCTAACAAATATGTTGAAGCCATTTTCCCTATAAGCAGAATCATCATGGTCTTCCTCTGTAAGAGGGTATGGTTTCCCATGTTCACCTTTCCCTATAACAAAACAAAACAATTATTTACCTCAAGCTGACAGCAAAAAATGTACTACAAAGACAAAAAAAAGTTGCACTGAACTTCAATTAGTACACTGTGCCTGGAACACCTTAAAGAAATCTCTTGCAATGTCTTTAGCAATACTCCTGTTATTTTCAATACAAAACCAGAAAGCAGTTACAAACAACAAGATTCAAAAGCCCCTCTGAAGTCACCCCAATTCATCTAACTTTCCTCTATCCAGACACACAATGAGGTTAAAGCCATTTTATATAGAAACATTTTGATTGTAAATTACGGCAAGACCTTTCTTTTCCATAGCAAAATTATGAACAAGTGTAACAATTCCAGCAATATGCCTTCCAGTCACTATGAGGAACCTGATTACTGAGTGACTTTACATTACAGCACCCACTCATGTTTGCAGAAAGCAACTTCAGCACTGAAGTTTAGGGTGTCCAGCCTTCCAGAAGAAACAGTAAGGAAACCAGATGTTTTTCCCTAGGCTTCTTGAACACTCTTGCCCTCCTAGGGACAAGACAGATGTACTCAGTGTTTTTAATGCCACAGCACTGTGGAGTTGGTTTCAGAAACTGGTCACTTTGTGCTTCCCCAAAGAAATTCTCAGCTTGTTCCCTAGTAAAGCACAGACTTTTTAGTCCAGCTTCTTATTCCCATGTTAGTTCTCATCATCAATAAATTAGCTTGCTTAGTACCTACCTCAGGCTACTACACCTCTACCTCTTCCAGCAAGAGAGCAGAGAACAAAAAAAAAGGCACATCAAAGAAAATCAGAAAATAAAGCCTTCAATTCTTCTCAACTACTTTTATTCTTCCCGTTCTTGCAGAGGATGTACTCTTTAGAGTTTCAAAACCCTTCAAGCCTACACAGGTTCTCAAGAACATATGCTTTCCTTTACATCTCATTGAACAGTTTATAACCTCTCTGTCCTTCTACCACCAGGCTCCCTCTTAAGAAAATACCTCCTTTTACCTGGGCTCTTATAGAGAAATTAATCAGCTGGATTCAATAAGTGATCAAGGGCATGTGATCCTCAGCTAATCAGGAGCAGGTACAGGAGTGGATGAAGAGGAAAGCAACCAGAGGCTGAGGAAACATCCACTGGTATTCTTAAAGCCCACCAGTTAGTGCCCTATTTTACACTGCACAAGCACAAGATATTAAAAACACAGAATATGTAATTAAAGGAGCTGTAGTGACTCAATTTTAGACTTTTTCCAGCTAAAATTTTAAATTTTTAATTCTAAAATTCATGCATATATTTACAATTTTATTTAAATTCTTAATGAAAACAATTACTGTTACTTAAAAGGGGGGGAAATTAATTCCTATCATTAAACCCTTTCTGTTTACGCTATTTCATTACTAACAGGTATTTTGTCATTTTTATCCCCAAATGCATGCAACACACTAACATAACACAAAATCTGAGACTAAGCTTCTATGTGAATCTTTATGATTTCACACTATTAATGGGGAGGAACTATGAGTCTATAAAAGCAGCTAATGAGTCAGAGTACTACTTCAAATTCATGGCACAATTGTATCAAGTATTATTCATAATAAAGTAACACTAAGCTAATGTCATTCAACCTAAGACAGAAATTTTAGCTCCTCTCTTTCAGTATATATTCTACATAAACCAAAAATGAATTTTTTAATTGGCTATTAATACGAGCTCTATCCAGGCAGTTATTAATATTGTGAATATTCTGAAATAAATTACCTGTATGATTAAAACATACTATTGCAAATAATTTTTTACTATAAAATTTCCTGTATATTCCAGCTATTCACCCTGTGTGAAGAGAGGTGGATTCTTGCTTTGCTTTTCTTAAATGAGTGCATTTGGCTCCTCAGCAGATGAGTATTTGTCCTAAAAGTTTTCTTCATAATGTCCCTTGCCAGTGAAACTGAAGACAAGCATTTTTAAAACAGTTTACCATTCTTCCCCATCAAATAAGAAGCAATATCACTGTGTATAAGCCAAAAGTACAGATATCATGGTTGTTATCTAGAGCAACTCAGGAAAGGGCAGAACATTCCCCTACCATGCTGTGTAAGTATTTGCCCAAATTGCTTTTGCACTTATGCAGTAGAGCTCAGCCATGAAGTACACTAGGTGTGAAGCATGACTCCTTCCTAACAAAATTCCTTTAGCAAAATACCCATGTATAGCATTATCAGAGGCTTATGCATTTTTTAAAATGTCATGACTATTTCTCCCAGCTTTTTGTTTGCTTGCTCTCTCTCACCCTGCAGTTCCTCCTGATTAACTAGGGATCATTAGCTAGGGGAGCCATCTATCAGATCCAGCTGGAAGCAGTTTGCTAATTTCTCTAAAAAACCTTTGGTAAAAAAAGACCATTCCTTATGAAGAACCTTGGAAGGAAAGAAATAGAGAGCTGAAAAGATAAGCATTAAAAAAAAAAATCAGTACAACTTTTGGTGACCATGAGGCTTGAAGGATTCCCTTTGTAGAAAAAAGTGCCATGCATGAGTGTACTCAGCATTAAAAAAAATCATAAGCACAGAAAACTCTCCTGTCACTGATTCACCTTCCTAGGTGTCTGACAGTAATTTCCATCACTGCACAGTGGTTTGGAGGTGGACCTATATGCCAGGATAAAAAGGGGAAATTTCACAATGCAAGAAGAGTAAAATTCTGGTGAAAAGGACCCTGATTAAGTATAATTTTAAGTATAATTACTGGCTAGAGAAGACTGCTTTAAATCTATTGATAGACAGATGTAAGCCTTCTTTTACTGTCTCTTCTGTCTGAAGACAAAACAGCAATACAGAAAGTGCAACAAGGCTATGAAGTACTGTAGGAACTGAGAGTAAAAAACCAATGGTGAATTTTTTACTTCTTTACATCCAAAAGGGGACTCCTCCAAATGTGACAGATAAAACCAACCCAGCACTACCACTTGATACTAACTCTTTGAGGCTGATTTACAATTGCAAAGTAAAAATGACCTCATAAACTAAGGACAAGCAGAAGTTTTATTTCAGGATTTTGATTCGTCAAGGAAGGGAGAAACTCAACAGCACAAGAATGACACATAGATTCAAACTGGGCCCAAAAATCCCATCAGAATGTTCCACTGCATGGGAAGCATCACAGCAATGTTTAATTCATACAGTGCTGTCTCGCCTTTGTGATTACAGAATTATTAGTCTGATTTTTAATTTCAGTAATCAATGTAAGCAAGCATGAAAATATACGAGGTTTTCCTCTTAGGGCACTATGATGGTTTTAAAGTTAACATCTCTACATTGCTTAGTACTGTGTTATTTCAAGGGTTCTAATACATCATCTTACAATGAGTCTCCATAGGTATTCACATAAAAAAAAAGATAAAGTAAGATATTGAAGGCATCAAGATAAAGCACTGGATTGGCCAAGTATCAGATACTCTACAAGGCTTTTCTAGCCCTACTCAGGCATGTTACTCAGGGATGTGTTGTATGTCTCCAAGGAAACCATACACTGTACACCTAGCCTTAAAAATGTTCAGTTCTATGCTTGACAGCTTGTGATAACTGATAGTCAAGGACACCTCAGTTAGGCATCTCTTATATATATATATAATATATATATTATATATAATGCAGATATAATATATATAATGCATATATATATAAAATATATATATATTATATAATGCAGATAACAGCAGGAGGAAAATAAGCCCTCTTGTTCAACAGATGGTTCAAAGGGAAGATGATTAAGGTGAAACAAGAAAATAAAAAAGCATTCTGTACACTCAGTACAAAAATCTAATTGCAGAATAATGGCTCTGGATCAGCCACACTGGTATAGTTGTCAGGTACTATAACTATAAAGAGAAGAGGGATATTGTTGGCAAAATAGATCAGCTGTAAATCAGTTTGAAAATGCAATAGGAGTGCTGCATATTCCATATGCAATAGATAGGGGACCTTGCTTAAAACTATAAACAACAAATCAAGTGACAACAGGTTCTCATTTCAGGGTCTTTTGGGTTTTCTTTTGGGGTTTTGTTTTTATAATTCAGATGAACTTCATTTATAATTCAGCAGGCATGGTAAAAAAAGATTGGCTTTGCCATATAAGTTTAATAAGTTAAGCAACTGCTTGACATCTTAACACAGAAAACCAAGTGGATAAAGAACATAAGCCATTCAGTGTCTGTGGGGAAGAACTGTGTACAAATCTGAATTATTTACTGTTTATACTCACTGCTATTAGTTTACTCAGGCATGACTACCCAGCCATACCAAGTCAAGACTATAATTCACATAAGTATTTAAGCACAGCCTTTAATTCAAGCATTCAAGCATCCTTTAACCCTAAACCAGTAGTAGGGAATAAGAATTCTCCACGTGCTGAATGCTTTAGTATACATAAAGATTTTATTTTAATATGTAAACATATAAATAATTAAGTCTTCTTACTTGTAGTGCATTTTATTATTTTGGATAATTTCTGCCATTCTTTCAAATATATATTAGAAATTATCTCCAAATATTCCACTGAGAATCTACCACAGTTTGGCTGTGCTCATCACACAAACTCCAAGCTCATCCTCTTTCATGGAAGTTTTCACAGTGAGAACAGATGTTTAATCTTGTCCTAGAGCAATCTTTGAATACAGCACTGAAGTCCCCTGAGGAGAGAGTGACTGCATTTCTTAGCAAAGGTAGACAGAGAAACATGAATTCCAAATGAATGTAGTCACACCTCAGTCTCAAAGAAGGAGTGTGAGAAGTAAAATGGGAAATAAAGATTAGCAAAAAAATAAAAACACTTAAGTCAGAGATCTTACATCATTTTGACACATAAATTTCCATTAAAAAACCCCTTTTTGATCCCTGATATGGCAACTGGCCAAGTCAGAGGGCAAAAACCCCGTTTAAAGAAATCGGTGGTATCTTTTACATAATTTCTGAAATTTTCCTAGTGTATGGTTGTTTGTAAGTCTCCCATCTTTCACTGCAGAGATCAACTTCATATTATTTAGATAAGTAAAACAGATTAGCAACTCAAACTACCAGCACATTCTGCTTGTTTGGAAGTGAATTTCCATTTGAGTAGTCACAATAAAAATTGTATTCCTTATTTTTCCTTTTCCTCAGGAGGGCAGGGTGCAGAAATGACCTTCTCCTTTCATATTAGAAAATGAGTTGCTTGTTTTGAGCAAATGCCTTTTGTAGTTTTGCACATTTATGTTAATTTCCAATAACATGGATGAAAATTTTAATTTAATAAATGCATGACTGATCTGCAACAATTTGTTACTGAGACAGAAAATTAAAACTGCATATCTCACATTAATTTCCTTCATATCAAATGGAACTACTCAGCTTGCAAAAAATGTGTAGGTGTATATTTACATGTATATAAAATGGCTTTTCAGACTGAAAGTAAAGAACATATTTTTTAACTGCATGAATAGTAAAACAATGGAATAGGCAATCCAGGGAACATGTATAGGCACGCAAGAAATGATAACATGCCTCAGAAAGATGACTGATACAACTCTGGTCATCTATTAAGGTGGATTCCAACCTTAAATTTCTATGAATGCTATGAGAAATAGGAGGAAAACTGACTATAGGTTCTCTCAGAGTCCATACAACTCGCATCAGAAACTGGAGTATATTTATTTCAAGTTTATTCTACTTTTCCTAAACTTCTCAGAGTATCTCACTCAGTTGTACAATTTCATTACCCTAATTTATATTATAGGGAAAGGAATTTAATTGATTTTACATCAATAGAAATAGGATCAAAAGCATCTTTTAAAAAATATTTTATCACTACCTTCTAGCAGCTTAAAAAGGCACTACAGTAAGATTTACAACACTTCTAATTATTTATTATATAACTGTCAAGGTCTGAGGCAATATAAAATGCTTTTTCTTAGCATTACAGAAGTAATCAAATTTTACTTACACAAAAACCCTGTCAAAGAAATCCTGAACAACAAATTTTCAAGCAAGAATAAATGATTTCTTTATAAATATATAACAGAATTCATTTATTACAGTTTCAGTATCAAACCATTACAGAAAATAGTCAAAAATTCACTCAGTTTTCTGTCAGAAAGCATTTAAGTCCCCACTATTTTATCTATGTTCAGATGACAGTAGTACATACAGATTTTCTTTTCCAAGGATCATGCTGTCCTTGGTGAGTGGTATAGAGATGTTATCGGGAGCAAGTATGAGGCTTTGTCCTCTCTGGATTGCTGCTACAGTAATATGATGTCAGCAGGAGAAACATGAACTAAATTGCTTCTCTCTTCAGCAACAGTTTTATACAAATAGCACAGGCTGGCAGAAAAAGAGAGAAAAACCATATAACTTTAAATTTTGTCATCTGACTGCCCGCTCACATCCAGAACTAAATGCTGAACAATCAAACCACAAGAACAAAAGTCCAAGAAAATCTTCAATCAACCAAACAAAAAACCAACAGAGAAGAACATGCTCCCTAAAAAAAATTTAGAAGAGTACATTCAAATTGTAGTGTAGTTCAATCTTGGGGGTATTGTTTGCTTATCATTCACATAAGATAAAAATTAGAGGAACCTTTTATTTAAAGGAATCATTTTGTGTTACAAACACAAAATGAAATCCCTGCTTATAGTAGTGAGGTGTTCTGCCATTCCTCAACCCAGAGTGGGTAGGAAGTAGGTAAAGGAAGAGCATTTCCAGGGGAAGAAATGAGAGGCACAAATAGGAACCTCTCAGATGAACTTATTTTGCACATGTTTGAGAAGCATTTTTATAAAAAAGAATGTCCAAGTGGGAAAAAAAAAGTAAATTACAGCTTTGTAACTGTATTAAATATAATTTCCAGATTTCCACAGACGTAACAGGCCTAGGCCAACTCTTCATGTTATGATCTGGGTCCAACTGCAAGGAAGAAATGCAACAACATTTTTTTTTATGATTTCATGAAGCCGCAGAAGCTGATTACCAATATTCTGTACACATCAAGGATGTGCTAGCATTTCATGTGGATTTTTTTAAAGTGGAAACAAGAGAAAATGATACAAAATGACAGTGGGTCAGGCAGTGCAGCACAAAAATGAGGAGCAGTAGTGACAGTGAGCAGAAGAATGAACAAGTGCACCAAGTGGAGCAAGCAACAGCAACATCTGGCAGAGTGTCAAAAGCCCCAGGTCACAGCACAAAGCTCTGGAAACTTCAGCTGGGGCTTGTTGCCTCACAGGGACTCCACAGTTCCCACGAGTAAGGCAGGCTTTGGCTCAGGAATGGGGAAAAATCAGATGGCCCAGCTGTTGCCTTGACAATGTGGATTGAAAAATAATTATTGTTATAAGTTTAGGAATTAGCTCTTACATGTTACCTGCTTATCGGTAATAAAGTATTGTTTGCTGAGTTAATTAATTTGCAAGAAGAAAAACTTAGTTCAGTGCTCTTGAGATTAATTCTTGCAGGTATCTAGGCACTTTACCAGATGTCACATTAAAATGCAACCTGGCCTTTACTGTTGGAAGTGGTGTCCTAGCAGAAAAAGGGAATTATACAGGTAACCATTAGAAAAATCCAACTCTGTATCTTTCAAATAACCAATATGAAATGACTGATACAGAAAAAAGAAACTGTGTTTTGTCTTAAACATATGCATTTTTTAATTAGTAATTTTCAATTAATTTCTAAATCTTACAGCCTGTGCTTTATGGAGTATTAAAGTATCCCTCCCCTTTTTCATTCATTTGAAATATTAAAAATGCAGCTTCTAAATTTCCAACATAGACATTGCAGAGTAAAATTACAGGCTGTATGTGTCTAAGGGAAGTGATTGCTTTAAAATACATCATGAGGTAAACCAGTGGGATTCTTTTGTTTTAGCAGAAGAATGACTGCATATGAACCCTGAAAAGTCAACTGTCCAAAGGCTTGAATAAACATTTCACAAAAAAAAGCAATATAATTTTTCTCAAAAGATATGGCTTTTAAATCTTGCTGCAAGTACTACAATGGCTTGCTGAGTGGAAAGACTCATTCCAACCCCTCATTTCCACTTTAATAAATCTAACAAAAATAAAAGAAAAAAACAGACTGCACTATTTGGTTTGTCCAGTGTGTTTAGAATGCCACAGTGTACAATGCAAGATAAGCAGCAACACATGCTGTTTTGATATGAGTTGCTCTATCACTGCAGAAGAGAAGCAATATCCTCAGTAGTATTCTGCAGGCTGAGCTGAATCTAATCATAACTCTGTAGCCAAGGGATGCACAGTACATCTTCTATTTAGTCTAACTACTTATCACCAAACGCCACAGCCACCAGAATGCTTTTTTCCTTTAACATTAGACTGGCTGTAGACCATTAATCAGAGCCAAACACGGAATGAGCAAGCATGTGAGAAACAGAATTCAACCACAAAAAAGGCTGCACAGTTTCAGTTAGTAACTGAAGGACCTGCTAGGATAAAAAGTATCTACTACGGAACATGACCCTGAAAAAAAAACTACTAATAATGGTAAGGTGTTTGTTCTGTACTTAAATGAATTAATTAATACAAAATATGTCAAGAATTGCCTTCTAATAGTCTCTAATACCAGAAAGTCTTAATTAATGTGTGTGGTCAAGCTGATACATTGAAAAAGCTCAAACTAAAATGTCCATAACAGGGTTAGATACAGGAACCAAACAGATCCACAAAATTAATGCAAAATTACAGTTGCACAGGTACTCTTTCAGAAAACCCCAAAATACAAAATGATAGGGTCATAACAGCTGTAATTAATGTAAGAGTTAACCATGCTCCTCTATTTTTCTCCATTATAAGACATATTATTACCATGTGACATTTACCATATACTATTACAGGAAAAAAATAAGAAATTTGTTCCATGGAACATCCTAATATGGAATTTTTTTTTAAATTAATTCAACCTAAACTAGCCCCAGAAACTGGCTTTGTGGCTGACACATGAAGATGGAATAACCTGCAAAAAATGACTGTGAGTAACAATCTAGTCACTCTTGTACATGAAGCATTAGGATGTATGTCCTCCAGAGAACACAGGAGCTGTCACAACTCCCAGCAAATTTGGATTTAACCTGTAGGACCTCTACAAAAAAATCCTGAAACAAAACAAACCACGAACACCCGCAAAAAAAAACCTGCAACAACAAATACATAAATATATGTGCATACATACATATATATATATATGTATGTCTTTATATAAAATAACCATTCTTACATATGGAGATAGTAAATATTCACAGCTAAAGTTTGAGGCAGACCCAAGAAGCAGAACTAAGCCATCTGATTCCCCACATGGTGACTCAATGACAAGGACAAACTCATTCCTTCTGTAAATCTGAGAAGAATGCCAGTAAGCAAGTAGCATTTGCAAGTTTCTCAGGTAGTACAGAAATGGTTTATTGCTTTTTCAGGTCTGTTCAGATTTATACATGATAAGCTGAGTATGCAACTAATTGCTAGGGATAAGATAAAACGAGGCACCCCTACAAATTCAGAGATATAAGAATTATCATCAAGTGAAGCAATACAAACCCAGATGAACAAGTGAGACAAGTAATGCCAAGTTCTTGGGACTGGCCTGCCTAAGACCTTCTGCTTTACTTAGAACAAAATGCATTTTGTTCTGTTACACCCAAAGTAGCACTTTGAATCTCAATGTCCTTCTTTTTTTCATGTTTTCTTTTGGCAAATCAGACACATTACTCTTGTGAAAGCTTTCAATACTACATATACTGCTCCATACATTCACTATCACTGCACTTCCCAGCCACTGCCTTCCCTTGTTCTTACAAAAGATACTAATGCTGCAATCATTAGTATTGCCTTTTATCACTCATTTTCAAATGCATGGTTTTTAAAATGGTTTAAAATGCATTTTTTATTTTGAAGAGCCTTTCAGCTGACTGACATTCCTGTAGTAAGGAGAGCTAAAGTTAATGCTTGACCTGCTCTGAGCACAGCACAGCTCTCCACAGCCCTTTTCCTCCCTTCCCATTGATTCACATCTTTCTGAATAACACAAGTCTAATAAATTCCAACTATTTTTCAAATGCCTGACACAAATTTGAGCAAATTTCCTGTCCTAAAGTCAACTGAAATTTCCAGTCAATATATGCTGTAGAATCATGCAGAGGCAGAAGTGGAGACTTGATGAACCACGCTCAGCCAGGATCTGAACAGATTTTCAACTAATTAGTTTAAAATATTTTCTATTCAAAAGGACAACTCATCACTTACAGAACACAACTAAACATTTATCCCAAAGCCACATTTATGTGTAATTCAGTTGGAAGCCAATATATCCATTGAGAACTTTTCTGAAAAAGTTAACTTATTGAAAACTGATGTCTGGATTCAGACAAAAGTATTTTCTGATTCTTTTAAAAAATTGTTGATACCTGGGTTAAGAGAAACAAAAAAAATATTTTGGAAGCCAAATTTTTTTAATCGCAGTATTTTTTTTCCAAATCTTATATAAATGATAGAACTGGACAAAAATTAATAAAGGGTAGACATTCAAGTTAAAAAATTTGGTTTTGAGCCAAACCAATACTTTCTAATTTTATTACAGACAGAAAAAAGTGCCAAGTACTAGCCCAAAGTCTCACATGTATACAGCTCAAAATTTCAGGTGTATATAAAGAAAGTCCCTAAAAAATTCTTTCTCACTGAGAAAATAAAAAAAAAGTTAAGTGCCATTATGCAGATTTATGACGTATTTATGCAGCACACAATAACTCTGAATTCTACTTATGGCTGCATGATCAAGAGCCCCTCAACAAATCCTTTTTTTGAGTAGAAAAATCTTTAGCAACCATGTTGAGAGCAAGCATTCACAGCCCTCCATAACCACAGGTAACAGAAATAGGATGTAAATCAGAGACTTCCTTTAATTGTAGGTTTTGTTTCAGATGCATGACCAGAAATTACACCATTAAATTTGTCAGATATATTTAAAACTAGAAAAGCAGAAAAGAAAAAAAAATCACCTCATCTCACATTTTCCATAGAGGAAAAAAAACACTTTGTTTGTCTATTTTCTTGCTATTAATTCATCTCTGCATGTCATATGATTTACCTTAGAGAAAGTGTTTCCGCATATATTTAATTTAATTTTTCCCGTACTTGCTTGAGTAGTAAATCAACACCTTTACTACAGTGAGAGAAATTACAACAAAGGACTTGAACTGGATTAGGAACTGATATTCTATTGTGTTGATTTGACCCTGGCTGGATGCCAGGTGCTCACCAAAGCCACTCCATCATTCCCCTCCTCAGCTGGACAGGGGAGACAAAATATAATAAAAGGCTTGTGGGTTGAGATAAGGGCAGGGAGAGATCAATCACTAACTGCTGTCATGGGTAAAACAGACTCAAATTGGAGAAAAATTATCTCATTGCCAAGAAATGCTCAGGGTCTCAAAGCTTCTATGTATGACTTCAGAAGTGTCCAAAAAAGAAGAAAAAAAAGATGAAAACATGATCTTTATCACTGCTTATTACAGATTTTAAAAAGCTGTTCATTGTATAAAGTGGGGCGGGGAAAGAAATTTCAATACCAGGCTGAAGTGGCAGTATGTTGGTAACTTGCTTAACTTACTCATTAACAGCAGCTAATTAGGATGTCAGCCCTCCAGAACTTTAACTACTCAAAACTTTCACTCTTTTTGTGAGGCGCATGAAGTTTGGATTTCTTTCCAGTATAACCATTTTAGTAAAAGGTGGGAACAAAACAAACAGGAAAAAAATCCAAATAAACTAACATTATTTATCTAGAGGCTTCTTTTCTTTTTGTGTGACAATATTAGAAGTAGATTATCCTCCCAAGGAAGAAATCCTTGAAGTATTCAAGATTTGGGAGGACAACAGAATCAGTATCCTTTTAGAAAGTCTGCAGCTTTCCCTCTGGA
>NW_005054297.1:23193953-23203438 GCF_000277835.1 Geospiza fortis
ACATCTTTTGTAAAATGGCATGGAAAAAAACCACAAAAACCAAGTAAAACTAACCTCATATACATTCACATGGTTTCTAAAAGAAATACAAGGTATCCAATTACTTAGCATGTAAAATAGAAGTAATGGTCAGGGTAACCTTAAATTCCTTCAGCTGTCTTTTAAAAATATAAAAAGTAAACCATCTTATGACAAACTTCAAGAGAAAGAGAGTTTCCATGTTTTAAGAATACCTATAATGAAACTTAAATATGCATCCTGATTTTTTTTTTAAAGCTGAGCATTTTTCCACTGAAACTCCCGGCAAGTTTTACTATTCACGTTTCAACATCATCTGCAGAACTTTTAATCAATATTGCCTAAAAAAAAAGTAAAGAAGTTTATTTCTACCTTGCAGTCAGCAGAACTGAACCACAGGTTTGCATATGTCACTCCTAGAAATGTGGTTTCTTTTTCTATTTTCTTTATATTAAGAGGACAGATTTCCCTAGACAACACTTTACTGCAAGCATGCAGGGCAGACAACTTTATGTTACACAATTCCATCCAAAAGGTAGCTCTGTTCCTTGAGAAGCAGTGATTATAGGGCATAATTTGATGAGCTAGTGTCTATAAAGCAAATTATAGCAAAACAAACCTACATCTCTGCCTTTTCACGTATATTCACTGGATGTCAGACAAATGGTTTCACCAGTCC
This sequence comes from Geospiza fortis, assembly GCF_000277835.1. Taxonomy (NCBI): domain Eukaryota; kingdom Metazoa; phylum Chordata; class Aves; order Passeriformes; family Thraupidae; genus Geospiza; species Geospiza fortis. The sequence continues at coordinate 23,194,651 of NW_005054297.1, forward strand.
AATAATTTTCCTCTGTCAGCTTATTTAATGAAAACAGGAAGGAAAAGAAAGAAAGTCACCTTACACATATTTCAGTCATAAACTGTATTGAGATAACTATACTAGACATTTGTACTTGCAAGCTTAATTCACATCCTCAAAGAAAGAAGCTACGACAGGAAAGCAGGCACTATTTATTGGGTTGGTTTGGGTTTTTTTTCAGGAACCCCAAGCATCCTGTTGGCTTCTTGAAGACCAAAAGGCTAAAAACAAGACTCCAAAAACGTTTTTGTGAATGTAACCATAACCCCTGCTTCTCTGTATTTGAGTTTTCACAGCAAACTAAGCAACGTTTCTTTGTTCCGCTGAGTCAAGCAATAATTGCCCTGAACTGACAAACTTGACCATTTTTACACCCATTGCAAGAACTAATAAGACCAATTTAGATGGTCTATAAAGCTCTCCTCCTCCTCATACACAGACAAGTCTACCCTGAAGGTCTCTAAGCTGTTTGATTGTCCTAAGCTCTCTCTGCAAATGAGCCCTATGTTTTTGAAGACTATGTAGATAAAATCCCTTTTCCAGAATTACTACAAAACATGTCGCTCTTTAAAGAAACAACCGAACATAAAACCAAATCAGCTGAGTATCTACATAGAACTCCTACTAAATATTACTGAGATAGCCCTGAAAATGTTTAAGCACAAAGAGAAAGATGCCTAACAGCCAAAAATGAACCATCATTCTAGAGTGCAAATGCCAAATTAAAAGGTCCATTTTAACTGAGAGGCCCTCTCATACCCCCCCTCCCAAAAAAAACCCAAACACAAAATTTATAAAGTCATGTTTCCACTTTTTTCAAGACAGCAAGTCTACTAAATCCCCAAGTATTACCCATTAAATACATTCACCAGTATCAGCTCTTGAGCAGTAATACTGATATAAGTCCACAAAGACAGGTCTTCACTGCTATACAGAGCAGGAAATACTATACTTGGACTATCACAAGCAGATGGCATCTGGTGCTTGTTTTCTTTTACTTGTATTTTTGTTTTGGCTTGTTTCTTTCTTGCTTTCTTTTTAAAATTGTGTGAGCACTCAGATCAACATTCAAATACAATGGGAGAAGGTACTAGAGAGTAAACTTTGGTTTGTTAAGAACTTGAAACCACATATCCCCACACAGATGAAAATATAGTGAAAGATGACAACCTAGCGACTTTAATAATTTTTCTAGGAGAGCACTTCTTGAATTCTGGATGCTAGTTTCATTCAAGAATATGTATCACTGATACAGAGAGTCAATAGATAGTTCTTGCCAAGTTTCTGGAAATATAATTTTCTTCCTGCCTATCAAGGCAAAAATCAACATGCCAAGTCCTAGCACAGAAAAGCATGCAGAAGATAATTTTCAGTGTTCTAAATAAGAGGAGTCATATTATCAATTCTGCTTCCCTCTCTTTGGTCACCCTGGTAGGTTTTAAAAATGAGCTTTCCAATTACATTTAAATGGTTTAACTGAGTTTCCAAAGTGTGTGTGGCAGGGGGCAGGGAAGAACAGGGAAAGAATGACATTTACTTCAACCACAAAAAGGGCCTCATATCTGGCCAAGGCAACAGAGGTTTTGTGCTTTAAAATAGAAGCTTGGCTCTGACTTACAGCTTCCTATAAACTGTTTTTATTCAGAGATTTTAGTGGCAAGAGTTAGTTCTATCACATACACAGTTTTCTGACAGAGGCAAATTCTATACAACTGCAGCCTTATACCTCCTAGCTTCTTCTGCAGTGTGACTGTTCTAAGCTGTAACTTGAGATCCAGTGAAAATGTGTACCTAAGCTACTGCTTAAATAATACTGTGATATGTCATTTCACAAACTGGGGAAGTCAGTCTATAGTTACACACAGAAAACCTTAAGGCCTTGTGACAAAAAAATCAAAACACCAAACTGCATTTTCTAGCTATCAGGGTTTAAACTTTTAAAGAAGGCACTACTGAAAAAAGCATTTCTCTTTGCAAATCAGTATTTTAGAGTATAATAGTTTTATCATGCTTGGCACCCAGCTCCAGGCTGATCTCACTGTTTGCAATAGGACACCCAGATCATTAAGAGTGGTAGAATCAGATCACAGTCTGCAGCACTTTATTTATGGAGCAAATGCATTTTAATATGTGAAACACTTTATGTAACTGCAGAAGATTGCATCCATCTTTCATACTATACATCCATTATGTGCTGTCTCCTTGGCAAGCCATGATTAACATTACTGTTCAGAATTTTTTAATCATGTTAGACTTGCATTAAGATAAACTGACAAACATTTTTCTCTTTTACAAACAATACACTGTAAACTGCATGAAGCATATTCATGATTAATGCTATGAACAATTAAGTTATGGCTGTTTATTGAGACCTTGGCTACCACTACAGTTCCAATTATATTGCAAATTCTCAAATTCTTTCTAAAGGAATTGCAAGCTCAAAGACCTAAGTTAAATTTAGTAAACTTGTTTAATATATAATGCTGAAAAAATTCCAGTGCATATTTCCATACGAAAAATGGCATAAGTAAATCAGTATTTTAGTATACATTTATTTTCTTGCACAAATTTTATTACATCTATCTATATAAGTATCACAGAACTAATTTTTTTCATACCAAATAGGGAATTGCAATTAATGTTGCTTTCTGTATCATTCTGCCTCATATCTTCTAGATACACTCTGGCACTAGGCTTGAAAAGTTCTTCTGAAATTAAGAATGGGCACTATTCAAAATTATTATAAGGATTAACCAAATATTTGAGCAAAAGTGATGGAAAAGGATCACTAGTGCACAATTTAAGTGACACTAAAGTCATATTTCAGCTGTTCCCTACCGGTTATGCTTGTACTAAAGTGTTCATGTCTTTTGCCTTCTTTTGACATTCCATGCCAAGAATACAGAGCTCCAAATCTATTTCCACTGTCATCACAAACATGTACAAGTCAGGTATTTTTCAACATCTCTGCTTAGCTTGTTTATAAAACTAATCTGTAATAATGTTTGTTGAACTATAGAACATACTGTGTGTTTGTTTATAGAACTAATCTCTATTAAAGGCCCACACTGAGGCACAAACAGGTCAAGACCTCTAAAATCCTCTTCTCCCAGTCAAGGTAATATTTGGAAGAAACAGAAAGGTAAAGGCAATACTGAATACAGGAAAGAATTACAACCTTCATTCCTTCCCTCCCCACAAAGCTTCCACATGCTATTTAAATGTACAAATAGGAGGAACAAAGACTGCAAATGGCTCAGTAACTGCTGGAATAGACACTAGGTGTTACAGTACTTCCTAAAAGGTTTTTTCCTTTGAGATCTTATTAGCAGACAAGACCAAAATGGCTCAACAGTCAAACATAAAAATATTGACAGCCACTTATTCTATTACTTAGCAGATTTCTTTTGAAGACAAAGGCTTTTATTTATATTAACACAGCTTCTTCTATTTTACATTCCCTCAGAAATTAGTTTATTACACTAAATTTTCAATCCACCTCATAGAATGTAATCATTTCAGCATACACATGCAATCAGACAAAAATACCTCCAAAGCATTATAAAGGAAAAAATCAGACTGTATTTAAAGAATAAAAATTGAAAACAAAACCCACTTGCAGTATATAGTCTATCTTATCAGCTATTAATATCACTGATAGGATTGATTACATGTTTTCAGAAATAAAACCATTTCCCCCCCCTTTTTTCCTATTCAATCTGTTACCCTTTTGTAGTACTTTACATTGGAAAAAAAATCACTAGTAGTTAGAAATAAATTGTCATGATCAGAAACAGCACCATACTTGAACATAAACATTCAATCTGCACTTCTTCAAAAGCTGAGGAATCCTTCCTCTTGCCTGAGAAGAGCTGCAATTCATCATTACTACTACTACTTGTACTTGATGATAAAGCTGAGAATTTCTTGCATGAAATAGATGAAATAACTTTCAGAAATGAAGGAACAATGACATTAATTGATTGTTGAGGTCTTTCAGTCTCACTACCCAGGACATAAAGACAGAGGTGAAACTAACATCATGTCTTCTCATGGATGCTTCTGAATTACTACCTTAGGCTTTCACGGCTCTCTCCTGTGACTCTCATCCCTCATGGGAGCATTGAGGGATCCCAGACTCCTAGTTCTGCACAGAAACCATGGAAAACCAGTGCTATCAGAGCCACAGCAGCTGCCGTGACCCTGAAATGAACGTCTTGGTAGAAATGCCCTCAGAGTCCTCCCCATACAACTGAAGTAGGGAAGTCTCTGATAAAACAAAGAAATGGCAACTACAGTAACTGATTCATGGCAAAGCCAGGGCCCTCAGCATGCAGGATCCCTACCCTCTGTAGAGATATAGGTAGATTCACAGTGCCCTGACACAGCAGGCATTGCCATAGCTGGGCTAACACACACACCAGGAGCTACCTGGGTCATTGCTATGCAGGCTGTGCTCATGCACCACTCTGAAATCCAAAGCAAGATCATTCTTCTGATATACAGAAGACATTGTTTATTACTTACTAAAACAAAAACTGACAGATGTAGGATTTGCATTTGTTTACAGTTCTCCTATTTTTAATGCAAATTAAGCATATTATTCATCAAGGCATGTCATCAGTTGTATTCCCAAAGGAAAAGAAATTAATAGAAACAGGTCTTAGGTCTTATTTTAAATTCTGATTTCTTGTCAAAAGCTGGCATGACTTATAAACTCCAATAAAGTCAGTTTCTCTGATTAGCTTATTTTGTTCCCTCCCACTCCATTGTAATATCTGACTGACTTAATGGCTCACTTCAGAAAATGGAAGCAATTAAACTTCTTTCTTTTCCTTCCTTCCCAAGTATCTATCACAACTGTTTTTAAGGTTAACTTTTGCTTTCCTTTGCTATATTTCAGTCACTGGTTTTGAGCTAATATACAGAGAAGAATGGAAGTGATTGGGTTGACGGAATAACTTAATTTTCATTTCACTACATCTATTCTGTACTGATAAGATTACAAGGAGTATATTTGAGTCATTATATAGGAAAGGAAAGTCATTATATAAGGAAGGAATTTCTGACATTGCATCAATCAGGGCTTGAATAACTGGCAACTAAACAGGTAACTTCCCTGTCCCACCAACAGTATAACAATTAGTCCTTCTGCAACCCAACAGCATTTCCCTGTCTTCTTGAATTTTTCTATCAAGATTAACCAACTAATATTGTTAGAACTGGATTGTAAGTCTTTACAAAGACTTCCAAAAGTGCTTTTAAATTAAGTTCTGGCTATGTGTACAGTCTTGCCTCTTCATCCTTCCCCCTCAAGTACCTTCTCAATTAGTACCACCATGCTAACAAAAAGTGAAGTAACAAACACTTAAAATAAATAGGAATAATACCTTTTTCTTCTGCACGTCTTGCAAAAGGGTTTACTCTTGACTTCAAGAGGGAAGACCAAATTCATAAACATGGGTTTTAATTGGTGGAATGAGAAGGGATCAAAATATTTGTCCATGAAACAGTAGCAGTCATGAAGAAATTAGTACCTCTCCATAATTAGAAATTATGAAATCCATATTCTCAGTGCTTAGGAAATCATAAGTTTACAGATAAGCAGACAGACTGAATTAAAAAATACTTCGCTCCTTTCTTCTTTTCTGTACAACAAGCATTGACTGCCTTTTCTGAAATGTCCTGAGAAGCCCTTTCACACCATGTCTTCAAACAGATTTTTAACTAATAGTTAACTATTTACTTAAACTATTTACTAAAACTATTTATTTAACTAATAGTTAAAACTATTAGTTTTTAACTAATTGTTTTACCTAATAATTTCAGCTAATGTCATTAGGAAGAAAAATTACATAGTATGTCCCAAAAGAGTGCACCAAGATGATCTAGCTTTGCATTTCTATTACCATATTGTGATTTTCAAAGAAAAGAGCATTAAAAGGTATTTTAATCTATTGAATAATGATGAGAAATATAAATTATTTAGACAATATCTCTCAAGTATCAAACTCAACAAATGGTAAAATACACAAATGTAAATAAATCAGAATATCTTAATATTCACATGCTACTACAGTCATCATGTTAGGTTTAGGACTGGGAATTACAAAGCTACATAACACGTTTTTTCAGTTTCTCAGCCAACTCCATGCAATGGTTTGCATTACACCGGCAATGCTTTAAGCTAGCCATCAGAAAAGTAAGTATTACTGTTATTGTCCAAAACATATGGGGTCCACATTACATATTTAGAAATTAAAGTACGTTGCCAAAGCATCCATGCGTGTCCGTTCCAACCAGCAAGGATATTCCCTACAGATATGCAAGTTTCCACATACATGCTCCTTTTACTTTGCACATTCTCTCTTACATATTTGTCATTTTACATGTAGCAATTTGGAACACAGCAATTATTGATCTGACAACTACCAAATTGCCGAGAATAATTTGCTTCTCCTCCCTATCTTTTTTACCTCCTAAGTACATGTGGGAGGAAAGGATAATTTCTTTAGTTAGTGATCAAGATTCAAAAGAGAAAGGGAAAAATAGCTTAAAAAATTAACATGCATTTGCAATATTTTACTAGCTCAGGCTCCTGAAAAATTAATACTTACCAAGTCTTATGAATCTGTCAACGAGATTCAGTTATAGAGATATTTTGGGGGAGGTTTTGGCTGTCTCAAGACAGTGGGATCAAGACAGCATAATTTGTTTTACAATAGTAGATTGGCCTTTGTAAAATAATGACTTTCAAACACTGATTAAGGCGTAATTCGACTGCTGTTTCTCTTCCTTCCTTCTAATTTAATTCATCTTATGTTGAATAGTTGTATATTATGTTGTAAAAGAAGAATTCAAATCTGAACATGCTCTGATGACAGAAAGAGCATACTCTCTGCACATATGGGATGCAGCACGTGAAGGTACGTTAAAATTACACTACTCACTGTAACAAAGTGTCCTTCAGTCTATTTGCAAACACAATTTTCTCCTATTTTCAAATAATTGTAGACTGTCAGAATGAGATGAAGTTGCTTAACAAGACTAAAGGATCGAATGGTAGAAGTGTCAAAGGTTCTTGGCAGCTATAGCTACTCAACTCGGGTTTTGTTCATCGACTTGATGATTTGACTTTATTTGCAACACATGTCCTTTTGCAAACACACGTCTTTTTGCAAACCAACACTCTGTTTGGTCAAAGTCTGACAACTGACTTCAACAGGGAAAATAATTTGTTGATAACATTTTTGGTGATTGTACAATCATTATATAGTTACTAGCAGGGAACACATTGTCACTTGGCTACTTTCAGAGATAAGCTATTTGTGCTTGGTCTGACCTCTCAATTCAGAACATGATGACCTTGTGACACTGCTGCAATCAAAAGAAAGCTGTTAGGAATGCCTCCTAAAGGACTCAAAGAACAAACAGAGAGAGAAAGAATGAGTAAACAAGCCACTTCAATTTGTTCTGAACTCATGTATACCTGAACGCATAGCATCTTTTTGAATGCTTTCATAATCATGCCAGTCCTTCCTTTTCAGGCCATCAGTCCAGGTAAAGAGCTGTCCATCTCCCAGCCCCAAAGGAAGTGTCTGTGAAAAGAGTAAATAAACAAACAAATAAATATATACCTACATAAGTGGTTCATGTTATTACAGAGAAACCCTCATAATATGGCAGGTAGCCATACTCAGTTTATTCAATGCAAATACTGAAACTTTACTGTGATAAATGAAGTTACTTTTCTAAATACTGTGAGAACACAGTGAATTTAGTTCTTCACAAACAATTATTTGAAGTATATCAAACGTCTGGAGCTTAACATTTCTCTTTTCAGCAATGTTCCGATATGACTGCCTGGCAAGAAGCTCATGGAGATTAAAGGGACCACTCAAACTGAACAGGTTTCAAAAATGCCTTATCCTTCAACACATGAAGGACTTGGATTTTTTTCTTTACAGTATCACTTGTGCAAGATTGGAGTTGTAGTTACTCTGCACTTTACAATGTTCCCCTTTTACTTTTTGCTAAGTTTTTTTTTAATAGCTGCTACTAAGTTATTGTTATTCACACAAGGTCAGCTGAGGATGCTGGATATTCAGGCCAAAGTGCCGTGAGTTCAGTGCTCTCCAACAAACCCCTGAAATACTGAGGAAAATCCATCACACTTGGCTAGTATGGCCTACATTTTTAAGTTTTAGTATTAAAGTATGTAACTTATATTACATAATGCCAAACTGCAATCTAGTTTGTTTATTCTTCTATTACCACTTCTGCAGACATATTCCAAGAAACCACTGTTGACAGATTTAAATATGATAAAAGTCAGAGGTTCACACATGAAAGAACTGAAGAACTTAATACATCCTGATAAAAACGTCAGGTTATCAAAACATCTAACCTTTCATGTTATTAAAATGAAATAATTAATTACAATAATTTTTGAATTCAAACAGGGCTAATGTTCTAATAGTAATATGAAGTTGCTTGGGTTCTAAAGTCAGAAGCATAAGGTAGAGCACAGGCTGCAACAGCATTAATCATGACTCTTAAGCACAAATTTCTAAAATAATCTACTCTGAAACAGTAACTGGTTCTTTAAAGTCAGACCCAGACAGATTCACTTCAATTAAACTTGTACCCTTCTCAGTATGGGCACAGCTGGTGTGAATCACTTGGAACCAAAAATGAACAACAATTTCAACTATCAAAAGCAGGATAAAGTTTAGTTTTGTGACCTTTTTTTCCTGTGCTAGCTTCT
>NW_005054297.1:23203461-23208795 GCF_000277835.1 Geospiza fortis
AGAAAGCTGAGGAGTAGAGTTTACAGCTGGTTTCCTGTTATCTATTTGCATTTTGATGCCATTACTCTTTAAAAATATTAATTACACGTAACTACTTTACCTGATAGCATTTACAAGTCTAATGTACCAGGAGACTCTTGCAAGCATAATATAGTTAAATAAATATATCCACTAAAATTAATCTAGCAAAAGGATAAATATAAATCCAAATATCATATGATAGAAAAAAAATAATGGAAGTCTTGCTGTGGCTCGTATTTTGGAACGGTAACATTGCCCTAAGATGAAACAGGAAACAAACCACTGAATTGTGGCCATCAGAAGTTCTGGTTTAACTACTGAGAGTATTGTTTGGATTCCTGGGATTTCTTTTTAATAAATCCCTTAACTCCCTCACATTGTATCATGGCAATTTTTCAGCTCTAACATCCTTTCAGTGTAAGGGGAATTCAATAGAATGACCTCATGTGTCACTTGGTAAAACCAGCATTCAGACAGCACCGCCTCAATCTGACTGAGCGCTGTGACCCTACAGGGACTGGACTTCACAGAATTCACTCTGTACACACTAGTTTCACCTGTGCTGTGAGCATGAAACAGGGCTTAGAAAGGGATGTCAAGCTGCATAGACAAACTCTCTGGGAAGAGCAAGAGTTTTGCAGTGCAAGTTCTTTAGCTCTGAAGAAATCTGAACTGCCTTCAGTCCCTCAACTAAATATCTCCCTCGTCTGCAACTGAAGGATGTTTTTTTCCTTTTTTTTCAAGTTGCTATGTTGTTTAACAAGATACAAAAGAACTTGAGAAAATGGGTTTCTCCATTTCACTTCTACCTAAGGGTAAACAAATTGCATTTTGAAAGACCTTAAAACACAGTTTCTGAAATTTTTTAAAACTGCTAAAAGGCTCCATTGTAAAACTCTAAGTATGCTTACATGCCTCTTTTACCCAGATGATAATGACTGGAAGAGCTCCCATTTCTAAAGCGCTTCTAGCTGTGGAAGAAGGAAAAGAAAAAAAAAGAAAAATAACAGAATATTCTTATTCTAGCATTTGTTTTCTCCCTATATACTTTTTGTTTCTCAGTTCTCCATCTTTTTTGCTACCTTGACAATTTAAAGTGTTTTGCATCAAATTAGAAGCAGCTCTGGTTTAGCTATACACAGGCTGACTCTCTGGTGTAATGGCTGGATAATAACAACCACCAAGGGTTGCTACTTGAAAAAATGCATACAAGAAAGCCCATACAACTCTACATCCCATCTCAGAACAGCAAGTTCTGAGTTGGTGAATATGACATCAAAAGATGGAGTGTGCCAGTAAATCTGGATTCTGAATTTTTGTTGAACACATATTTAACTACAACCTGATGGACTCAAGTGAAATAAAATTAACCACAACACACATGTACAAATGCTAAAGAAGGCAACAAAAAGAATTCTTCATTTTCAGAGTAACGTATAAACAGATCAAAATTATTAAATTTATGCTATAAAATGCATAACTAATTCAGCACAAAAATGTGTTTAGGTGTTTAAACAAATAACCAAATTAGGCTGGGTTCCAATCCGTAAAAGAAAAAATTTATCAAGGATTATTATCTTGGTGTAGGCAAACTACCGAACCATACATCTTAGGAGACGTGGTATTCTGGAAATACACATTTGGTATTTGCATATCCTAGGTGTTTATGCACTTATATGGCAGCAACACTCCATGGATAATGTGAAACGTTAGTTCTATGTGTGCCTGTAAGAGCATTAGTAGTCTTTTGGTATAGTTAAGGGCCTTAGACTTCAGAACATTATGGTTCCTTCCTACACATTAAGTAAGGCTTCTTCCTTGTGGAAACCAAGATATGTGAGAAGAGAAGACTCAGGCACACCTGCCCCTGCTTCTCCCCAGTACCTCATCCTAACACAAAAGTAAAGCTTACATTAATACTTTACTGACATATCAATACAGATGGGTGAGAAACCAGCTCAGCTAAGCAGCTGAAACATACTCAGGGTTTTCCCCTCCCAAACATTTCTGACATCACCCACAAATAGTGCAGTCTGTCCCTACAGCTCTTAGCCTTGACTTCATGAACCATTTTCATCATTGCAGAACTACTACAACAGCAAATATCCTATGGCATACAAAGTGTTGGATTTTGACTGACTGTCAAAAAAATCCTACAACAATTTATCATCCAACCATTTGTTACATGCAGTATGTTCCTCTGAGTTACACATTTTTAAGTGTTTCAGTCCAAAAGGGATTACCCACCTACAGGAACATTACATACAGCATCTGCCTTACTATTTCATTTTCACATTAACCTCAAATCTTTTGGGATGCAAGACTGATACGGTACTACATAGACTGAGAAGACTCTTCTCCTCCAGAGAAGACTTAACATCTGGTTCAATTACAGAGAATATGATAAGCACAAAAAATAGAGCTATTACCAAAAACTCACTCACATACTATTAGATCCCTTAGAGAGGAAAAAAATCCTTCTCTACTTTGACATTTGAAAGCTTGAACGAAGAAACAAGTGCCTTCATTGAATAATTCATTTATTTTTAATTTCACTCTGTGGAGGCAGACAATTAGAGAGGACTCAGGCAAGGGAAGAGGATATATCAATGGAAATGCATCTTTAAAAAAAAAAAGAGATATTACAGAAATTACAGATTTAGTTTGAGCCTGAAGATTTGCTCACTGGCTCTAGGGACATTTTACTAAACACCAACATATAACTGAATACTGCACTAACAAAACATCATATAATGATCAGCATAACCACTTCCAATTGTTTAATGAATTTTAAGAAATAATCTTATTTAGACATAAGCACTTCTTCACACTCAGGAAAAGATACACACGGGAAATAAAGGCAGTGAAGAAGTACTTAGACACCTTTGGGGATATTTCAGGAGAAGCATAAAAATAACCACTGTTTGATTCCTCTTTGTTCTTGGAATAAGAGCTTGTGTATAGTGTTTGTAAATAGTGTTGTGTAAAACACATAATTCACTACTTTTTTTGTACCCTTCTAACACAGATCATTCTCAGGACTCTAAGCTCTGATCAACTACTCTGATCAAAAAAGACAATAACAAAAGAACCAGAACTCACTGAGTAATTAAATTAATTCCTTCATCAAAATAAAATTAAGGATAACTTTTAAATGAATGGTGTCACCGGGTGTAAGACCATATGTTCATGATATATCAGTTGCAAAATCACAATATGTTCATTTAGCAAATTTCTCTTCTGTTATTATCAAAAGTATGTGAAGACAGATATTTTCATGAAGCTTCGTCCCCAGCAGTTGGAAGAGTCATGAAAAAAATTTATTTTGAAAGATTTCCCCTTTTCCTGATTATGGTACACTTTAGCACAAGATCATCAAAGTGAAATCTTAGCACTATGGCAGCCAAATCTGAAGTCAAGTGCTCAAGCAAAATCCATTCCAGTGCAGTGAAGGGGTGAGGATATTAAAGATGAAAACAAAAATATTATTTGCCCTAATGATGCGTTGATGTAAGGCAGCCTGATTGATGGAAAAAGTGTAAACTCCACACATGACACTATCTCATCTCTACACCTTTATGCTTAAGCTCTGAACACTTGCCTGTGTGGCTCTTCTTTCCTGTATCTCTTCAATGTCAGACTAAAAAAAAAAAAGGTCCCTTATCTGAACTGAGATCTGTGTATAAGTACCACACACAGGGAACGGGTACAACACAGCCCTTAAGCGCCTATGAAGCTCCCATTGCCATAAAATGAAAGTTTTACATGTAGCAATTTGGATCCACCATGAATATTCCCTAAAGATAGCAGGAGCAGGCATTATTTTTGCATGGCCTAACAATATCAGGTGATAGTTTTGAAGCTCCAGGTTACATGTTTCCTGTTCGGATTCTCCTCTGGGATTCTGTCCTGCTAGGTGGGGAGCAGTGGCTGTAGTACCTGCAGTGGCAGGCTTTGGGGTGGGCAGCAGCTGCCCTGCACAAGGGAGAACCCAGGTCTCAGTGCTATCCCCAGACAGTTCCCATTGGTCCTGCCCCCCTGCTGGGCAGCCACTGCCTCCCAAAATTGATGCCCATCAGAAAGGCACTGATGATGAAGCCAAGGTTCACCACCAGTAAAACATAGAGAACTACTATCAAGAAAAGGTGGTAAAGGCCCTAAATCTAGAATATTTCAAAAAAAAGAAAAAAATCAAAATACATTGTGGTATAATTACTGCCTTTTATTTTTATTCCATTTTTATGTACTTTTAAAACACTTTAAAAAATGTGAAAATGAATTGCTTTCCACATCCTTGGCTTGAAGCCACATAATAGAGATTTCAGGACATGATGAATATCTTCATATGCTCAGATTTCCTGTGCCACTTATTTGCTATGCCACAGCAAATAAGTGTTCATTGCACTGACATTTACATTAGTAGAAATAATTAGCTCAGCACATCAAAAAAAGGGCAGCACTTGATTTAGTCTGTGACATCTGAATGACTCGAGGTTATTTCATTTTTGAGACACTTATATCACACTCTTTGTGCTTGTAGATTCTAGACTATCATGGACAACCCAGTAGCATCATGCCATCAATTCCAAATCAAAGCTGTTAATAATGTTATTTAGAAAATGCCAAGCTCCCCAAGCATTTCATTACAGGGACTTTTATAGACAGGTATAAAAAAGCTGTTATTGCTGCACTATGGTTATATATTTCAGGTCACAAAACTGCAGCAAAAAAGATTAAGTTAAAACATGAGCATGGAACTCCAGAGGAGTTTGTACTCCATATCTGTTGAATATGAAACCTGAATTGCCAAAGGTGACCTAGAAAGTCTGGCAGTGAACCCTGGCTTTCCAAATGACACAATTTGAACTGACTGTAGGCCAGGAGGTAGACTTAAAGGAAAATAAAGAAAAACTAAGAGAAAATATTCCACAGATCATGCAACTCCCATCTCTTTCTACCTGCTGATTGATTTGATCAATAACTAAAACACCTAAACCTATTTTTTTTGTTTTATTTTTACTTGTATCATTTCCAATTCAAGGAAAAGAAACCAAACCCAAGTAACATGAGCGTTTATGATGAACCTAAATGAGCACATGCTGACTATGTACTGCTTTCTCTTTTTCACCTGAAGATGACTTTGAAGCACCACAGGGTCAGCTTGCAGAAGAGCCTGCATCCATATTGGACTGTTCATTTTAGGGAAGTTTAAAAATCATACTTAAAATCATGTTAAGGCTGCATTTTTTTTAACAACTATCTTTTTCAGAAATTATTTTTAACATCAAAAGACCTGAAAATGTTTTGAAGAAA
>NW_005054297.1:23208833-23232159 GCF_000277835.1 Geospiza fortis
AAGATCTGTAAGACTATCCTGATGAACAATATAAACAATGGCTTTGAGTGACTCCTGGAAGAGTTTATTATATGCCATGTTTCTGAGGTGTTTAATTATATGGCACATGGATACAGAAAATTTTAAGTATGTTCTTTTATGTAAACAACCTTCTTCTCCTTAACCAAAACGAAACTGAAAACCAACACAACACCAAATCACAAAGCCAAAACAGAACCCTATGTTCATGGGAAGAACCACATTGTTTGTAATTCTGCAATTTTTAAAAGGCTGAATAATAAGGATATGACAGTGCTTTTTCTTAATAGACTCTCAATATACATATTTTTCCTGAAGTTTAGAAAAATGTCTTTATATTTTTACTATGCTGTCACACTGTTTTGTGTTGGCTACAGCATTAACTTAACATAAAAAGTGCTTTTTGCAGGATTCAAGTGTCAGGTGTTTTAAGCAGGAATACATTTATTGCTTTATCTGCTCAGTGGTGATTAAAAATCTTATTTTCTTATGATAACTTCTGATGTAATTTGCCTATGCATTTCCTTTATTATAAGAGTATTCTCTCTTAGGTTTTAAGAACAGTGAAGAATGTTCACTACAGCTAGGTTACCCTTGATAAGTAAAATTCAACTTATGTGTTGCTTTCATGAAGTAAAAGAATAATTTCAGAAGCAACTTCTCTCTTTTTTTTTTTCTCCTCTGGTGCACCTCTTATAAAAATAGGAGTTGCAGCATAACTGGAACATTGTCCAAATCTCTGTGGTACGACTGATAACAGCTTTGCAGCAGACCTGAAACCACTGATCCAGCAGACTCAGTAATACTAGAAAAAAGATATCTACCAATTATTGTCACTGATCGATATTTTCAGTAGAAATAGCTATTTCTTTGGGGTTTTTTTCACATTCTATTATAGGAGAAACACGTAAGAGAAAGGTCAGATGCAGAAACTAACTTTAGCCAAATTTTCTACCTGGAAAGTTGTAGCACAACTTAAAAAGTTGTTACAAAATAATCATTTTCTATAGCAATAGATTATTCTATATTTTTGACTACTTATAGATAGATTATTCTCTATTTTTGACTACAACACAAGGTAGAACTTAATTTGATGCGTCCAAGTATATGTAGAAGCTAATAGTGTTCCAGGAGTAATTTTTTAATTGTTCAAAAAGGAAAGTACTAGATTTTTGAACAAGTATTTTTATTTTATGTATTTGTCTGCACGTTTTTAGAAATAATAGAAGGAAAATATAGATTTGTTTGAATAGTGTTTTTAATGTTTCTTGCTGATCTATGCCACAATGAAATTCATATTCCATAGGCACCTATTTGGAGAATACACAAGCTTCTGGCATTAATAACCATTTTTTTAATTTGCAGTTTATGTTACATTGGATTTAAGAAAAAACCCCTCAATGTTTAGTTAACAAAAGTAATGACGCCATGTTGGAAAAGAATTATCATCTTGCACTTTAAGGAAGACCTTAAGCTAATGTGCACAAATGAGAGAAAACACTCTTATCAGCTGGCTTTCTGATGCTGCAGCATATGCATTATTATTCCATCTCTCAGAATTCTTTTCTTATGTGCGCACTGGATAGTAATTTCCATTGTCTAAGAGATTTTCAAACAAAGTCCACAGGCTGCTGCAGAAAACAAGCCGATTAAACATGACTGACAGGTTTACATTCTTGTTCAGTCATCTTAACACGAAGCTGATAAGGAGACCTCTTATGCAAGGTCTTTGGAAGCATGACAATTTCTGTGCTTTGCGTGAACTCAATGCAGATTTACTGAGACCAAAGACAGCCTTCCTAGTGCTTCCAGCATAACGAAATTTGCACCTAAAGGAACTAAAATTTTTGGTGGTTGTACATGTTCACAGATGGTCATGGAAGTCTGAGACTCGTCTGCTTAAAACAGTTCCTAAGCTCTGAGCTAAAGACATTGTTTAACTTCCCTATGTAAAGTCAGGTTGCAGGTATATTGCATTTTTTTTTTCCAGTCTGAACCATACCTCTTTTTACTACTATTATTAGCTTTTAGTTTTTTTGGATTTTCACTTTATTTTTCGTTTAGGTCTAATCGTGCTCTCTCAATCTGACTTAGCCCTGTACCTTTTACATACTCAGTCCCCCAATCATTACCTTTTTGTAAGAGTTCTTATGTCAAGCTATTCCCACACTTCCTTCTTTTTATAGGTAACTCTCTAAAATTTAAGTAAATTGAGGGAGATTTTACAAAATAGCACTGTTTATTATACTCCCTTCATGTGAGTAAAAGTTTTTCACTCTTAATTTCTAGCAATGGAACAATAACAAAATGATATAAGAAATATCTTAATATATTAAACCAGATGAGATATGGCTCACCTTTCAGTGAATCCAGTCAATTGCAAGAACGGGTAAATTAATAACACCAAAATAAATTGACTACTACAGAAAATTTAAAGGATGTTTTTTGTGAAGTTCAACAATCAGTTGCAGAATCATAAAAATGCATCTATAAGTTCCTTTGAGGTATAATCTTACCCCACCTCAGATCTGGACTGGGTATGCCTAAATCACATCTGCCCTTGCCAATTTCCAATAGCAGAGATTGCACAAGCACTCAAGGCAATTTCCTTCAATACTTCATTATTCTTGCAATTAGGAAATTTCCCCTTTCATCTAACCTGCGTTACTTGCCATAATTTAAGCCTTCATTTCTTTGTTCTTTTCACCAGGGACAAGAATAAGATATTTCCTTTCTAGCAGCTACATTTTCATGGACATGAAAATTATTTTCTCTCCTAGATTTAATCTTATTTTTTCAACTTCTTAGCTCTTGTTGCTGACCCTGAAATATATGAAACTTTGACAACAGCACTACTTTGTTAGTAATTGGATAAGGTTAAGAACGGCAAGTGTAAAATGCTTATTAAAAACCCCCAAACAAACCAACAAGAAACATGATTACTAAATGGATTAAGAACTAAGACAAGTACCAGGAGGCTACATTTCCTAAAAATAAGCAAAATTAAGTTATTTACTGTAACATGCTTTTTCCCTGTCTGAGAATAAAATAGCCTTGCATATCCATGTTGTGCTTCATGAATACTTCATACTTCCTATCCAACCTAATACTATTTTATGAAGCAGCAGTGAATTCTCTTAATTAAAGTAGACAAATGACTGAAATGTTTATAAATAATTAAGATAGTCAAGATTAAATTATGTTATAAACCTAATATGACACTGAAATTCAACAGGACTCATTTACCTAAAATTACCAAACCACTAGCAATTTTGATCAAACACATCTTGTACTTCTGGTTGTACCTGAATAAATGCTGGGCTTTCCCCTAGCAGTGAGAGCATATTTAAAGAATTCATATATGCAAAGAAATCCATCCCCATGAACAACAGTAGGAGAGAAGACTTACGAGAGGTTCAAATTCAAACAAAAACCTCTTTTTTTTTTCATCTGAACCAAAAATTTTGATATTGGACAAACTGATGATCTGCTCTATCTAATGCCATTTAAGATGACCTTTCCATTTTATGGGAATAGTTTTCAATTAAAAAAACCAATCACAGTATATTTCATTAAAAGGAATACTGTGATTAGTTAAATCTAATTTTATCAACAGCCAGAATGTGAAAAGCATATTAAAGCAAGGTGAACAGCTTTGATTGATACAGTGAGTTTTAATTTCTAATTCCTCGTCTCCCACTCTCTTGGTAGGAAATGAAGGCTACACATCATTGAGCAGTGTAAGCTACTGTAACTCAAATGCAGCTTCAAAGATTTGACCTTCAATTTTTCTCTCCCCTTACTGTATAGACTCCAAATTGATAGGTCTGGAGCTATGAGGAAAGTTTTTCAACATAAAATCCTTTTTTAAAAAAACCCACAACAACCAATGAAGATGAGCATTAAATTTAATTACCATAGTTCTTTTGGAAGAAAATCTATATACACCTTTGCTATGAGCTAGTTATATAGATTTTGAAAAAGTCCTCCTTAAAATGCAAAATATTTCTTTTCCAATGTGAGTTCACTTCCAGAGTTAATTAAGATGTCTAGTTTTTCAAGAACTAGGACCTATCCCATGTCCAAAGCTAGGTATTTAAATTTGTGGTTACATAAATTAATATGGCCATCCTAATTTTTGTCGATTCACACAACTCCTATGATGTTACCTTTAAAGTTTGAGAATGCTAATGTTAGTTACTACATCCAAACATCTTGTACTTCAGACCATCCCGTGGCATTGCACCGAGGAATTCATACAGAGTCTGCTCAAGAGCCACTAAATGCTGCAGAAAGCACGGCAGCCAGAGAGATGTTACTACACTCTCCCCCTTGAGAGCAGGAGGTGCAGCAGGGTGTGACAGACCCTTCTGATGACCCCTGTCTGAGGGCCAGCTTCCAGCAAACTCCAGGCAGCAGACCCTCCTGCAGCCTCCTGCTGGGTCACAGCTGCAGGACCAGTTAACCCCGGCCTTTCATCCCAGCAGGCTCTCATCTGCCTGCAGGCTGACTTTCACCAGACCCGGCTGGGAGCTCAGGAGAGTCTCCCTTCTGTCTTTGGAAAGTCTCTATGCATAAACATAAAGCACTTTTATTCCCTTCACACTACCTTAGCTGAACTCGGTGTCCTTATGTTCCGCAGCAGAGCTGATACCCAGCTAAGCTTCAGTGGCTCTAAGGCAAACTCCAGGACTCCCTAAAAGACCAATTCTCTCTACAAGCAGGGCCATTATTGCCATCTACACACAGAGGAAAAATTATATTATGACAGCTACCACCACAAAGTAGCTGTTCTTTAAAAACTGACTTTTTACTGATGACTGTTACAATTACAGGGATTAATATTATTAGTCCCCCTCTTCTCTTAGCTAGATATTTCAATACTGAAAAAAATCTGAACTTCTAAATTCCTCAGATCTGGGGAAGAGTCTAAAAGGAAACACATTAAATTTTCAGTTTAATATATATTAGAATCCATGGAGACATTAAATTTCACTTTTCATCTATGAATATTAAACATTAATGAGTTTTCAGGTACAGAGATATTAAAGTGAAACTTCAGAGAGCTATGACTTAGCTAGGATACAGAGATAGAAAGTTCACAAGGGAAGCTAATAAAGGTCAAAACCACAGAACTACCATAAACCAGAACATAAAAATAGAAGAAAAAGAGTAATTCAAGAAAACCTGATTTTGAAGGGGCTATTAAGAACTGCATACACATTTTCACAAGCAGAATTTCCACGTAAAACACAAAGAAATGGGAAGTAATTAAATATATAGTTCTATTCATGTTCAATAGAATGAATAGAATAGAATTCAATATATGTTCTATTCATAATATTCAAATGGAGAGTCGACAAATATTTCTTGAGTGACTTGAGAACAACTTGTGGAGGAAGATGACTAACCTTAAACTGAAGAATCATAAGTACAAACAAAATCATAGTAATAGCTGCATCCAGATCTCCCCTGTTCCTCCCATGACTCCTGTTCTGGAGACATCAATGTCTATAGATATAAATATAATAATGCAAAAACCCAGACACATAGGGGTTACACAGAAAGGTTAAGTAATACGCCCTGATTGCATGACAGTAGACACAAAATACAAGCAAAGAAGTATCTAAGAATAAAGAGGAAACCAAAAGATCATAGGTCAACCAAGTGACTGCTTATTTTTTATGTATTTATAATTTATCTTTCTTCCTCTATCATTTATTCATACACACAACCCCTCCCTAGAGATATAAAAGCAGATATTCCTTTCCTCCACATCAAATTTAAAAATTTCTAGTTACAAAAGAAAAAACAACCTGGGCAATATTTGGAGACATTTGGCAGAAATACAGTGAAGCAAAATTCAACACTAGATGTTCCATAGGAAAAAAAAAGAGAAAAACAATTTGGAAGTCACAGATCTCTTTAACTTTAAACAGCAACTAGAATGGCTTCCAAGGTGTATTTACGGATGTAATTCTGAGAAATCAGTTAATCAGGTACAAGCATGCGGTGCCTAGCACAGCACATTCTGAAGGCTATCAATAGTATCAATTTAACTGAAAATTTTCACTTCTAAATGTTCTATTTTCAGTCTGATAGACATCTGTTCTATTATCGTTCTGATATACCATACAATTCTGATATATCATACAAAAATATCATTCACACATACCATACAATAAAATATGAACAGCTCAACAGTAATTTGTAAAATATCTCAGAATTAAATTTAGAGATGGATATATAACAAGGTATTTTTATTACATTACAGCATCTACCCCTGTATTTACATTAAAAAATATATGTACCTTCAAAAGACAGGTATCAGTATCTGTACCTGCTCCCTGAGTTTAGATTGGTGAAGCCTGTTAAAACTCTTATTGCAGGTGAATTATCAAACCCAGTAAGAGTGAAGGAGAAGGAATAAACTGAAATTGCGCACTTAACTGTGCTTAGCATGCGCCATGTTAACAGAAGAAAAACAAAAGGATTTAGTTCTTTTACTAAATTAAACACCACCACCCCAGCATTCATACTAACTGCAAACCTACTGAACAGATTTCTTCTCAAACAGAATTTCACAGTGCAAGCAAATCTTATTAAGCTTTTACCACGATCAAACTGTCAGAAGTATTACGAACAACAGTTGCAATTAAAGTTTTATTGTAGATACTTCACTAGGACAGTATCTAACATCCCTAGTTAAGAATCATAAGTCTACTGTGCTCAGCAGCAAAACCTAATTTTTGCCCAGATGTGTTTACAATTAAAGCAAATGAGGAGAGAAATATAAGCATAAGACAATATTATTCAGCATGGAAAACTATGTTTTCAGTACACTATGACCCTAACTAGTCCTAAACTCAAGAATCCATCATCACAAAAAGGATTTCCTTTCTAATTTAGGAGTAGTTACATTATTTCATAGGACTGTACCTTCTTCTCTGAGGCAACACAAAACAAAGATCAGGGTTTTAGACTGAGATCCATGGACTAATGAGAATTGGTATTTGAAGATCTAATAAAAGAGCTGGGGTAATCTCCAATCCTTGGGGATTAAAACTAGGAACAGAATGTTTAATGTTTTATATTAGGGACAACATTAAGACATTGTCAAGGCAGTAGCCTTTTCCTTGTTCTTTGTCAGTTCTAAGGAGAAAGAGACAACAGGGATTGGGATGCTAATTCTTGAACAAATACTCAGCTCTATGGATCAATAGAAGAGGTTGTATGTCTCTGAAAATGTGAGGGAAAAAAAACTTAAGTTTTCGATTTGTCTCCAAACAAGATCCTACTACACCATCTTCCAATCAGAAATAAGTCCTTAGCTTGCTAATTGTTGTTGTAATTGGTCTGAAGTCTTTTAAGACACAATTTTCTTCATACAAATCAGTAAACATGCCTCTTGGGCTCATACAGTCAACCAGATCCATGGAATCTTGCCCCTCCCCAGTACCTCTTTACCTCATTCATATGGACATGGCCTTGATGACACCAAACTACATTGTCACAAAAAGCCTCATGTCACTCTGCTCTTCCTGGAGAATATGCACACTTTGTCTGTCAGGTCTGTATTTGCCCAATTGCCTGTATCAAGCGCATCCTGCACACACAAACCCAACAGGAAATGCATCACTTGGGCAGTGCAAAACTTTTTCCCTCTGACTTGGAGAAGTCCTCCATCCATTCCTTTCTGGAATGTAAACATGCACCAGTCCTGTGCCCACAGCTTCATTTGCATGAGCTGCTCTGTATTCACTACCATTCATTATCGATTAAGGCAGTACTTGTCATTCATCTATGCTCACCTGTCAGATAGTCTGTGTTTAGTACCACACATAAATAATTCAAGCACAGTTTCTTTTAATGTTTCTGCCACCCAATTCCAGTTCAACACACCATTCTCACCAAGAGTGAGAATAATTCTCCTTAAGCTGACCTGAAGAGGAATTAAAAGCTTTAGGAGAATTTATAAAGTTATAACCTTGTCCTTCTCATAGCACAGGGGGCAAAACACCCTGCAGTTATTGCTAACAGTTTCTTCCGAGATGAAAAATAATCCCTATCTAATATCACTCTCTGCAGCAAGTGCAACTTAAGGAATTCCTTCAATAAGAAATCCATATAAAGCAATTCATTCAAGTCAAGACTCATTCAATTTCTCCAGCAACTGGCTGAAACTTGTTTTTAATTCAATTATGTTTTCTACATCTTTTTAAAGGATAGGATGGATCATCCTTTGATTGATCACCAGGTTCCCATAGCTAATGCATATGTAGAAAGGGAAAACTCACTGCAGAAAAAAATCTTTTGGAAGAATTTAATCTGAATTTTTTTTACACATAGCTTTTATCTTTTTCTATGAATTTATATTATCTGAAAAACTGTGAAATCAGACAACCATAATGTGATTGTTACAAATGCTACATTGAAATATTTTTCACTAACACTGTATCTTAATGTTATGGTGGCAATTAAATGGTGGGAAATAATCACGTTACAGTCATCTTTAAATGCTTCACAGTTGTTAGAATGAATTGATATATTAGGAAACTGCACTATGTAAGGTACTTTTAATACTGAATAATTTTGTCAGACTGCCACATCTTCCCCTGCAGCACCTTGTTAGGGAGACCCAGACCTTACCCAAATGACCACTCCACCAAACCAGGCACATCCATGGGCCTGGGGCCAGTCCCAACCTACAGGCAGCCTGCTCATCCCTGTGTTCCAGCCTGGCCATCCAGGCTGCCTCTCACCCCGGCTCTCCTCTCATCCTGACCCTCACACCTGTGTGCTGGTGCCTGGCTATGCCACCATGACCCCAAAGAGCTGTCTGGCCCTACAGCTGGGCACTTGCTGCTCCTGACCATTTCTACATCAACAATATCACTTGCTTTCCCAAGTCCAAAAGGCCTGAGAGTACCTTCAGAAATACACAACTCACCAGAAAGCTGGAGGTACATTATTCACAGAAATATAAATCACAAAGTAGGTTGTTATATAACGGTAATTAATATGTAGCACAATAATGACTGAATTAACAAATTGTTACATAATGTGAAGTAAAGCCAGCCAGAAACTTAACAGCTGTGGCCACCCAACCACCACCACAGGACCACCCTGCTGACTGGGAACTCAGGAGGTCACAAGTTCTCTTCAGAAAGCTGTTCTTGAGGCCCAGAGCCATCCATCCACACAGGACTCTGCGGGATAAACCCAACACCCAGCAGGGCCCAGAGCAGACCATCTGCTCAAGCGGCTTGTTCAGGGCTACCTCAGGAGTGGCTAAGCCTGGCCTGAACTACAGCAGGGCAACAGCAGATGGAGGTCACTTTTCCTGGGCTTGTGAGTTTATGATGAGCCAGAGGCTTCCTCAAAGGACCTCTGGTGAAACCACACAGGCAGCTGACTTCCGGACCCAAAATGAGACATCAACAAGAGAAACACCACACTGCTCAGCAATAATGCACTCAGTTAAATGAATGTACCTAAAAAGCAATGCCATAAACAGCATTTCTAGTAGTCTTAGTAGTCTTTTTAGCAGTCTTTCTTTGAGGAAAATAACAACGCTACACTGAAGCAGTACTATGTACTAAAAAGGAAAAGAAAGACCAGATGTCACAGAATAAGCTTGCCATAACACATCTCAATCACATAAAGGGGGGAAGAAGGCAAAAAACCCTCCAAAACAATAAGGAAAGAGAAAATAATGAAGAAAAATCATTTGTACCACATATAAGTCTGAAAATCAGTACTGAAAAAAAACCTGTCATCTATCAGAAAGGTCCAGATAACAGAGATATTAATAAATGAGGCACTACATGAAAGCACTGATAAATGATGTAGTTTGTTACTTTTAAAAGGGTAATAGTCTGACAGAGTGGATTGCAGATAATGAAAGGTGACAGGCCATACACTGCAGTATACATGCAGTGCAGCAACAGTTTTAAAAGTGCTTGGGAATACTTTTGGGCAAAGGAACATGGCCTTTTATAACACAGAACCATTAGAACAATCCCTGCCACGCTTTTGTCCCTTACCAGCTAGCCCACATACATTTCTGCAGCAATTATATCTTAATTATCAATTCACATCCAGTGTTTTCCATCCAGATGTCTTGTTTTGGAAACCAGGAGCTGCACAGTTAGGATGCTGGCCACTCTGTAACAGTTGGTCATGATTCATGGAAGTGTCAATAATTTGAGGTATTACCTGCAATAAAAGCAGTGCTTGGACAAAGTATTAATGCAAACCAGTCAAATATCAGCTGTCAAATTGCATCATTCAAATTCTCTGTTCCAAAATTTACACGTTAGAAAAAACCTAAAAAAATCAAGAAA
This sequence comes from Geospiza fortis, assembly GCF_000277835.1. Lineage (NCBI taxonomy): Eukaryota > Metazoa > Chordata > Aves > Passeriformes > Thraupidae > Geospiza > Geospiza fortis. Next base: position 23,219,198 of record NW_005054297.1, read on the forward strand.
CGCAAAACTCTTTCATATCTATAGTGGACTGACTCAATAAAAATAATTATAAATACATTACCTGTAACTCTCCTAAATTTAATTTTGAGTCTCAAAATCAAGCCCTTAAAATACCTGCTGAAGAGACTAGAGGTATTATTAGGTGTATAGCAAAGCACTGAGCAGCGCACAAATGAATTTTCATTAGTGCAGTTAGTTCACAAGGTCTGACGCGTTAGCTGGTATATTTAAATTCTGGTACAATAAGTACACATAAGGGACACAGCAATATTATCTAAAATGGTAAAAAGAATTAAATCTATAAAAAAGCCTTTGCAGACATCGGAATAAAGCCCACATTGTCTATCACTTATACATAACTACATAGACTGCTTGGATAGGATGCTTCTAAGCATAGCATGCTTATTTACTGAAAGTAGAGAGAATTTAATTAAAGTGCCAAAGGTGTTTCCTATACCTTCCTCTTACTTGCCATACTCAATACCAGCACTACAAATATGACAACAATTCAATCACAAATACTGAAGTATTACAGCTACTATACAATTAAAAATGTATGCAGACAGAATAAAATCTTCATGGTCTCTACCAGATTCTAAATGCCATCTTATTGTTTTCTGCAATCTTACAGTTTTTCACAGTTTAGCGTAATAGACACATGTCTGTACACATCTGTATCAAAGTTGTGACCTTAATTTGACATTACAGTTGCTTTTGGAAAAATGTGACCTGTGTTTCAAGAACACATAACCCATGAGTAGCTGCCACAGGTAAGGTGTTGACAGGTTATTGGAATGCCTGTCACCTTCTTGGATGGCTTACACAAGTGTCAGCAGTGGTCAATGTCATCTCAACATAAGGACTTGACCCTTAAAAGAAGGTTTTGCTAATGAGCATTTCTGATGTGATGCTGAGAATTGCGTGTCATAAGAATCCAGAAAAATTTATTTAAGGAAGTTTTTTTCTTGCTTAACCCACCATTATCAAAGAGGATCTGTACCTGCAAGAAAAGACTTGCCATTGAGAGCATCTGGTCTGAGGCAGTGAGGACAGACAGAAGACCTTGCTATGTGTTCTCACTTCTCATGATGAACTAAAACTTTCATATGCCCTGAGCCCCTGATCTCTTTTTGCAAAGCCCATGTTCCTTATTTTATTTCACAGAAAAATAAAGCCATCTGCTCTAAAAAAAAAAGTTCAAGCTAATTCTGAAAAAAAGTAAATACACTTTTTTCACAAAAGAAAACATATTTTGTTAATGTTTTAAATTTAATATAATACTTCAGCCAAACTCAGAAGATGTAGAAATTTATCTTAAAATAACTTCATAGTTGCAATAAGAAAGCTTAAGTCTTCTCTTGACAACAGTAGTACTGGAAGACAGGTACTGATGACTCACATACTCTTGAAAGTTTTTTCATGTTTCCTTTGTGGCTCCTCTAAATAGCAAATTTCAGTCAAGTTTCATAGCAGAAGTCTCACAAAAACTTCAACTGCACCCAAGGGACAAATGTTGCATCTGTGATACCATCCACATGCTTTCCTTATGCATTTGTTCCTATGACTTTTGACTCTATCCTTGTTCAACAACCTGAAAAAGACTCTTTTGATCACAGATCTCTCTTGAAACTAATTACTGCTTGGTGAATACTGTGCTTTCTGAGACTGCAAATATTTTTAAAGTCAAATTCCAAGGGATGGATTTTTTATTATTAGAACAGTTGTCGACTTTGTTTTTCCAGAGCAGATACATAATTAAAAAGCAAAACTAAGGAAAATTATGATCACAAACATCGGTATAGTATTTAGGCAGATAGTATGAAATTTCAAATGCATCCAGAAAGAGAAATTCTCACAGGCCAGAACAAAGCCTGATTAATAGCACACAGAACTCCATTTTTTTTCTTTCATGCTGAGTACCTAATAAACTCACATAACAATCCTTGCTATCTTACACTGCAGAAAAGTACCCTACTCAGGGAACGTGACTAATCCAGAATGTGGAGCCCACAGCACAACAAAGTAGAGCCACTGACTCCATCTGTTCCCTAGAGCAGTACACTTTCTTTGCACAGATGGGATGAGTGGGACTAAGGAAAGAGAGTTGAATTTCCAGCTGAACTCATGGAAACAGATTCCTTTTAAAACAAGAGGATGTTTTCTACTGACACCATATGTCATGTATTGATGTCATATATTGAAAAATAATGGGCAAAGAGCTCTCTGCCCAAACCAAATACTCAGCTTGAACTGTAAGGGTATTTTTAAGTACCTTTCTCCAAGTGCTTTTAAAATTGGCTCTTGTTATAAGGTTTCTCTGCTGTGCTGACTTTGTTTGCTACCTGTTGTACCCATGAATGGGTTAGGCTTGATGCCTGAATGCTATCAAATGCTGAGGGAATGTGTGGATGAGTGACAATGGGGCACATATACTGGGAGACCCAAGCCATGTATTTCAGAATTCAAACAGGCCAGTCAGATTGTTTAAAGGAAATATATCAGACCAGAGTCCCAAGACTACAAGAGTAGCCAGAAACTCCACGTGGAAAGAGCTAATGCTTCCTTCTCTCCTTAGGCTGAGGATTTTGGAATAATTCAGACCAACAGCCCTGTGAATTTCAAATTGCCATATATTATTGCTGCTTCCCTCATATAGCATCTTGAGTTCTGGTAAAATTTTGATTTTTATCACTTTTGTCCTTCCTCAAGTCAGGTTAAGTTTCACCTATGAGAGTATGTTTCTTTTAATTAAAATTGGGTAACACTATGTCACATCATGTTGCAGAATCCTCTCTTTCTGTTTGAATTAAATTAGAGTAACAAGAATTTATTTACAGTTACTTTTCAGATGTGCCAAGAAAGTAAGTGATAGAGTGGATTTGGAGCTTTTAAACAGGAGCCATAGCTCTTGTTTACTTAGCTCCATAGCTAAGTAAATAGCTTAGCTGCTAATACCACTTTGGGCTGTGACAATCATAATTATCAGATCTCAACCTCTCCACTTGCTTTTCCTCCAAATTGTCTTGAACACCTCTGAGTGTCTTACAGCAGCACAGGGCACCTGTGCAGGTATCAGGACAGCTAAACTTGTGCTCTCACTTCTACAGGATCTGGTGAGACAAAGAACAGAATTCAGAAAATGTGCACCAGAACATGATAGTTAAAAGCTTTATTTGACATGACCACAGTGTTTTTTCCTAAAACATCTTTTTACTTTAAAAAAGTGTATTAATTATGTAACAGACCTACATTACCCTAATGTAACAAATAATTTCAGATTGTTGCATGGATATATTATACACATATATAATATATCTATGTAAGATATACATACAGTGTATATACAGTAAGTTTCAAGTTACGTCTGACCTTCGTTTACAGTGAATTACTTATTCTAGAGTATCATATTGCATCTTGGTAGATTCTGTTAAAGGGGTGCATATTTAACTGTAAACTAACAAAAATCTACACATGCTCAGTGCTTATGGAAATATAAAATACTCATTACAGTTCTCCAAGAATAGATGATGAACCACTGCATTTTAAAACTGAAGCAGGGCAGCTTTCTCCTATTACTAGAAGTCTTATACCTGGTGACAAGTGCATGACCTTTCAAAGATCATAGGATGTTTAGGGTTGGAAAGGATTTAAACACCATGTCATTCCAACTCCCCTGCCACGGGCAGGGACATCTTCCACCAGACCAGGTTGTTCCAAGTTCCAGCAATTTGTCCTCCAACACCTCCAGGGATGAGGCAACCACAACTTCTCTGGACAATCTGTTCCAGCGCCTCATCACCCTCTCAAGAAGGAATTTCTTCCTAAAACCTTATCTAAACATACCCTCTGTCACTGTAAAGTCATTACACCTTCCTGTCATTACAAGCCCTTGCAAAAAGTCTTGGAGTGGAAAGATAATAAAGCGTGAATATTGCTGATGCAAAGAAAGTGTATTTCTAGAATAGCAAGCAATTATAAATCTACTTTTCTGGTATAATATATATTAATTGCACCAGCTTTCAATATTTATACCAGATTTCATACACATCCATATTGCATTTCTGTGTATGTGCTTCCAAATGTAGTGGATGCTCTAAAAATCAAAGTGGAAATAAAAGGGAGAACAAAAAAAGAAAAAAAAACAGATATGCCCTATACACATTGACAGCACAGAAGAGAAAACATATGGAAATGTTATTTCCAATTGAAACTTATCTGTCATTGACCTAGAAACTGTTATTCCTACTCCTGCCATCATCCTTAGCAATATTCCAACTAATGTGTGAAAATATATGACTATGCATGCAGACATGGTTATCATTTTTTCCTCCGTTCAGTGCCCAAAATAACACAAGAGAAATTCCAGATTGCTTGAAATAGAAAAAAAAAAATTATAACAGAAAACACTTTGACGTCAGGAGTGTCAAATTTTAACCTTTCAAAACCAATTTTGCTCAGCTCTGTTCTGATGCTGTACATCACATTGCTTACATTATAATCTGAAACATAAAATTGAAATATATTTAATCAAGGGGATTCTAGACTTGAAATAGTAATTCCAAAGGTCTTAATTTAATTCATATGATCCCTAGATAAGACCTAGATGTCACAATCCTATCTGCAGTTGACTACATTCCCACAGGCTTATACCTAAGAAGATAAATAAATAAAAAGATAAATACATGATGTCTGGCTGATAGAATTTGACCTGTCTGAAACAACATCTAGTATATTTTAAACTGAAAACTTCCCAGCTTCATATGCCATAATACTGATATTATTATTTGTGTGTTCATTAATGTAAATATGCACAAGCAGTTGTAACAAGAAACGTAGATGGAGCAAATACAGATGGTGAGTGAGTCATTAGTGTCAGGGCAGTAATTTTTTTTTTTTATAGTGTCTGAAAAATTATATGAGGAGATAAACTGCACTTGAGTTTTATTGGTTTAGGTTTTTCGGTCATAATCGCTGTACCAAAAACTCAGTGATGCTGAGACTGAAGCATGTGATATAGAGTACATCCATAATCCTTTAAAAAAAATTCCTGAAAGATAGAGAACTGAATAGGCTTTACAGCACATAGGTCAAGCTTTCAATAATGAGTTCAGCTGCTTTAATGGCTGTTGAGATAGATTAGACAAGCTTTTTCCACAGTCTTAAAATCATCAATATATACCACTTTCTTTATCAGAATTCTGCAGGTGCCTTATTTCCTTCTCTGATAGCATTGCTATACTCTCACAAGAAAATACTTCTAGTCTTAGCTGTCAAATTTCTGAATGACCCACACCATCCCATCAAATGCAGATTTTATGCAATGAAAATAAATTATTCTTGCGGAAGCTCTACATTTAGCACTTCAGAGTCTTTTGATTTAAACAATTTCATTTGTTTATCTCAAAGTGATTCTATGATCATCAAGAAGTTCTTCACATTTCTATCTAAAATCTTTATATTAAAATTCAGCCTAGCCTGAAATTTACATTTGTTAGAATGAAAACAATGAGGACTGCCAAATACATCAAGATTTCTATATAGAGAAAGAATTCCTTATATTAATATTAGAAGTTAATTATAGATTCTTTCACTAGGTATCTTCCCTGATCTTTTAAGCCCTGTCCAAGATAGTCGAGAAAACACTTAAGAGTTTAAAGTATAAACACTTAAAGAGTTTAAACTCTAATACTTAATTCCTACTAATATTAGCAGCAAGAAGCATTAGTCTACTAAACTGAGAAATAAAGGACAAGAATTTTTAGGCATTATATGCAAAATAAAACTTAAGACAGTGATACCATAAAGCTACTGAAAATGGATATTGCAGTAGGTTTTCTGCAAGGTACAAGTTTCAAATATTTCCTTAATTTGTAAACCTTGTTGTTTACAGGGACTACAGGTCCTGCAATTTACTGGTGCAATTCTTTAAACCTTTCAAATAAGGCTAAACTCTATAAAGTTCTCCTACTACAACATCAGCTTCTTACAACAAAATATACCTTTTGTATTATAATTAGAACTGTAATTACTTACTGCAATAGTGATAATTATAATTTCCAAGAACACTACTTGCAAGGTCTAGTGAACAATAAAGTATATTATTTTTTCTGCAGAAATAACAAAATTACTGAAAATCAGTTATTAATGCCTTGATGAACAACTGAGAACAGTTCATCATGATAGGCAACAAGAAGAAAACAGGACAACATCAGTATTACAAATGTTTTAGCATTTGTAGTGAAGGTGATACAACAGAATGCAAGAGCTGACCTTGAAGCCTTCATTATTCTACCTAAAACAGAAAGATATGCTTCAAGAAGGGGACTTCTGGTCACTATGGCAAGCCTAAAATAAAAAAACAAATTAAAACCCACAAAAATATGACAGAAATTACTTTGCAAAGGCAACTATTTAACTGAGATCTAAAAACTTAATTTCCTATATCCAAAAAAGCAAAATCTTCATGGTAGTTTTCAAGACACCCTTTCTCAAGTTAAAAATTTTATTTTAATACATGAGAGCTATTTATGATCAAAACCCTCGCTGCAAATTATAGTACCCATCTTGTATCAGAAGCCTGATTGCCAGCAGCCATTCTCTATCTGGGAATCTGTGACAGAGGAATCAAGAGCTTTCTACACTTAACAGTTCCACTGTACAAGAGTAATATGTTTCCTACCAGCATGGCCATTAACTCTGAACATCCATTTACTCTGGAACTGATGATAGGGAGCTGGGTAAATGTCAGCAGCAGAGCAGCAACAGGGAAATATCCCATTTTCCTCTTTAAATGGTGTGTTTCTTGGCAGAATGGAGTCAAAATGGACCACCAGGAGCAAAACAAGACCAATGAGGCCAGAAGACACTGTGAAAAGTGACCAAATGCAAAGACTGAGGTGTAGAGAGATAAACCTGCTGTTATGGTGAAGTCTGACATTCAAAAGCTGGATTTCAATGTTCTTGAAACACAGCATCTGTAGATGACAGTCCAAAGCACCTCAAAAAAACAGATCTTCAGCTTCTAGTCATAATTCTTATTTCAATTTAAAAAAAGTAAAATTCACAACAGCATCAAGTGCTTCTCAGTAGAACACTCAATTGCTAAGTCTGTGCTCTGCTTTGCTTTATTAACATGGAGAGTTTAAAGAATGCAAGTAGTTCAGAGCTGTGGATACAGATAATAATACAGGTATTGGACAAACAGTAGCACAGACTCCAGTGCCAAAGTAATTTACTTGTGAAATATGCATAATGTCTATTACACATGTGACTCCACCAAAAGGCTATCGTGAAAGGCAGATCAGAAATACTTGTGATGAAAGCGGAAAAAAGAGATGTCAGGCACTTGGTAGGTGAACTGTGTGCAACTATGCTCTGGTAAACGTTAAGAGCAGAAGTGGTCCTCATGATTTTGATACCCGTTATAATTTTTTTTTTCTAGTGTTCATTTTAAGTTAATGAACTACATTATCTTATCAAAGAAAAGGTGATGATGGGTTTTGGTTGAATACTTCCTTATAGGTGATTTTATTCATCAGACTTACTTTTTACTTTACGCTATTTTCATATTTACAGCTTGAAGGCTATGCATAAAAAAATCTGTGACGCAGCTGCACTGTGATTGCGTATACATAAGAGTAATATAAAAAGGAGTTTTATCTCAGAGCTGCTTCTCTGCCTGCCACAGCCTGATCCCCCATAGCACAATCTGCATTTCTCAATGTAATTTCTCAAGTAATCTTGCTATTACTCATCTTATTTCCACTACCATAAAAACCTGTCTTGCTTTTCATCCTCCCCTGCTTCTGACATTGATTAAGAGAGGACTGTCTGTATGTCTATAAGTGTGGGGTTTATGTCTAAAAATATAATAACTGCTTCATCTTAATTACGTACTCTTAGTGATCACTGATACAGAGAATTTATTTTAAATTATATAGCAAAGAAATGCCATCAAAATTACTTTCACAGGTTTTTTGCTTTTTTACTTAATAGAAAACTGTGAGTAGACAGACACACAGCACTAGCTGAAGGTGGATTAAGTATTAGTGCCACTTTTCAGTTAATATTTTCTTCAAATCCAATAGAAGAGTAATAATAAAATAATTAAAGCTATCTGGAATGGATTTCATTTCAATGACCCTTTTATAGGCATTATTTTGCTGCATACTGCAACATAAATGAAGCTTACCTGGGGAAGAGGTATCCAACTAGCAATTCCCAGAGATTTCTTTACCCTAGTTAGGCAAAGAAGACACTGAACAAGTTCTCCGCAGTGACCTTTTAGCTCTTCATTCTGTATGGCATTGACTTCCTCTTTTCAAAGCTCAACAACTGCAACATTGTCCCACATTGAGAACTTAAAAGAAAAGCCTTTTCTTTCCAAAGAAATGAGCAAACTCTTGATGAAAATAAAGAACACCATCTTTTTTTCAGATCTACAATAACTGAATCACAAATATCATATAATATGAGCTGAAATTTACAAAAAAATCTGACTAGTTTACCTTAAATAATCCTTATTTCACTCCTACACTATATTCAAAATCTGGATAATCATATAGCTGGATAATAGCAGTCAGCAGACAGACTACTAGACAGAGAAGCAGATTAATGTTTCTTGTCATGTTGTTATAGACTCAAACTGTTGTAATTCACTTGAGTTCTTTGCGTAAAGACTTACATGTTTTGAAAGTTATGTGTGATTCCTTCCTTCTATGCCCAAAACATTGAACATATCATGGTTGCTGTATTTATTGCATAAACATAAATCATCTTCAGTGAAGATTCTTAGCCAACCTGCACAGACAAAAGTACTCTGGAGCTGAGGATCCCACCAAGGGAGGGAGGAGAGCTTTCCTAGCCAGCAAGACCTCATCAGTAGAAAAGAGAGAAGGGCCCAACACCCTGCTCTTGAGCTGGCAGTGGGGGAGCTGTGACTCAGAGGCAGCTCTGACCCAGCAGCATGGACACTGCCTACCCTTCACCAGGAGATAAGTCACCCCCATGGAGTGTGAGCTCAGGCAGAATATGGATAACCCACCCACTTCAGAGCTCAACTGGTGTCATTGCCATCTGGGGAGGAGCTCTGGTACAGTAACCACTCAGTGGGAAGCCAAGTCATCCCTGCTCTCCAAAAAGGATGTACTGCTCCAGCCAGAGCTCCCAAAAACACATACAGCCATTCTAGTATCAGGCTGCAGGGAGCGCCAATTTCTTTCACTGGATTGTAGCAGAGAGAGCAGTTGTGTCAGCAACCAAGTGGTGACCTGCTTAACCTGGTAGCAGAGTTACAGGATGAGTTAGAAAGGTTGAAGAGTACTAGAGAATAAGAAGGGGAGATAGACTACTGGAACCAAGCTCTAACCCATCTGAGACAGGGGCAGCACTAGAAATAATTAAAGATGAAAAAATTGAAAGAAAGCGACAAATGGAGGGTAGTCCATGCTCTGAGTGGCAAGTGAAAACCTCTAGGTTTTTAATTTCTTACCCAAAATGAACAAACTACATGCAAAATGAGTTTAGTTTTTCATGAGCATTTAGTCTAAAAACAACCATTCTTCATATGCTTATGGTCCAATCCAAAATAAAAACTACCTATGCATAACTTGTAAATTATAGTCTCTCACTGCTATGAATGTTCAAAAAAAGGTCACCCTTTTATTTTCTAGAATGGCTGGCAGCAGGAAAGCAGTGCAAGCTTGTACTTTAGACCCTGGCAAGTAAAAATTAAATTTATACCATCTCTGTTGATGAATTATTAGATGGTGTGGGAGAAATCACAGAGATCTGATCCAGTAAGCTGCCACAGTTATGCCTCGCATCAGCCTTCAAAGTATGCATTACTTAATCAGCCTCATAGTACATATGGAAGATTTTTTTTAACAAATCTCAAAATTCTAAAGAAAATCATGCTCGTTCATACTCTGTATTTAAGAAATGTTTCCATCCTTTTTTTGATTTCTACTAATTCAAGGGTTTACTAACTTAGAACTTTTGACAGGTTCTAACTATTAAAAAAAATTGAAAACCTCCAAAAATCTTTGAAAGAGCAGAAGGAAAAGCAGAAAAGCTCGGAATTTCATTCAACTTTGTGTGTGCAATTAAACACTAACAACACAGTTGCAACTAAACTGCTTCAAAGTGAATTGATTTGTTATAATAGAAAAAAAAAAGAAGATAAGGCATTATTAAAATTTATACATATTTGCTTAAAATTAGTAACACACACATTTCTAAAAATAAACCCCAGGAACATTTGGTGGCCCTGAACACCTTTATATAGATAAAGCATCAGGCAGCATCAAAACACATTTATGTTACACAAGCTACTCTTCTCTCAGACCAACTGTAGAAGTTCTTGATTTTTCTCTGGAAACTGTCAGCAAAAGCTGATGTTTCCTGAGGTGAAAATCCAAAATTGAAACTCTGTGAACTGGACTGAGACCAATCTCATTTCACAAAGCTATTCAGTGACCCAATGGAATGCCAAAACAGCTCTGATGACTAATCATGGTGACCTTTACACTGTTTTTTTCATGGTGATAGATTATATATCCCATTACCATTCTCTTGAGCTATACAATTTCCCAAAATAAATAAATTGTAAAGGAAACCAAATGCTTTTCTAAACAATGCCAAGGTCTGGCTACAGCTGTATTTGTTTCACTTGCAGGACCCTGAGAAAATCAAGATTAATCAGAATAGAGAGGTAATTCCTGACATGGAATTGGATTCACCTGGGCTCTGAACACTTGCAAAAGGAAATAAAAGCCATGAATATTGGTTAAGCAGGATCATGAAAATAAACAAAACGAAATGTGGCGGGATTTTGCACCTGCCATTTCCACTTCCAAGGACATTTTCCAGTTAAAAATGTAGCCTCTAGGCAATACAAGCTTTCCACAGGATTATCACAGATTCACAAAAGGGCTAACGTTGGAAGGGACCTCTGGAGGTCATCTGGTCCAAACCCCTGCTCAAGAAGGGCCACTGAGAGCAGGCTGCCCAGGATGGTGTCCGAAGAGCTTTTCAGCATCCCCAAAGGTGGGTATTTCACAGTGTCCCTGGGAAATCTGTAACCTATGCAGTTTTCTTTTAAAAACTAAGTTTTTCTCATTCTTAATATAATTTTTCTGTAAATTGTCTTCCAGGATGTGAGTTAATGCCCACTGATATACTGTACCCACCTTTCTTTATCTGTGCTGTAAAAATCTCTTTAACTTTATCCCTTAAAAAACCTCTATGACTTGTTAACAAATTAATTGTGTCAACTGCAAAATGCTTCCTTCAAGTAAAACAAAAAAATAAAAAATATTCTATTTCATTTTCAAAAGTTCATTTATAAAATGTTTCTAGATTTCAAGACTCAAACATAACGCAAATATGGAGAATCCATCTAAATCTGTAAACTGTAAACCAAACCAGTATTACAATTCCTAATGATGAAGTAACTGAAAATTAGTAGTATAGCAAAATTTATCATTACAGCAGACCTTATGTTTGGTGCAAAAGGCACCAAATTTGGCCTAATTTTCTACACATGCAAAATTAATATCTTCCCAAGACTTACAGGGAATTGACAGAAACAATGAAAAGAAACCATTCTTACCTCTTCTATGAAAAGAAACTTCCATAAAAAAAAACCCTTTTTCCCAACTAAGAAATGAGACTATACACTAAACATTCAAAAGTGATGTGTGACATCTTGGCAAGAAACATTATTTAGGGTATTGTAATGAGTCAATAGTGCTAATTATCAATCATGGTTAAAGCCTCCTCAGTAACAACTAGATTTTAATGAAAGTATATTTACTATCTTCCTTTTTGTGCGGTAGGTACCATGTGAAATGCACAAACCTTAATGAGAATGGCTTCAGACACGTAAAAAAAAACAACTGCACCTCTTGAGCTTGGAGGAGGAGGTGACGAGAGGGGAAGTGGCCCAATTCCCATACACCTCTTCATAGCAAGGGAATGTGCAGTTTTGCTTCCAGATGACAGCAGTATGGGTTTATCAAGGTATTTTTTACCCTCTTCAGGTAAAAGTCATGGGAATGAGCATTCCCAAGTGAAGAAAAAAGATTAAATCACTCATCCTCTGAATCCTGTATTTCAAGGAAATCTTACAGAACCATAGTCCCTAAATTTGAAATATGTAGATTAGATGTGAAATTGGTTGTCAAAGCCTTCACTAAATTTAATGACAATGAATAATTATTATTGATGGACACATAATTTTGCTAGAACCTATCGCTGAAATTAGGCAAGGAAAGGAGATGGTTGCCTCCTCTGGGAAATCACAGACAGTGACAGATGTTATTTCCTATTTTAAACTACTTTGAGATTCCCATAGCGTTAACATTCCAAATAATCAATTTCAAGTGTGTATCTCTACTCCAAAAATCAAATAAGAAAATAGACATTTTATCTCTTTGAAATTAAAGTTCATGATGAAAGAACTACACCTTGTAGCCATTATCACTGCCATACAAATACATTTACAGCCTCATCTGCAATCAAATAAGCCATCAGTCAAGGTATTATCCACACATCTGAATATATACCTAATATTAATGGTCCCTAACTGCTCCAGAGACAACATCAAGACTGATGATAAATTTCAACAAGTTAAAGTAATTTCCCTTCTATCTTTGTCTTTCCATGTCTACTGTTGTCCTGCTTATAAGGCAACATTATTCTTCAACTTAAAACACATTTTTCATATTGCCTGGAATGCAATCTTCAGTGCCTAATGACTGCTTTTTGGATCAGGTCTTGTAAGGGAGAAAAAGGAATCGGCTCACACTACCTTCCAAACATAATCTCCAGCAGAGTTGGTTAAATCAAGACTCTATGAAGTAATTTGCCTCATTTCTATACTAAATCCTGCTTTCACTGTCCTGTTTCCAAAATACCTCACCTAGTCCAGTGACCACCACCAGATCAAACTGTACAGATTC
>NW_005054297.1:23232180-23268501 GCF_000277835.1 Geospiza fortis
TTTCCTTTGTAAACACAGTCCTAGATTCTTTCCCTCATATTCATCTCCTAATCTTATAAGATTTTGTACCCAATTTTCTCCCTTCCTTTTCCCATGTCACTTACGACACAGACTACGTGTGCCACATATTCAACTTTAAGCTTGCCTCCACCGACAACATATGTTTCCAATCTACTAGTCCACAGGACTCTGCTCTGATATTCCATAGAATGGCCAAGGTTAATAATGCAAAGTGCCAACCAGATCTAGTTACCTAGGAAGAACTGAAACATTTTCATTGGGAATGCAAAAAGTGGTACTACTAAAAGTTTTAAAACTTGTCCAGCTTTGGGCCTATGAAGCAAACAATAAGGATGGATTTGATAAAATCCCCTTCTCCAAGTAATTTCATCTTCGTGCTACAAAGTAGGACAGTAAGACTATTTAAAGTAAAATAATATGTATAAATAAGCAAAAACCTGTTTTCTCTATTGAGGTTTCTGAAATATGCATTTTGCCTGAAAAATCTCTAAATATTCAACCTGATGCAGGTACTTTACATAAGGAATTCCAACCATTATACCTTATGCTTGATAGCGTCATGAGACACCTAAAATCAAAAATTCTATTGATAAATACTGAACAAACCTAACATTTCATTAGTTCTACTTAAAGTAGTTGAGTGTAAAATTCTACAATGTATTAGAGTGTAAACTGTTTGACTTAAATCATGGGAGTCCCTAGATTGCTCTACTACAATATTAATTGTCAAAGCTGACAAAAGGAACCTTCTGTCAAAAATACTAAAAATCAAACAGAGATTTAAAAGCATTTGGCACAACAACTGAGATTATTTTAACAAAACAGTGCACACTCATTCCATACGAATTACTTTCAATTATCATTATTTCATTTAACTAATTCGCTGATTTTAATGATAGTAAAAATTACATAAAGGTGGTCTTTTTTTTTTTAATGTGGTATTTCAAAACTTGAAGCTTATACAGAAATAATGCATAATTTTTCTTACAGAAAAACTATTGCGGAATGCACTATTACACCTCTGTTTTGAGAGAAGGCTACAAACGTATGCATGTGTATATATATGTATGTATATATATGAAGTGTGTGTCTAGGAAAGTACTTTACTACAGTCAGAATACTCAGCATTGAGCTAGTCACTACAAAAGGCTGTCAAGACAGCTGAGTTCTCTCCCTTCCACAGGCAGCTTACCTCTGGCAGAAAGCAGCAGATATTCCCCTTATTTGTAACTCTGAAATTTTCTGAAACAGGGCCCTGAGCTTCCTTCTGAAAAATAAGCAGCATCGATTCTTCTGAAACATATTCGACGGAGTCGCTGTTTTACCCGGTCACTCACAGGTTACAATGCACAATGAAGTAACAGAAAGCACAGGTTCAAAACCCCTTCAAACAAAGGGATGTCTTTTCCAATGCCCACTTGATCTCCACTTTCAGAAGACTAACACAGCCAGCTTGTGATAACAGACTCTGCACACATCCTCATGCTCCCACAGCACACCTCCCTTGCACCACAATAAATCCCAAGATTCCCACTGGATCACACTGAGCACATAGGAATTGCCATAGCTCCATGATTAGGTTATTCATTTGGGAGGATGGAGGACTGAGTTCAAGACCCTGCTATTATGAATGCTTAATTTAGAGTACTGAGATATTCATTGTTGTGGAATCTGAAAGGCTGTTTTCCAACCCCAATGGGCTGCCTTAATCCCTAGGTTACAGAGTTCTTCTCCCTGGCTTAAAAGACATTTAAGTACTTAATTCTAAATAGAACAGCTCCATCATGAAAGTCTCTGTAAGGACTAGTCAATTGTTTAACATGAAAACCTGAATGGAAAACCTGTGGAAGAAAGGAAGAAGTGTGTCTCCAGTCTCTTAAATATTTCAGCAAACTATTCCAAGCAAAACCATTTTGCACCACCTTTTCTGGAAGCTCAGCAGTGCATTTTAGGACATGATCTGCATATCACCATGGAAAATGAGTTGTGAGCATCCACACTCCATATCCACTGTTTTCACAAATAAAGTCACTGGTGCTAAGGTTCCTTGCAGTTCAACTCACTGGTCACATTTTGTAACCAAGAAAATGCAGAGGAGCAGCAAATTATCAGCTTATACAGATATGGAATTTGAAACTAAAAATCCAAAGGAGTTTTCTTCTCAGTACTTGACAGGTGAGGTATGAATACATTGACATTTAAATGCTTGATTTAGATGCCTGTAGGGACATTTAGGCACCAGCATCCCTCTTGCAAATTTGTCTCAAAACACTTTAAGATTTGCAGACAAACAATACTTGTAATAATGAATTTGAAGAGTTTAATAATAATGTCATCAACTAATCTGCTTAAATTATCTCAGTTCCTTCAGCCAAACTGAATAAAAATGTTGCTTTTAATTCTCAAAGAATCACAGAATGTTAAGGGATTGGAATGTACCTTAAAGATCATGCAGTCCCAAGCCCCCTGCCATAGGCAAGGATACCTCCCACTACACCAGGTTGCTCAAAGCCTTATCCAACCTGCCCTTGAACACTGCAACCTTAAGTGCCTTACCCACTCTCAAAGAAAATAATCTTCCCCTAATATCTAACCTAAATTTCCCCTCTTTCAATTTGTACCCATTAGTCCTTGTCCTACCACTACAGCTCCTGATGAAGAGTCTCTCTGGTTTCCTCCAGACACTGGGAGGTTGCTATGAGGTCTCCACACAACCTTCTCTCCTCCAGCCTGAGCAGCCCCAACTCTCCCAGCCTGTCTTCACAGTGAAGGTGCTTCAGTCTTCTTATCAACTTTGTGGCCCTCCTCTGGATTTGCTCCAACAGCTCCATGTCCTTCATATGTTGGGGACCCCAGAGCTGGACACAGCACTGCAGGTGGGGTCCCACAGGAGCAGAGCAGAGGGGCAGAATCCCCTCCTTCAACCTGCTGATCACACTGCTTTGGAAGCAGCCCAGGACACAGCTGGCTGTAAGAGCAACAAAATCCCAAAATGCTTAACTTAAAAATCTGGTGAAGACCACTAAGAGCCACAAATGTTCCTGCTAAATCATTCAGAAATTCACAGTACTTGAAATAAAGTGAGAAACTAAATCACTAAGTCTATCACGTCTAATAGTGCCTGTGTACAATAAACATAAAAACAATTTTACAAAGGGTAAGCAATTGTTTTTTTGGTCACAGGTAAGATTTACTACCTTTCATTTCAGCCTCGGGTTATAGAATACATAATGTAATAGCACACTATTATAAAAAAAAAAGAAACTCAATCCTCAAAAAAAAAAAATTCCAAGAAGAAAAAGAACCCTACAGAAGTCACCATGTAAGACATTCTGACAAAGTTCAGAAAAATGTCTGCTTGAATGACTGGGCAAACTCCAAAGGTACTGATACAGCAGCTTTTAGTGATTAATGCTAATGCTCTGCAAGCAAAGGTCTAATAAAATTGCTTTATTAATGATTTCCATTCTATTTCTCATAGATTTTTAGGAACAAATGAGCTCACATTGCATCAAAGTGAAATACTCAACTTTTCAGCACTATAGGCGTGGGTGGGTTCTAGGAGTAAAAATGTAACTATCAATGTATTGTCCCTACAAGAGCACTACAGTAGTCACAAGTCGGGATTCAGTCACACTGCTTTCCTAATAAGACTACAAGTAGCACTCATCTATAACATTTCCTAGTTAAGATGTTCTTAAGAACATCTTAAGAAGCTGATGAGAAATGAAAAGAGCATGGTTTAACTTGTAGATTATTCTATTATTTCTCATATTACAAGTAAAGACTAACTTCAGGAAATCTTTTGTTTGGATGCCATGCTTCCAACTTCAACTTCTTAGCCAAAAATAATCAGTTGACTGTTGAAAGCATTAAGAATAAGCTCTTTCTTGATGTTTTTCACTATTTCACTTCTGTAACATTTCATATAATTAAATAACCAGTTCTTTGCATTTCTTCACTACGAGAATTTATGTAACATTTTCACTGCTGTAAGTATTTTCACAAGACATGGCAGTAAACAGCTTAACTGCTCCTCTATTCATGTTGATGATTCATGTGACTCTTGGGGAACAGAGATATCACTAAAAAGTTTGAAAAGTCCTGCACATCCTTCTTATAATGGATTTTATGTAAATCTTTGATTTGCATTATACAGTGCATATGTTTTAAGCATGTAATAAGAAGTGATGAATGTAAAAACAAATCCCAAGGTGTAGGGATTTCAGTGTGAGAACCTTATTCCTAATATTGGGCACTCACATCAGGTCACTGAACAGGCACCAGCATCTTTGGAGATTAGCACACTGACAAATAAATGGCAATTAGGATCACTGTGTGAGGCAAGTATTAATAAATTATAAAACAAAAAAAAATTGCCTTTACTTGGTATGTAACTACATTTCTTAGACACTTGTTTGCCATTTATTTATCATTAATATTTTTAAAGTAAATAACTATTAATGGAAAACAATCACATATTGCAGAACATAAATCCTTTATATAGATTTAAGCACTGTCATGTTATGGAAAGCCGAGAACTTGTAGGAAGTTACAATAAGAAATAATTAAAAGAATGACACAATTTAAAGAAATTGGACAGGACACTAAAAGGTATTTCATAACACTTAGGTTAATTAAATTGTAATATAATTTTCCAAAGGAAGTGATGATATGTTATTAAAGCACTAAGAAAACCAATGAAGGAAAATGTGGTATATGTCTATATCTACAAAGCAGCATTCCTCTGCTTGGCCTTCTAGGCTATATCTGTACAGATTTTGGGGAGTAATAGGAACTAACTGCCCAGAACTAACTCACAGAACAGAGTTTTTCCAGGTCTTCTACTGGTTCACAGCTAGTCCATGGGACCACTCTAGAGCTACTTCACTCTCCAGAGTACAGTAAACTAGGCACTGGGTGGTCAGCAACATCCACTGTGCTATCAACACTGTTTAGTGATGTAAGCTTAGCCACTGATGGCCACCCAAAAAGGCCAAAACTAAAGTATGGCCTTCATCAGCTGAACACAAATTCAGCATTCTGCAAACACAGCCAAAGAGCTGCCAGCTATTCTCAACAGCAAAGTCATTCCCATCAGTGTAAATGATTGACACAGTCAGCTCCCATCGATCTGCAAAAAGTTACTGTGGTTTCCCTCAGCAGAGTTTGGGCTACCAGCAGTCAGGCAGGTGCCCTGGGCTTTCCCACTCACAGTGCCTCACCCCCAGACCAGACAGCCTTCCTTGGCTGTGAGGCTGTGGCATGACACGGCACATCAAAGAGACAGCAAACCCAAAGCAGCCACAGCCTCAAAGTGGCTCTGACTCCAGCACAGTGCTCCAGACTGACTGGTAAGCTCAGTCAGCCTCCACACTTCTATGTTATCCAAGTTATGGAAATCTTCAAGGATGGCTGATTCACACTGCAAACCAGTATTACAGCACCTGAAATAAGAAGCTTACTTAAGTTTTAAACTCAGCATTCATAACAATAAACTCCACCAGAATATAAAGAACAGAATACCTATCCTTCACACCACTTTACTGTATTCACATCTATTTCAAAGCAGTTTGGAGGGAATCCAAACAGCTACCAGATGCTGTTTGCTGTTCCCCAAAGAGAACCACAGATTATATCACAATAACAGACTGCAAATTAGAATTAGGAGTGATACATCATAAATCTCTTTCTTTGGTTCCACTCTATGCTTTGAGGCTTCTAAATATGATTTTTACATTTTTTTAATGAGTGCTTATATTTTCTTTTGTTTTCTACAGCTGGTTTCTTTGGCTACCATTCATGCTGCCCTAATTGCAAACAGATATTATTCCACATATTGGCCTGTGCAACACTGCTTGCTGAGAGCATATTTTAATTTAAATTTCCAATACTGGCACAGAGAACTGTGCAAGGCTTCCTGCATTCATATTAGTGAAAGGTGCCAAAAAGCTTTCCTGAGATGTGACATTAGACACATGCAGGCCTAGCGTACGTCAAAATGAAGATAATTAATCTCAGTCCCACCCCAAAAGAGACAATGAACATTTCCATTTGATCTATAGACAACCATGTTTTGAGTAGGACAAATGTCCATATTCTGACTGTAGCGGCAGAAAATCCTAAACAGTGAGAGATCCATCCTTAGATCTACTAATGCCACGAAGTAACACTTGGTGATACTTTACTGGAAATATTTTTCATTCATTATATATTTTCTCATCAGTGAGGATTCAAAAACTTACACATATTTTATATTTTCTCATCAATGGAGAAATGTAATGAAACATTCCAAATTTCTGCCTACTTGGAGTTTTTTTCCCAAGTGACATAGAACACCAGACTCCCTGAGTGCTGAGATGCTCCTTTCTGTATTAGGCACATGGCCCAAACTACTCTTTTCTCTCAATATATATTTCTCCTCACTATTCTTCCTAGGTAAATACACAGAAGCACTGAAACCATATCCAATATCATGCTATTCACCAAAAGCATCAGACAGCACTTCTGACGTAGATACATTTGACAAACATCCAAAACAGCCTTTGAAGCTAGTGGGTCATTTTGCCTCTCCTCTGAAATAACAGAAATAACGTTCCTTATCATTAAAGGACAATTTCTTATTTAAGAAGAGATCTTTTTGCTGTGTGAATTGTGACCCACTGCTCACCTCAAAGCATGACACAGGTAGCCCATGCCATTTATCATTTCTGCTCTTATTTAGTATCTCTGTTCACAGAAGAAAAAGCACATAATTAGCAAACAGCACAACTTCTGCACCTCACACATCAGGAGGACTGTGATGTTGCACTCCTACCATAATTTCAAATGCCAGCTTCTGTAAGGCTGATGTGATAATAACACACTTTCAATTCACCAGCAGTAACAGGAGCACTGAATCCTTTGTACAGCAAAATCACAAATGAAACAAAGGAAAACTATGAATGTATTAAGATTAGAAAAGACTCAGATTTAACTTAAATGTCATGATTTTTTTTTATGTTAATACTGGAAGACAATACTTAATAATAGCTGTTCTGCCACCCACAGAGTAAATGCAGATATATTGGACAAGTACTGAACTTTTAATAAACCAGCCCATTAAGTACTCAGGAACTCTTCTGTATTTATGTTACAGCTTTCTTTCCACTTTCTTTGCATCCAAGAACATGTGGAAGACTTGCATTTAAATTTATCAGCTAAATGAAAAGCTGACAAAAAATTAAGAGTACAGCACAAAAATTCTTTCAAGATGACAGCTTCAAAATTGCCTCCCTTAGCCATTCTATTTTATTACTACTTTATTACCATTTTCTACTGCATTATATCCTATTCCCTATTTTATGTCTTCACCATCTTCTGTATAAAAACTCTTTGGCCTTCATTATTCAAAGCTTTCTGTGACATCAAATCAGGCTTCATTCGAGTGGCCAATTAACTCCTGCTGTGAAATCTCCCTAAAAGCTTACTTTTAGATCTAGTGTTTCAGGATACCTTTGTATCTTGCTTTGGGGAGACAGGATCATAGGGGTTTGGGGGGCTTTTTCCAGGGGGATGATGGTGGTGTGGCTCTTCCATGCTATTATTGCGATTTTACACTTCATCATCATATGCTGCATCAAAGCAAATATTTCCATTTACTACAAATATTTCCAGCATATTCATTAAAAAACAAACAAAAAAACCCCAAACCCCCACACTAGATTCAAAAGATTTGAAAGTTTAGTTTGTTAGGTCAAGTGAAACACACAGATTACTCTCAAATTCATTAATCTGTCATTTTCAAACTATCAGAACCTGTTTCTTCCAAATTGTTATGTTTTATGGTTTGAACTAATGATTCATAAGTGGTTAAATGTGCCTTTTGCAAAAGTGCATCATATGCTTTTGTAAAACAATGAGCCAGATCTGAGGTTAAGACAGAGGACTAATATTATTGGAATATTGATACAGGAAAGGACTAGTGATAGGATGACAGACTCTCTCTTTATAAAAATAAATGTGATATGATATTCACTAATTGAAATCTCTATAGTATGCTAGAAAAAATCACAGTACAAATCCCTTTGCTTTATCACAAATGCAATAATATTGTGACAGGAAAAATCTATCACAGATTTCTAGCAAAAATAACCCATTAGCTCCTTATGGTTGGTTACTTTTTTCAGCATTTTCCTTCAAATATGTTACTAGGGCTGCCAGTTGTCATGACATATTATTTATGAGGCATATGTCTTTTGTTAAGCGCTGTTCTTTTTAACAATTTTTGACAGGTTTTACTTATTGCCAGATAATATACTAGAACATTTTACTAGCATTGGTCATGTTAGAACTGTAAATTAAAGCATTGTGATAAGGAACTGGAGCTCATGAACTCAAATTGTTAAGTTAGACAACAGGAAAGATGAGGTATTTGATTTGTTAGGAAAATACAACTTTCTGTATTACAAAACATAGCTGGCTATTTCAGGCAAGACATGTCAAAATAATAATGACAAAATGATACATCTGCATCAAGAAGACTTTCTTCTCATGAAACAAGGTAGGATAGCACTAATTATATCGTTATTAGACAATTTTTTGTTTCATTGCTCCCAATACTTCAATTTTAAGTGCATTTACTTAACAGTACACTAAGAACTTATATTAACCTAGAGATATAAAAGAGGGAAATTTTATTTAATCTTTTCTGCTTTATTTAATTATCTACACTACAAGCACAGTGATATATACCCAGGTGGAGCACTGTTAGCTGCTAACTTGCAGCTGTATGCAATTATCTTGTGCTGTCTGAAAGTAGTTCAGCAAGCTTCACTGTCTCTGCTGTGTTGTGTTACACAAATCTAAACAAATACAATTCAAGAAGCTTCTCATTTTCCAGAGAGTGAACAGGACACACTATTAACACATTAAACATCTGTTAGAAATCTCCAGATCAAGTCAACATACCAGTAATTCATCAGTGGAGGTTTTATCTAATTGCTTCACTGATACATGAGTGGTATCATAGGAACATGAAGAGCAATAGCAGGGAATACATAGAAATTGATATTCAAGGTCTAATAAAGACAGTACAATTCATGTAGAAATCTGTGAAGTCATGACATCAGCAATGATTCAGATCAGCTCAATTCAAGGCAGAAGAGGTGAGCCTAACTAATCTGGTAGTCATACATTCTGACTGCAGTACAGTGATATCAACAACAGGAACATCTAGGTGATATGCTAAATGTTTTCATAAAGCTATCCCCCTTCTCACTCACTGAAAAAAAAAAAACTCCAACAAACCACAAAGCAAAAAAAGGTAGACTTCTTTAGTATTGTACTACTATTCCATTTACTTTTTCCTTTTTTTTAAATCTTTTTGAGTCTGGTGGACACAATTAGGCCAGAATTCATGAAATGGAAGAACTGAAGGGAAAATAAATCTCTTTACAGTTCTAGTGCAATTACCCCAATTTGGGAAACAGCCCAAGCAGAAGGTTGAGCTAGCTCAAATTCAATCAAATTCAATTTAGGAGGTCCTACAAGGCCATAAACTGGCTCAATCTCAAGACGCCTGTTTTGGATTTTGGAAGCTCAGTACTGCTTAAAAGCTTTTCATATCCTAAAAAGCGAGCTCACCTCAGAGGTTTCTCTGATGAGCTCACTTGCTTGTACATGTATGTTGTACATATATGAAATTGCATATGTTCAGCAAACAAACACCTACTAAGCAGAAAACAACCTATAATTATTACATCAACTTAAAGACTTTCTGAAAACATTTAATTTCAATTAATGCAACCATGATGCAGTTTTAAGACAAACCAGCAGAATCCCCACACCAACACTACACCTTCTGCTAGCTACAAGGCAGCAGCTGTGGAAGTCCCCAGTTGAGCTCTCCGGCCGCAGCTCGGCAGCTGCTATTTATGGGGTCTCAGGAAAGACACTTTCCTTCAGGAAGGTAATATTTATGGCTGTGCTGCTGCCTCTGCATCCTTTACAGAGAGTGCCTTTGAAAGACTGTTCAGGGAGGGGACGGCATGCCTCTCAGGCTTTGCAAGATTCACCTTGGTAACACGCAGGAGTTTGTAGATTGATGAGTTCTTTTAAACAGCCTCTTTCAATCTGCTTCTGATCTTCCTCCATGCATTTAATCTAACACCTATGTGAAATTCTCTCATGATTTCCTGATGTGAGACCTGTTTTCATACCTTATATTTTCGTAAAATAATTGTAACCACTTATTTTCCTGTGCCTCAACAAGAAGTCTGCAGTTATAGAAAAAAGAGACCAAAGTGAGCCATTTCACCTAAAATTACAGACCTTCCCAAACTGGCATAACTAGGTCAACTTCTCATACACATTTTGATTTCCTGTTCTGATGCCTACCTTCGCACGATGATAAATAAGTTTTAGTTATTAACCAAGTTCCTGGCTTATTCAAAGGAGAGCAATAAACTCCTCCAGAGGACAATTCAGCACCTTAAATTAGGCTTTTGCTGAAGAATTGCTCTCTGGAGAAGCCATGTTCTCTCATACACTTTGAAGAGATTCTAGGGAGATTAGTGAGGTAATTTAGCCTGCTGAATTAGATACTAACAGTCATGCCATATTGATATCTTCTCCCAAGTCTGAACATAGTGCTACTCCACTTACATATTTCAAATGTGAGTAGGCTGTGTTGCTCATCTGCATTTAAACTGTTCTCCAAGGCAAATAAAATTGTACACGCATTACCTTTACATGGACATCTTGTAAAACATAATGATTATCATTAGTATCTCTTACAATATTGGTGCTTTTAAAATGGCTTATAGCTCCACAGTCATCACATATATCATGTTTGGTGACATACTCAATGATTCAAATTTTCTTAGGACTGAACAAAAAAAAGAGAAGACTTGAATAAATGTTCTTATTTAATACTCATTCGACTTATTCACAGCTACAGAATCAAAGGCTCTTCTTCAAAAATGAAAAAAATGCAAGCTACAAGTTCCCTAAAGCAAAAAATTTGATTTTTGGTCAAAATATCTTAATGTAAAGATAACCTGTTATGTCATATAAGAACTTGAACCTCAAAACAGGTAGAGGAGAAAGAAAAACTAACAACTGCATGAGAAGGAGAGCTCTTGGTTAGTCAAGGGCACAAAAACAATTAGCAAAAGAGAGTTGAGTAATTTGACCTGAAGTATTTTTTTTATTTACTGCCTGCAGCTTCTTGTTAAACTACAAATCCATAATTTATTAATAAAAATATTTTTATAATAGAAGTTAATTCATAAGACATGTGACTCCAGGTTTGCACTTTCCCTGTCCCAGACAAGAACACTGGCAATAAACTGAAGTCACTTTCTATGGCCTCAACTCTTGCAATGTCAAAAACCATGAGAGAAGCACAGGTGCAATCACGTCTGAAAATGAGTCTGCCTCTTTATCCTTGGCCATCTCTCTCCCTGCTGCAGCCATATCATTATTCTAAAATGGTATGTCAGTTTTTCAATTTACATCCTGATCTTAGCCATAAAATGTTTCAAAGCCCATCTAAGGATGCATATGATTTATTGGCCTACTGTAATCTATGTCACATTAAATTAAGTAGTAATATAATTCATTACTTTTTTAAGACTAAATACTTCTTCATACATTATTCTATTGGAAATAACAGGAATAACTGAATCCTTGACATAAACTCTATAAGAAACATGAATATTGGGATTTTTCATATATATTCTTTACACTTAGCAAACTACAGTGAGAGATCTACTTTTACATTTATTTCTGTGTTGTGCAGTGTGTGACACATTGTATGAGATAGGACAAGGGTGAATAGTTTTAAACTAAAAGAAGGGAGACTTAGCTTAGATATGTGGAAGAAATTCTTCACTCAGACAGTAGGGGGACAATGAAACAAGCTCTCCAGAGAAGCTGTGGATGCCCCATCCCTGGAATTGATCAGGCCAAGCTGGATGGGGCATCAGGGAATCTGATCTAATGGGGGGCACCCCTGACCATGGAACTCGATGATCTTTAAAGCTGCAATCTAAACTACTCTAGGATGACTCTATGATGCAACCATCCAAGGACAGTTGTTACCTTCACAAATTTTAATAGAGAAAAAAATTAATAAAATAGTCAGAGATCAATTTTGCATTGATAATGCACTATAACATAATGCTTTATTTTTATTCAGAAGATAAATATTCTGAAGTTTTTCCAGTAGTTTACCTTTTCTTCTTCAAATTCATGTTGCAGTATCACTGTCAATTAATGATACAAGAAAAAAATATCTAATACAACAAAAATACAGAAATTGGCCCCTCTGCATACCACCTCAAAGTGTTTTACAGCACAATGAATCGCTTACTGGCATAATCTTACACAACTATTCAGTTCTGTATACCTCAACCACTATTTTGCTATCTAGCTGACTTCAGCTGGCATATATTGGGTTCTTCCCAGTGGCTGTTGTAAAAACTGTACATTTGTATTGGAAAGGCTGAGAAATATTAGGCGCTGAATGTGAGTAGAACAGAACAGCACCTCCTACCATGTCCAGTGATGACACTGTAGCTGCAGACATTAAATAGCCTCATGATTATGTTAATGGATTTCCATTTCCTCCTTAAGATAAACAATTCTATCTATTTCAACTGTATTTACAATTGAAATATGTCACTGATTTCTAGCAAGAGAGCCCAAATTATATTCTTAAACAGAATGAAGAGCTCTCTTACACTGTACTGAAGAGTTGCTGAAGAACAGAGTGACATTAAACAGGCGGCAGCACTGCCAGACATCTAACCCAGCTCTGATGCACAGTGCAGCTGAAGAGAAGAGCACACAGAAAGGGAAGCTGATTCAATGTCAAGTGTCAAAGCAGAGTGAAAGCAGGAGATCTTATTTAAATGTTCAGCCCACAAAATCACTGCAGCTTGGATCACCTCTGCATGTGCTGAGCTGCTGACACCCTTACCCTAATTAGACTGGCTACTTCAGCATGCCAGCAGCTGCATTTCTTCCTTTCCCCTCTACAGTAAGAGTTTCTATTAATAGGAAGGTTTACAAAGGCATTATAGGGATGAAACGTTTTGCAAATCCATACCCAATACTCTGTGTCTTAGTAAGACCCTAAGAAATGCTTGTATAACCAAAACCACAGCCACAGAAATCAACAATTGCTACATTTATGGCAATATAGCCATGATAACACACCACACAACCAGAAGAAGCAGCAATCCCTGCATCTGAAAAATAGTACAGAAGAACATGTAAAAATGCACAGGATTATTACAGAGGTGATAAAAAGCAAGACTATGCCTTAACCAGTGCTCTGTCAAACAAGAAGGTGAAGTAAGGAAGGAAAAGATGAAATCAAAATATTTTCAAGAATTAGGAAGAGAAAACACTTTGAAGGAGTTAACATGTTGACTAAAGACAAAATATTACTGGATAAATGCTACAATCATTTGAGTGAGACTTTATTGAGATACACTCAGAGAGGGAAAGCTCAACAGGACCACATATAAACCACAGAAAATACTGACTAGGGAAGAATATTGAAGGAAAATATACAAGAAATAAAATATAATATACTGAACGTGAACTGAGTTACAAAACTAGCACTATATGCTAGAGATTGTACATGGAGAGGCTGTACAGGCAGTTTTAGTGGGGCAATTAACTTTCTGATGTATTGATACAGAAAAACACAGAATACTGTAAATATGATGCCAATCTGTATGGTTGAATTAGTGTGATATCAAGGATGCAGAACAGTAAAGAGTTGTTCTGTAATGCAAGAGTAATAAGCACAATCAAAATTAGAACACGTTAATATACACTAGAAAAAAAATACTATTCAAAGAGTATAGCAATTCTTTATAAGTACATAAGGAGAGCTAATGAAAACAATAAGAAGTAGTTACTGTCAGCAAATGAAGAAATGGCCCTTGAAGTATGAAAAGAAAAACAAGCCTAAATAAATGCAAGCACATTTAGTGAGGCTAATTGGGTTGCTTTGCTGAAAGAAAGGCAACCAGGTCACCATCTTGGGAAGTGTTCACAAAAGACCTGGAGAGAGGCAGAGGGGTAGTCTAATGAGTATTCTGTAGAAAGCTGTAAATAACTTCAAAGCCATTATAATTGAGTCATTCAACAAGACCTTCCTTCGAACCCTATCATCCACAAACGCAAGTACTGAATCATGGAGGGTGCAACTATGAAGGAAAAAAGGGCTCCTACAAGACATGAAAAGTTGTTGGAAACATAGGGGAAAACAAAACATGGGAAAGAACAAAAGCCAGTGTATTATGCAGGGTCAGGCCTGTTTCTATAGAGCACAGCAGTATGACCAGATGACACGCAATAGCAATAATCATGCAACTGTTTTCCTTAATGTGAAATGAAATAACAAGCTCTATCTAGAAATAAATGTAAATACTCATCTTGATTCTTTTAATTGAATTGTAGTAATTTTTCACAGCCAAATGTCTGTGACTATTCAAGTAAATAAGAAATTGGTTAGGAGGCTAGCTGGACTCTTCATCTGGCCTTAATTGATTTTCTGACACTGGTCATAGTTTGAATAGCAATTTCAGGATCAGAGTTCAATCCAGGAGGCAGGTGACTAAAGAAAGAAACACATTTTTAAGTATCTTTGAGGATCTGCTTCCTCCTCCAGCTCTTTTTGCTCCAACTTAAAATTAACAATGAGGAAAATGGTGTCATGAACCCATAGACACTATGACACCACCTCATGTTGACTTGTACAAGTTTTGGGGAACAGACACTATTGCACAGTTATAAACCTCATCTTGCAGCTTTTTACACAATACAGAGATCAAATATCATATGGGATGTTCCACACATCCTGTGCCATAATGCATGTTTTCATGAAAAAAAGAAATTCAAGAACTCTAAACCCATAAAAGGAAATTGTAAACTCTACCAAGAAACTTAAGCTATGTGAAAAGGATTAATAAAAAATAAAAGACCACCTAGAAAATGAGACAAAAGAAGTCCCATACATTTTTTTACTGCTCATACAGACAAATAGCAACAACAAAAAGCCTAACTCTCTGTAGTTTAAATAACTTAAAAAAAGGAATGGAAATAACCTTATAAAAACTGCTGAGGCATTCAAGGCAATGTTCTAGCTGAAGAATATTTAAGGTTTTTCTTAGTTACATTTACCAAGAGTCACAAGCTTATATCTTAAAATCTGAAACAAATCAGTTTGCCAATCAAGACAAGTGGTTTTGGAGTGGATTTATATGGCAGAAGTGCATGAAATGACTGCATTGACAGAACATGAATCACAAAGAAACTGCATCTCTCAGGATGGTTATTACAGAATGTAGCTGTCATTGCTATTTGAGTCTCACTTAGCAAACTTACAGCACAGTTACCACTTCAGTAGTGGAAAGAATATAACCTCTTGGGCTTTTTGTTTGTTTTTAATTACTTTCACAGTTCATGCACTCCAAATATTTTCTATAACACTAAGTCAGATCACAGAAAGATAATCACTTTTATAGATAGCATGAAGCTAAAGGTTTACACCACATCCAGCCTCTAGAATTTCAGGCTATTTCCTTGAGACAGCGCTGCTCACAATGTAACTGGCTAAGAGACTATAACTACCCCTGAAAACATCTTAGAAGCGCAACTAGAAATTTAAGTAATTACTACACAGATAATATTAGTAGTAATTTTCTCTTTTTTTCTCAAGTACTGATTTAACTTTCCAATAGAAACTTTTCAAGCCACAATTAAAACTGTTTTGGGAAAGTCAATTTGATGTTTAGCAAAGAGTACTACAGAAGTATCTGGCAAAAATCATGTATACTAAAGCAAGTATTTTTATGGTCCTTAAATATCAGAAGTTGAAAAGTAATTTTTTAAAACTCTCTTCGGAATGTCAAGTGGTAGCATTAGAATCTTTTTTTAAAAAAGTTTCATTTATATCAGTTTACCAAACTCAGAATTGTCATCTAGGCTTTGTAACTATTCCTGTTCACCTCTCAGAGCTCCTCTGCTAGTCACAAAATATCAGAAACTGCTTAGTATTTTGAAAATCCTCCTACTTGGTGGGATATTCAATGCAAAACAACAGCAAAAATTTTAAAGAAAAAAATCCCCAACCCTTATTCATTATAATCATTCATCTGTGATTTCTTGAATAGTAAAGCAAGAACAAGGACACTTGATACAGAAAAAAAATGTGGTGTGAAGTACAAAGGCTATGGTCTGGGTGAAAAAAACTACTGTTTCCTCTTGAATTTGGAATAAAGTTGAGAGAGAGACATTTCTAGTCTTTTATGCTTACAACAAGGTTCTATTCAGAAATGCAAAGCTATAAATTAACTTTTTTTTATTGGTGTCAGAACATAATTGTGGCATGGCTCTTGTTTTTTATAAAGTATTATTAATTTTTATATATATTTATTTATATGTATATTTTTACTCCATTGAGTAATAAATTAATGTATTTTCTTAGTTTTCTAATGAAAAATAATGTTTTCTATTAGTAATCAAGATTTCAGTTGAATATAAATGTTCTCTTGGTTTTCAGAATTATTGTAAATTATTTGCATAAGGATTTTATTTGTTTTCTTTTGTTTGTTAATTATTAGTCTAACTTGATGTCAACAACACTAAATCTAAGTACCGCTTTTCAAGGATTCATCAAAGAAAGGGAAGGGCACCAAGGAGTTTATCAGGAGTGCAGGCTCAGCACCTTTCAATTCTGCACAAAACAAATAAAAATTAATGCCTCCTTAAATTTGCTGGGAGTCAGAGACGTGTGTAACTGTGTCGTGGTGTAAACCCAGCTGAAAACTAAAACCACTCAGCCACTCACTCATTCCTCCTGCTCATTGGGATGGGGGAGAAAATCTAAGGGTACAAGGGAGCAAAATCATGCACTGCAATAAGAACAGTTTAATATCTGAAAGAATGATAACAGTAATAGTTATAGTAATGGTGCTGATAGTAAATAATAGCGATGATGATAATAATAAAAATTCAAATTAAAAGGAAAAAAAACGGGGAAAAAAATAAAAGGCGAGATATAAAACCCCAGATAGACACACAATATGAATGAAAGACAACTGCATACTACCAACTGGCCAATACAGGATATGCCATATGGTATGGGCTGTCCCTCTGGCCAGCTGGGGTCAGCTGTCCTCCCAGCTGTGTCCCTCTTTCAACTCCTTGTGCACCCCCAGTCTTCTCACTGGTGGCATGGAGTGAGGACCAGAAAAGGCCTTGATTCTGCGTAAGCCCTGCTCAGCAATAATTAAAACATCCCTGACTTATCAACACTATTTCCAGCACAAATCCAAAACACAGTCCCATACTAGCTACTAAGATGAAAATTACCCCAGCGAAACCAACGCAATCTGGAAAATATACTTTTCCAAGCTAAGTAAATTTATTTTCCTATGTTTCCCTTCTACAAGTGTTTAAACTGCTTATACTGTGACAAAAAATGATACCTTTTTATCTATGGTTAAAAGGTAAAAAATTGATAAAACAACTGAGTGGGCACTGACTGACTTGAAGTATAAGAGAAAAATATTTAATACAACCAAATTCATGCATTTCTTTGGTATATCTAAGCTATTCACATACAATTCATTTGGAAATCTGACATTTGCACAAACCCATCAGATAACTGAATTTACAAACCAGACATGGAAAAAAAGAAGTTTTATAAAAAGCAATATTGCTGATCCTACAAATCAAAAAGTAATTATCTGCCTCTCTATTCAATCACAGATATGGCAAAGAAATATACCTTTCTGAAATAAACAAACAAAAAATTTGATTTATATTTTCTTTATATTGGAAATACATTTCAAATGAATGCTTTTTGCCTTTGTGGATCACAGGGTTTGTTTGTTCATCTCATTAAGTTAAAAACACAGATTCCCAAGTGAGGACAGAAAAATGTCTTTCCTTCTCTGTCACTCTACTCCAGCTCTTTCCTACAGAAGCTTCCCACAAGCATACTAAACAGGAAAGCATTTCAAAAGCACTACAACAGCTGCCAGAACCAAAAGTATTCCCACTTTAGAGGAATATTGACAAAAGAAGATTTCTATAGGGGCAGTGAAACAATAGTTAACAGCAATTATAGCTCTGGTACAGTTCGTACTGTACATTTGCTCTGTACATTGCCTCACTTGCCCCACTGCCTGTTTAAAAGTAAAGAAAGACACAGAACAAATACTGGTTCTTTATTTCCAAAAATAAACTATAGTTGCACAGAAGTAAGAAAACAGAACAGAAAGTATAGCTTTCCCCCTGTGCAACAGCTATTTTTTGAAGAAGCTTTCTTCAGACTGATACAATTCTCATACATATCACTTTTTTTGAGGAGTGGATATGCCAATCCTGAATGGCACCATCTAATCATTATGTTGGGTGAGATTTTCTAATTTGCCAAAACTAAGAGGAAAAAGTGATTGTAATAATTACTTGAAAACAATAAGGAACAAAAACTCCATTTCTTTCTCCATCTTTTACATCATTTTTGAAGAGACTTGGATGAATACTATAAATTTTAAAAGGAGATTTTTGCCTTCTTTTCCCAACATGACCAGTATTCAAAACAAAGATGAAAACTTGCTCAAAAGCTGCATGTCTTATCTTTGGTTTTGGGCAAGTGATTGAAGGTAAGAGGGAAACCAAAGATATGATTAATATATTTGCCTTAACTCCTAGCAGTGAATGTTAGCAGAGAGCACTACTTCTTGCATTCTGTATTTTTAATATGCATGAATATTTTAGTCTTTGTAGAGTCAGATGTCAGTGCCTCCACTCAATAGTCACTTAGTGAGGTGTAAAGTATTATATATAACTGTCTGAAAGAGCTTAAACTGGGGTTGAGAGATTAATTGCTCTCTTTCTTTTCAGACTTCTAAATCTTGTGGTCAAGCAAATAGCTCAGCTTTCACACATGCCCAGGAAAAAGTAACAGAGCAAAGCATAAATTCCAGCTCTGTTATAATGTCAAGAGAAGTTATAGATATGTAAATTTCTAAGCTATCAGGCCATGTCGTAAGTGAATAAAGCATATTAATTTTTGAATTCAAAGGATATTAGAATATTATAAGCTTTTTTCTCATCAGCAACAAGCACACATTTTTCCTCTTGAAGCTTTAGCCTGTTACCTCTTCTCGTCTACTGAGACATTACAGTTAGCAACTCCTTTGTACTAATTACACTATATTAATACTACATTAATACAATATAACCTAATTTGAAGTAATATACTGAATAATGAAACTGCAAAATTTAAAGTATTTCTAAATTACTTTCAACCTTTTAGTATTTAAAATATATAATGTCATAACATTGAGTCTGGAACATTGTCAAAATGAGTTTCGAGTGATGTCACTAGCAGTGAAGCATGAAGCACTCCTAGGTATCTTGGTCTAAATTTCCTATTTCTGACTATAACTCTTCAGAAGAAAATTTAATTGTGATTGACAATTTCCATTCATAAAATTGGAAAAAGGTGCAAATGCTGTTCCGGTTCCGAGTAAGGAAAAATGAAAAGGAGAATTCAGTTTTCAAATTCAATCAGGAATTAACTTCGAACGATCTTTTCTCCTGCTGATAATGGAGATGGTATTTTATAGGTTTGTATGTTGTATAAAGGTACATTGGTGAGCAGAACTCACAGAGGACCTGGCTAAATTTCAGAACTTGAAAAATTCCTTACCTTTGATCCTCTAAAGAGCTCTACATACAGACCACCCCCAAAAAATCAATGTTCATGAGAAAACATGTAATGCAAGACCCCCCTTTTTGACTTTAAAAGCAGGAAGAATGTCCTTCCTTGTTTTCAGCTCCCTAAAAACTCACTGAAGTTAGAATACCATGGATTACATATTTTAAACCAGTACTTTGCTGCATGTAATGACTTGAGAATGTTGTAAAAAGCATGTAGCAAGAAATGAATAAAAGGGAATGCTCCTTAGCACTAATTATCTTCTAATTTCTAGAATGTAATTATAGCCAAAAAAAAGATTATAGCACTTATAATTACATATTTTTTACCCAGAACAAATTTAAACCCAATGCTGCTCTTAAACTTTCCCATTATTTTCATTAATCTTTTCATATTCATTTCACACTTACACTTATCACACAGAATTGCTTTCTAGCTGTGAGCAGCATACACTTCAGACATCAGGGCTTTTTTCTCTGTTGAGCCAGTAATTCAAAAACATCCACCTAATTTTTCAATATTTTTTACACGTGGTGCAGGCCAGGGAGCCTCCAATCAAAAATTCTGTAGATAATGAAGAATCTTACAAATGTTTAACCTGCACTCTGAATCTCAAGAGGAATAGCTTCAAAATCACTCTGCAAAAAAGCAGCAACATTGTGCGCTATGATTTGCAGAATAAAATTTCTGCAATGAAAGTCTGAAGTCCAAGCTTCCTGCTCTTACATTCAGCAGAGTTTACAGATGTAGTTTACTGCTGCTGTGCATTAAGTGTTTTCCAAGAGGTTGGTTAAAAAACAAGGGCTGATAAACCTGGCAGGGAAACAAGAGGCTCAGGGGAATCTCAGCAACACACCAAGGATTGACCGTCACATATATGATGCTAATATGTAAAATATAGATCATATCTCCATTTCCAGCTAATAGCAGTGTGCTGTGCAGCAGCTGGAGAACAGGATTAGAGCTCTTCCTTCCAGCAGCAAAGAGGATGAAAGAAGATTATTTTGTAGCATCCTAATTCTTTTGGATTTTGATTTTTACCTTCAATATATTCAGAAATAGGCTACTGGGAAAAAGAGATGGGGTTGCAATTAATCAATGAATTAACATTGATTAACATCATAACAGAATTTATTTGAGTATCATTTACCCAAGGCCATGTCTAACTCTCCTGTGGCAGCCTGCCACCAAGTTTAAGATTGCTTTACCAGACAGACCATGGAGCAGCAAGGGTGTCAAGGAGTAAAAAGGGAAAACACTGCCAGCATGATCAGGGAGGCTAAAGTTGCAAGTACTCCTGGGACTGGAACTCAGATGAGGCTGGAAGCCCAAAAGCCAAATTTCAGTCTGCCAGTGAGCTGGTATTTATATCCACTAAACAGCCCACAGCACCCACCGCTGATGACTAAACAGGCTTTAAACACACAATAACATAATATAGTGGCTAAGTTTACAAGCCTTGAAGCACAAAAAAAACCCCATCCAAACAAAACACAAAACAGAACAAACAAATAACCTGAAAAAAGGATCATCATCATCTGTTAGACTTCTGTTTCTCTCTCCATCCAATCTCCTATGTTTAAAATTAGTATGACATGTGACTTTTTAAAATCAAAACAGAATTCATAGCAGCAGTGCACAATTGAGAAACAAGGAATTCATCAGTCTAGAATCACTTCCAGTGCCAATGGGACAATCTTGTCATACGCTCTCTTGTTAAGAAAAGACTCTTGGCTAGACTCCATCCCTCTATTCAAACAAATACTTCAGTTGCTGCATTTTGTTCTGTTCAATTATTTTGAAATATTACATGCAGCATGTAGGTTTAGAGTTTCAGATAAAATAATTCTGTCCTGTTCCTCAGAGCTTTATGCTTGAGAAAGACCGAAGTGTTTGACAGGCTTCATAAATTTGTATCTTTGAAACAATCAGGTGTTTTACATACAGCTACTCTATTAATGTTAGATTACTGTTTGCTTTTATATGCAATTATACTACTACTGCACACATAAACTCAGCCCAGGCACCAATAAATAATATTTCTGTAGGCAGATCTAAAAGACATTTAAGGTGCATATCAGCTGTCAGCAGTAATGTGCTGTCACAATTCTCCTGTACTTTTCTGTGCCATGCTCTCTCCAAATGCTCTCTCTCAACTAAACCTAGTTGAATGTGTCCTGATTTAATTTAATCTGTGTTGCCCTCTATCAGCAACTCTACTGCCCTGCTCAGACTCTATTGATCTAAAGGCCTAGACACACAACTGATTTCACACCAGGAGATAAGCTGCAATGCTGGTTTGAGAGATCATGTGTTCCAACCCTGACTAGAATAAAGTGCATGAGGGATGGCAGAGGAAGGTTTTCTACAGATTTGGATTTTTTCAAATCTTTAGCAATTTGAAAAAACTGATGTGGACTGATAAGGAACAAAGTCTTTCATACATGCAAACTGGACATGTCTAACCCTGAATGCGTTCTTGATCTGGGTAAGCAGAGGCGTGAGACCCCTGTGAATGGAGATAATTACAGAGCCAAAATTAGCCATGCACTTTTCCATTCCATGTAGAGATGAAGAGAGGTGAATCACCTAATGAATGAATTTAAATCCAACTGTTCAAATGGTTTTATTTCCTGAAAATGTACTATTAATATTTAGAACTTCCTTTACCAAGGAATTTTCAAATAAATGAAAAATATAATTTCATTTTTGGTTAT
Source organism: Geospiza fortis (assembly GCF_000277835.1). Classification (NCBI taxonomy): domain Eukaryota; kingdom Metazoa; phylum Chordata; class Aves; order Passeriformes; family Thraupidae; genus Geospiza; species Geospiza fortis. The sequence continues at coordinate 23,254,654 of NW_005054297.1, forward strand.
AAAAGCATCAGGCTACAATCTAATAATGAATAAAAAACTATAAATTTATTCTTATGAAAACAACATATAAGGTTTTTTTAATGTAACTCATTAAACAATTCATTTAACAGTTGCTTTGCTTTAGAGATTTAGAATTTCTTTTCCAGGCTACGGAGTAAGAAAAAAAGCTACATTTAATGACTGTTTTAAGCCACCATACTATAATGGTGACTTAATATATTTTACACACACACACATATATACATACACATATATATATATATCGCTTGAGAGAGGAGACCAGAGACTCATCTCATTTAAGCAGGCAAATTTAAATTAATTGAAAGCAAAGCCAAAACTTGAAAGACCAAGCTACGTTCAAGCACAGCTGTCTCAGTGAACTTTCTTTTATAAGAAAATCAATAGAGAGCTGCAGGGAACACAGCAACTGAGGAAGAGCAGCTGATGGGTCAGTCAATTAAACAATGACAGTGAGTAGCAGAGGAGGGCAACAGGCACCCTTTCAATGCTTAAGCTCAGTATAATGATGTTGTGAAACACTGTCCCTGGTCAGGGTTTTACAATCACACAAAACCAGTGAGTCATCTTCCTCTCCAAAATTCCCTGAGTACACTTTCCATTGGAACTGTTAAAACAATGGACGTCTTCTTTGTCCACTTTGGAAAAACAGCAGCCCTTGACAAAGACTGAGAGACCAAAATACAGGAGATGAGTTTAGTATGCACATTAGTAAAGCCCTGACATTTAATAGCATATGTGATGAGGCAAAGAGAATATTAAAGTATTGACCTTTCCGCTTAATTCTTCAGCATAATGACAGGATCTGGGCTTTATGATAAATTTCTAAATTATATCTCTACTTCTAACTTACTTCCTGCATATCTCTTTGTTTATTACTTATATGCTTAACTTTTGCCTTGCTAACAAGTACAGCCACTTAATTATCACGAACAATCTACCTGAATTAACTGAAAACAGAGATACAAACAGTGAAGTAGACCGATAGGTACTGGATTTTTCTAGAGATTTACTGTTCAACTAGTTACAATGTTAGGATACAACCTGAAAGAAGTAAACTAAGTCAGAACATACTAAAAACTTTTCATACTGCAGTAATTAAAAAATAGTCATGCAGATATAGAAAGAAAGAAGAGATGTGGTAAAATAACACCTTTTTTGGTTTGGCTTTTTTTTTGCTATTTTCTACTTGCCAATTGCTATGGATTTAATTTGGTGACAGCCACATAAAAACATCTCTTCATGTTTTTATGCAGAGATGTGTCCTTGCAATAGGGATGACACATCTGCAGTAATGGGGATGTCCCAGCAGTTTCAGAAATAGCTAGGAAAGGCTAATGCAAGTTTTGGGGAACTAAGGTCAGAAAAGAAGGAGAAGCTGGCAGACTGCTTTGAATGGCTGTGCCAGAGGCCCACAGCAATTAATGGGCATTGAAAAGCAAAGAATAATCAAAGGGGAGGCTCTTAAGGGATGGATGAGGTCAGAGAGGGGGTGCAATGGGGCCCAGAGACAGCTATGTGGAGATAAGGACTGCAGAGCAGGCGAAATAAGAGCCAAGAGATGCAGCTTTGAGAAGTCCATCAAGAGTGAGGACCTCAATAAATAATTGAAATGACATAGTATTTTATTGAGTCACAGCACATGTAAACCCGTACCACATCTTTGTAAGGAAAGATAGGCACATACTTCAGATATGGGGAAATTACCACATTATAGGCCAAGTATATACAACCAATACATTTAAACAAATTTGGAATTCAAAATTCTCTGCTAAGTCTTCAGCACAGCCTTCTCAAACATAAACCAAAATCTCTTTTTTTTTTTGTTTTTTTGCTATTCTGTTGAGTCTGTCATCAAAATTGGTACATTGTCTAACAAAAGGTGTTGGCTTGGATTCACATATTCAGCCCACATCCTAAAATCCATCTTCTCATCCTCATAGACTTCATACCTACTAAAGTTTTAGATACGTTCCAAGAACCCCTCCTGATGCTGCCAAGGACTAGAGAAGGAACACATGCAGACTGCAGTTTTCCCTTTGTAATCTCATATCCATACAATTTCAAGAAACTCACGATTATACAAAAGCTCAAAACCAGCCCCTGGTGAAGGCTGTACCTGATCACTTGTCTCACTGTAATGCTATTATCTGTTATTACTCACCAATATTCAAGTTATTAAATTCAAACAAATGTCTTTTTTTCTTAATAATACAGATGATTCTTAATAAGATGGAGAAATAATATGGAAAATGAACTAGCTGTGGTGTATGTTCCTAAAATTTCATGTTTCATGGTCTTACTCTTAACTAAAATTAATAATATTATATATTCTTACTTATACAAAACAAGAAAACCCAAAAATAACTACACACAAATTAGGCCTGTCATTGAAAAAAAATCAAATCCCCTCCTTCCATGAGTTCTCCGTCACTACAAAAAGGCTAAAATTCAAGAACAGCTCAAAATCTTAAAATATCAAACTTGATCAAATCTATGATGCAGTAGTATAAAGACAGAAGCTTCACAGAAAATTACAGAGCCATATGGGCAACGTACATCACTGAAAATGTTACTGCTGTGATCAACTGCTCTCAAAGCTTTTTGATATTTTCGTTACAGAGCTAACTGGTGCAGCCGTTTTACCCCCTTTAATTCATGATTATTGTAACTGGTTCTAGTTACACGAAAATTAGCAAGTGAAAAGGAGCAAAGGCCTAGTGCATTTTACACTCTCACGACTTTCCACTGTATACATCACATTACAGCAGCAAGTTCCATCTTGCCTCCACTCACTTTTGTGTTGTTTTCTGAAAACATACTAAGTACTCCATTCTAGTACTACTCTAGAATGTTTTAAATGGAACATTCTAGATTATAATTTAAAGTCCAAGAGTTTCCACTGAAGTATACCACTTATTTTAACAAAATCACTTGTAAATAGACAAAAAATTAGCACAGTTATCTAATTTTATTCACAAGGGAAGTAAATAAGATTAATTACATCAAGGACAATATGTCTCAACAGAATGCAGATTTTTTCATCAAATGTTACTGTAATTTATCTTTAACATTTTTTGATGAAAAAACAAATTCTTGTGGTTTTGAAGGCCAAAGGTGAAATAATCTGTGGCTCAATCAATAAATACAATGAAGGATTTATGGACTGACACTTGAGAAAAAGGACCTTTACTGATGTAACTGACAGTCTGACGGCAGATTTACTAGCTGTGCTGGAATACAATAAATTTGACTATGGCTGTGGGCAAATCAGGTTATGAAATACTGCCATGTCAAAGAATTTCTCAGAGATGTCCCTGTTGTATAATGGCATGTCACCTGAGAATGTTATATCCTCTAGTGACCTATTCCTCATCCAGATGATGAAAGAGCCCAATTAGTATTCCTTATGTGAAAGACCCACAGCACTGAAAAATGTCTTTATTGTCTCACATCAGACAATAGCAACTAAAGAACTGCAATATTAAAAGAAAAAACAACATTACTCTGGAATATGAAATACTACTTATGTAACATAATGCTGTTCAGTGAAAAAGGCAGGGGACTTCTGTGCTTGGGATGCCAAGATAAACACAGCCACCTCAGCATCTGGATCATCTTGAACTCCAATCTCTTCATGTGGCAAAACTGACCTTGAATACTGCTAATACTGACTAAATCCAAATTTTCATAATCATTAAATCTAAAAACTTCCAAGGGAAAAAAAATCAGGTGACATAAATCACTTCAGGATCACAGAAATCTATGCTTTATTTCAGCTAATGCCAGGTGGAAGTTAATTCTCTGGTTGCTATCTAGAATATTAATAATCTGAAATGCCACTTCGACAAAGCTTATGAATATATAATTTTATGAGAACTCTTTCGAAGTTAATGGAAGTTCATTTGAATTTATATACACATGAACAAAAGTATACAGAGGATCAGTCTTTAAGTCCAGAAAAAGCCAATAATTATTGATGAATGGAAACAGTAAATCAGTATAGTTACACGTCATGGCTACCCTAATCATTATTTATCAAACTTCATGTTAATTTCTTAATAAAAACAATTAATCGCCTGCTGTCCTTCTCTCTCGAGATTTAATTATCTGTAGCACTGACAACAATGCATGCATTCAAGTACGAGTTCTCTAATGACAAAACAGGTGCAACAAATCAAAAGTCGTTCTTCAAAAAGACATTTTTACAGGGATTAAACATAATAAAAAGCTAAAACATTTCCAGAAGTTACATGAACATGTATGAGATTCTTAAAGCAACTAAAAGGGAAATAAATTATCATGGAACAACCCAGACAACCTTGAATTACTGCACAGATTAATGTTGACTGCCACAGATTTCACAAGGAAAAGATCAGATTTTTGTTTTGCAGATTTTCCCACTGAAGAGGAAGTTCATGATTGATTCTCTTTCATATCAAGCCTTAACCTTGTGTTCAGAATTCAAGACTTAATTCAGATGACATACCTTTTCATTGACTTCTAAGAAAGCTGAGTTTTTTAAAATAATTTTTTAAGTGCTTCCCTGACTAAAGATGGATTTGAAGAAGATGCTACTTATTTTTCAGAAATGAGTCTTGCATAAAGTTAGCTCTACAAGGCTCTCAGTATGGCAAAGCAATCACTCATTAGCATGAGTAACTCCACTGCTCAGGATCCATCAGCAAATAAAAAAAGATTACACAGCACTAAAGGACAAGAAATTATGAAGAATTCTTTATATCATAAAAAATTTGATTGTGAATTTAGTGCAGAAAATATTTTTGGTCAAGAACTGATAAGGATGTTCCATTTTGCAATTTGCCCTCACTGTACAGCATCTGCAGTTTATATACATGATTTCACAGAACTCCTTATGTGGGAATCCACAAGTGATATGAGGACCAATTAAGCACTGAATAAAATGCAGAGAGAAAAAACCACCTCTGTACAGTACACTATAGCACCAGATATAGAGCCACAACCTTGGTTGAGAACAAGTTTAAAATGTATACATCTCATTATGCCATTTGGGTAACAAAATCTGCACTGCCTTGGGATCTTAATTCTTATTGAGACCTAAAGCTGAAAAAAAAATTCCTCTAAGTTGTGGTTCAGATATAGGGAAGAAATTTCATGAATTGCAACAGTTTAAAGTAGTTAGCTGTTGGTTTGAGCTGGTCAGTGGAACTCATGAAATTCCAGTCATAAATCTCTAAATCCTTTTCATGTTTGAATCTAGCCTGTTAATTAAAGCTAAACTAAGATCAAATTTAAAACAAACACACAAAAAAACCTAAGAGACAAACAAACAAACAATCCAAATCAAAATAACATTTTTTTCGGTTATCATCAAGTGAGCTCTAGGGGCAAAAAAAATCCCCCAAGAGTTCAAACATGAAGTCTTTCTGTTTCATTGAAACAGAGTTAAGTTACGCTAATGATAGACTATGCTTTCCCACCTGGCTGTACACCTTTAAATAAGCTATGTGAAAGACCCTAGTGTCTTGTCATTCTAGTTACACACCCAAGAAACTCAGCATCCTTCTTAAAATATTTTGTGCCAGAACTAAAAAAGAGCTTCCTGCCTGTTTTTTATACTTTTGTTTACAAAACACACTATTTCCGACTTTATCTGATCACTCAATGTTTCCCTTAAAGATGCTTAGACTCTTAACTTCCTACATTTTCATTCTTAATTTATATCAAATACTTCTGAGGCAACCCAAATTTTCTTTAACACAAATGTTCACATCTCACTTTTAGTGAGTACTTGACAAACTAGAAGGAGTTGATATTATAGACCCTTTCCAAGTCTTCACACTGACAGTCTTTTTCTTAATCTTGAAAGTGTGTAAAGTTATGAAGAATCCAAACTGCTCAGGGCTTCATCCACTAGGATAAGTCTTAGGTCCACTCTGTTTCCTCCTTTAAGAATGACACATTCTGCCACTGCGTTAGCTTTTTCTCACATATTAGTCCAATTAATTTTTGAACTTTGTTTAGTTTATGCTTTCCTGCTGTTAACAATACAGTATAAACATGATCACCCACCAGAACTTCTGCTGTTTCTAAACAATCTGGCTTTCTCTTTAATCTCTTAAAAAATCTGTTTCTTACACAAATAACTCAGCTGTCTGGAAAATGGCTGCCTGTAGATTAGCTTTTCATTTGCCTCTCTGATAACATAAATTAATGATAATGCTACTTTATTAATATTTACAATATTAAATCATCAGTTTCAGTTCTGATCAGGATTTTTCCCCCTGAATTACAGTATATTTTCCTCTAAGGTATTATTCCAGCCATTAAAATAAATGAAAGAGCATTTTCAATCAACATAGTCAAGTGTGATGAGAAAAGAACATTCATTTTTGAACTGTATTTTCTGTGGAAGACAAACATGGAGGTACATGCTGCATGTTTGTGTATGTGGCTGAGTATGAAGAAGAACTCACAAGTCATACTCCTCCTAATTAAGCCATTTTTCTAGCTGACAACTGTCAAAGCCATCCCAGAAATCCATGAATATTAAAATGCTGTTCACTGGCACATTTGGCATTTTGAAGCTGGGCAAATAAAAGTCATGAAATATGAAAGGAATGCCCCATGTCATTTTGTAGAAAATGTTGCCATTAAGATGATGTATGGGAAAATTCACACCTTCATCTTCTGGGAGTACTATACTATATTTTCTGTATTACTTAGCTTCAAAAGCATTACTAGTGGCTTACAGACTTCCACCTTTGGCAGAAAGAAATTTATGAAACATATTAAAGTCAAGATTTTAAATGCCTGCTAATATTGATATATATACTTACCTAAGCCAAGTGCATATTTTTATTTATAATGGAATTCTCTGCTGAAAGTGCATCCTAACGCAGCTCTTTTTCATATCTTCTAACCACAACACAGTCATTAAATTTGTTCTGAAAAAATCTAATTTTTTTTACAATTAAAATCCACCATACAATAAAACAGGAGGAAGGGACTTTTTAAATTTATAGTTCAGACTCTTCAAAACTTTATCTATGATTTGGTTCTCCCATTTTGGATAAGCAAAATTCTCCGAGAATTCAGTTCTCATTACAGAACATACTTGCTGGCCTCAGTCTGCAAAGTATTTCAGAAATACTAGACCTCTCCCTCAGTTTTAATAATATAAAAATATATTAATTGAGTCTGCCTGGTTTATGTACCAACAAAAGAAATCACCTAATTTATAGTAAGAATTAAATACAATTACAGGACCTGTAATATAGTTATCAGATCTATATACTAGCACACAATTCACTAACAATCTTTGTCGCTCACACATTTAATACATTTTAAATTCCTATCAAATTCACATTTAGAAGTATGAAACACACGTGCCTGGCCCTGAAAGCAGCAGTGCCCTGCTGGTCATGCCCCTGCAGATCCAGCAGCTTGCGTGGCCCAAAATTACTTGCTTAAACCTGAAATACTAAGCAAGACTGACATTATTTCGTGGACTTCACACATGCCTGGAAGCACCCTGGAAAACAGGAATCCTTCCAAGAGACCTCAGACCATCCCACCAAGGGCCCAAGAGCTGGCTTCAAAGTACCATTTCTAATCATTGTCATCATCTTTGTGCTACTGTTCATTGTTTTGGGTATCTTCATAACGAATTTATTCTCATACCCAAACTAATGCTCTCATACACAAATAAAAAACTGAGGGGCAGTTTAAGAGCAAGAGCATTCTAAAATATGTAAAGGAAAAACATATCTGATGAACAGGTCAAGAAGAAATAGCTTTAAACTGCTTCAAGATGCATGGTTAGACCATCAGAAAAATCTAACAAAGCTCTGGAATAGTCTACACACTACTGCAAGCTCTCAAATTTAGTGTGCTTAGACTCCCTTGAAAGAGGGGCCCTTAAACTAATACTGTGTGAGAAACAAATGTTCTCTAATGTTCCTTTGTTTTTTCCCTCAGAAAAACAGCATTCTGATGTTTCATCCAACACTGTGCACTGTGTACTGTTCTCATTTAGTAAAAGGATTCACTGAAAGTCTGTAAAAACTTTAAAAGCCAAAATATTGAACAATTGTAAAAATCCAGTTCAAAATATTGCAGATGTATAAAATCATTATAATCTCATTTCAATAGCTCTTACTGTAATGTTTCACTTCAGTCTTCTTTCTAGGTACAAATAAATTTATTTTACTAAGTTTTCTTCTCAAAGGAAGGTATAGAATAATTTAAATCATGTTTATCCATAAGAGGATTTATCAGCTTCTCTGGCAATGCTTAATTGGGTTTTCAGATTAAGAGAAAATCTGCAAGTTATTATACGCAATGTAAGTATCTGTTTACAGGACCTTATGTGTAAATGATCACCTTGAAAAGAAAAATAAGTTTTTGTTAAGAGAGAAACTTGTTCCAGAGAGAAAAAAAACCACATGCTGTTCTTGAAAGCATGTTTTACACATTAGTAGCAATATTCTCAAGAAATAAGCTTTGATTTTACACTGACAACATGAAAAAAAACCCTTTCTAAATTACCCAAATACTGAGAGTAAAGATACATTAAAAAAGGGAACTGAACTTATGAGAGACACTGCATGCAACAAACTTTTCAAACTCAAGTTCTACTCTGACACAAAGAAAGCCAAGAGCATCTATGCTCTAGCAGCCACTGTACTGCTAAGTACTATGAATATTCTAATACTATTTCTTCACAGTTCATTTCCAAGATGAGATACCTTTCACCTGCAATCATCTTACAGACCCAAGCACTGAATTTCAAAAGGCTGAATAAAGCTGGCAACTGTGGCACAAAAATTTTTAAAACTTAATTTGCCATTCTACAAGAGTACATCTTGGTAGTGTCTTTATCTGTCAGGTCACATCACTGGTGCATCCTTGTATAAACATAATCTGTGAGTTACTATGCAATTAATTGTTTAGCATATATGCTAAGTTCAAAACTTCCCTGGTTTGACATTGACCAAAAAAGGGCATTATAAACATGTTTTGGGGAATATTTGCATCCCTAGACTGATAACAAGGACTGACTAATAAAAATAGCATCTAATTGTAGAACTGATAGCATTAAACTAAGATTGAAGAATAGACAGTAATAATATAACGTATACCTATCTATTTTTATGTTTCTATGCACATAAATATAAAATGTCACCCACAGGCCAAGAGAATGATGTACTTCGCACTTCCACTTATTTACCTCTTGGCTCTTCAAGCTCAAAGACACAAACACTTTGAGTGGCAAAGGGTTTCAAAGTTTCTCCCGTCTTCTCTGTAGGAATCAATTCACCTCTGTGGTTTCACTCTGTTCTGGAACTTTCTGAAGGAACCTGTCTTCCCTCTGCCCCACAATCTACTTTTACTCAAGTCTAATCCTGAAGTACCTCAGGCTGAATAGGCAAACAGACCTCTTCAGACGCACACAAAACAAACTAGTGTTTCACAGGAACTCCTGTTAGTCAGTCTCAAATTACAACTCCCCATTCTGAATAGCAATAGACATTGGATGCATCAATTAGCATTTCCAGTTCATGGAATTCTGCAAATTTCCTGGAAATTCCTAATTGATGCATCCTAGTACAGCATTCAGTATTCTCATGAATACCTTCCCCAGGAAAATTCTATCCACCTGCTCAGTGCCTTGGGCAGGCACCATTAAGGGGCCACAGTTTGACTGTCTCAGCAGTTCTTCACTATCTATATTTATCTGCCATATAAATGATGTATTTCTTATGACTGCTGATTATAGATCTTTATTTTTTTCTTCTGGCTGTGGTTCAACTAATTAAACCCAAAAGAAAGAGAACAATGGGCTTTTTTGGAAAATAATATTGCTATTCAATTTTCATTTTGTTTTAAAAGAATTTTTTTAGAATTTGAACTTAAAATCTCAAGATCCTGGCATGTCTGTGAGCTATAAATCAATACATCATTCCATCAATGATGATTTAATTAAGATAAAAAGGCAGCCAAGTATTTGTTTCTTTATCTAACAAATAGCCTCTAGAAGTTTTTGATGACATCCCCTACGCTTCCAAAAATACAGAGAAATAGAAGAACTGCTTAAACATGCCAGGAGTTTCAGATGACATGGATTGGAACAAAGGACCCTGAAGATACTTTTGTGAATGAAGACACTAATATTTAGCAATTGGTTTATCAAATGCTCCTTTAATAGCAGATTGATTTTAAGCTGATGCATTCTAAAAGCACTAAGTTAGAAGTCTTCTGTAAATGAAGACAGGAAAAACATTCCTTTTGCTGTAGCCCGTACAAATGACGCCTGCTCTTCTGGGTTGATGAAATTATCTGCAATAGATACTCCTCATGTTCCTATATCTTTAATAATTCGCTTGAAAAAAGCAACAATAGCTTTGGGCACAGTCTGTTATGATTAATGGCAAAAGCAGTGGCCTTTGTGTAACAAAGCCCTACTGATTCTAGGAGTTTTCAAGGTCAAAACTTCATCTAGTAAAGTTCTGCTTTCACATATATACTTTAAATATGTCCAGACTTTCATGTGTATTATCTTATAGGAAGGACAATGTAAAAACTATATATCACAAAACTTCAGATTAGTAAAATTCACATGCACTTCAAGGAAAGCTGCAGTGGGAAGGCAAAGCTTTTGTCACCCCCCTCTCAATATGTGGCAGAAATACAATTCACAGCTCAGATGATTTTTCCACATTATCTTTTTTTTGCCACACTAATGATCTCGAAATAAGGCTGAAGCTAGGTAAACTACCTTTAGCATAGGTCTGTTCAGAAAATGAAATACTAATAAAATAATCATGCTGTGAAACCTCAGATGTCATTTAAAAGAAAGACATTTTTCACAGGCTGCCTTAACAAACAGCTGTACCAGAAGAGAAAGACAGCTTTCGATGCATAAGTTTTGCTCTTCGCCTTTATAAAACCTTAGAGATTTATCACTTAGGAATTGCTATCACTTACATGCTGAAACATTCACCACACAGTAGGAAAGATAATTATCACCAAACTTTTTTGCTATAAATATATGTTCCCGGTGGTTTATGTTACCATATTATTTTTAATAGTCATGACCATACATTAAAACAATTTACTACACTTAACAGGACATCTTCACAAACTTACAGGGAACAATAAAACTTAATAAAATATTACATCTTTCACAGAGAGCATATGCTAAAATATTTCCAAAATTTAAAGTTTATAGCAGTGGTAAAAGGAATATAAAGAAATTTAGAAGATCATGTAACAAATAAATCCTCCACTTTTATATTGTAAGATGATGAAGAAAAGTATGACTACACATAAATAGCTAAGATTAAGCTTAAAACAGAACAAAAACTGCTCAAAATAAAAAGCAACATGCATACTCCATCAAAGTGATAGAGAAGGTTTATAAGTAAAGAAATGGCAAAGAAAATTACTAAAATAGTGACAATTCTTATTTCCGAGGAATGCAATAGATTTTTTTCTGTTAATCTCCTACAATCACCCAATTTTATGAAAAAACTACCTTTCTAAAACTTGCTTTTTAAATTTTATCATATCTTGACATTTCTTTAAAAAACAAACAAAACCAACCACACAAAACTGTGATCTATGGAAACCTAAAAGTTTTAAACTCTACGTTTGGACATGGCTTAGAGGAGAACACCTTATTTTCACAATCCCAGCAAACTGTGAGGAAAAGATCCTCAGTACAACAAAATTACACACAGTAAAAGACATCCCGAAATTTAAGTAATTTAGAGATAAAAGAGGATTTACAACTGCAATAGGGAAAATTCTCATGACATTTGTAGCAGTGTAACACACAAACAGCCTCAGAATAGGAGGGGGTAAAGCAGGAAATGGGACAGAGGCAGAACTTCATATCCTGGTCGTCAATTTGCTACAGTAACTGGTACTTACAGATGCACAGCCTTAGGATAATTTATCTTTGTCTATTTAATTTAGGGTAACTGACACGCAGCAACAAGGGATTTGTCTTCTTCCAATAAACTAGTGCTGTGTTTTGCTCACAGTACTTGCTTTGGGTCTAGATGATAGAGAAACTAGTACAGAAATGCTGCTTGTCAGCAGAACTGGTGGGTTGCAGTCTTTAGTAGAAAGCTATCTTGAGTCAACTGTAGCCAGATATTCATTTAAACAACTTAGATCAACAGGGTCTAGACAGAAAAAAAAGGAAAAAAAAAACTTAAATCATGCGAGAGCGAGATAGAATTGAAGTAAAAATCATGAAAGAAAAGCTGAGGTTTTATTCTTACAGTAAGATAAGCTTTAAATTTAATATTTTTGTCAAAATGAAAACGAAGAATCACAAAACCATCACATTTACAGGCAGAAAAAAAAAATAAGGGAATAAATGCACATTTTATAGCAGTAAAAATAAACTCCAGCTCGCAGAACCAAGCCTGGCTCATGACCTGGTCTATTAAATCAAGAAGTACATCATTTTGGATTAGTGCAAAACAACTGAAAGATACAGTCCTTGTCTTACAGTTGAGTGTTATAAAATAAATTGTAAAGCAGCACATAATGACAAGGTGCAATATAAAGGTCTACAAGTGAAATAAAAATGGACAAGTAACAGTTGACTATGATTGCTTAAAAGAAACAAGATGTTTAAAAATGTTCAAAGGTGAGCACATCCATAAGACATATTGACAGACAAGAGGACGTAAAACATTCCAAAGCACATGGCAATCAACTTAATAATATTTCAACTATAATTTTTGTACATTGAAACTACATATACTGTGGGCAAGATTTAGTGAGGATGTCAAGATGTAATAGTAACTGATCTGAATTACCAAATGTACCATGGCATGGGCATATCATATACTCTGTAGCACAGCTACTGAGCACACCATCTATGTCCATATAGAATGCTTACAATTCAGCTCTCACAAAATTTTACACTCCTATTGACTTTGGTTAAAAGAAAAAAAAAACAAAACACATTAGCCCTCAAGCTGTACATTTTGATACCTGTTGAATTTTTGTATAAAAATGCAATGTAAGAAAGGAGAGCTATGACTGTTAAATTCGCTTTCATGGATTGAAGGATGGAGGCCCCTAGTCCCCAAAGACCAGGACACTGGTTCAATGATGTTTCTGTTAGTTTACAGAAAATATTTAACGTGAACTTCAATAGGTTAGTGACTAAGACACCGCATTATGCATCTTCCCCATTTTTAACAGTCTAAACACCAAAGTCTGTTTAATGAATAACTTCCATATAAGAAAAACAACAATGTACAAATTATTAATTTTCCAGTGTAAGTCCTCACAGATATCAGTTGGAGCCTTTAGAGCTTTGTAAAAATTGTCCAAGCTTGCTTTGCAACACATACCTTTAAAAAAAATTGGTACTTTCTTGGGTCAGTAAAGGGAGCTGTAAAACTGACATTGTGTAAACTGCCTTCTTTCTACTTAAAGCTTGTTACCTCTACCCAATGATGGGCAGAGACAGAGAGCCTGTACACACAGGAGCTGTGCAGTAAGACTGCATACTTCTGTCACCTTCGTCTTGGTTTAGAGCAAAATTTTGGGAGAGAGAGAGAGAGAGAGAGAGTCCCCAGAGGGGCTCTAGTAGGAGGATAAATTCAATTGGCCCCTCCCCCCCACAACCAGTCCGGGAGAAAATACTTCCTTGAAGAAAAGTGGAAAAAAGCTGTTTATTAAACAATAGAACCTAACAATATTAAAACAATAAAACCCCTTGCCGCTCTAAAAGAGATGACTAATTGAGAAAACCCCCCCCGGTTGCAGCTCAGCTCACTCAGTCTCTTATCAGTCTTTCTGGTGCTGGAATTCTCA
>NW_005054297.1:23273547-23296243 GCF_000277835.1 Geospiza fortis
GGAATTTTGACTGTGCCACCAGAGAACTCTCTCTCTGGGAGAGTCCACTCAGCCCACCAAAGAATTGAAACGAATTTAAAGAAATTTTGAAAAGAATTGGTTTAGAGCAAAATTTTGGGAGAGAGAGTCCCCAGAGGGGCTCTAGTAGGAGGATAAATTCAATCGGCCCCTCCCCCCTACAACTAGTCTGGGAGAAAATACTTCTTTGAAGAAAAGTGGAAAAAAGCTGTTTATTAAACAATAGAACCTAACAATATTAAAACAATAAAACCCCTTGCCGCTCTAAAAGAGATGACTAATTGAGAAAACCCCCCCCGGTTGCAGCCCAGCTCACTCAGTCTCTTATCAGTCTTTCTGGTGCTGGAATTCTCACAGGCCAGGCCCGGCCTGGCCCGGTGGCCACAGGTGCGAGCTGTCGGTGCTCCCCTGGGTGTTCAGTCCAGAGCAGGTTCCAAGAGGTCCAAAGAAAAGGAAAAGAAAAACTACAGTCCAGGGACTCTTCTTTGCCTCAGCCAGCTAAAACTAACTAAAAGCAAAAGGAGAGCTCTCTGTCCTGCCGTCTGTCTGTCCGCAGACAACACAGTCTTGGAGGAGGAATGCGGGGGAGTACGTGCAATGTCTGAGCGAAGGAAAAAAAAAGAACTGTGCGATTCTTCTCTCCCCCCTTTAACTCTCTGCAACAAGTCTTAAAGGTGCAAAACTTATTATTATTCAGCATAAACCAATGAGACGATTTGGGGATAAAAGCATCATATAGTCAACCCAGGAGAACCTTCAAGAGGCACAAGGGAAGATGGAGCACTGAATTTGATGATCTATTTGTATTACCAATTCAGTGATTTTTTCCATGCAACTTACTGTTACACTGAGTCCGTGTCCTCCAATATCCTACTGGTGACCATTGCGAAAAACAGAACTTTCAAACTGGTTTCACTGGCCTAAAGGGACACTTAAAATGTCAATGATCAGAAGCCTAAGTTCTATTTCCCACCCCCATGAATGCTGATGAGCGGGGCCTGTCAGAAATATCTCAACATAGGCATACAAAGGAAGATGAACTGAAATTTACTCAGGAGAAATGCATGAAGATCACTCCAAGTTTTGTAACATATTTTACAGTGGCAAAGACCTACTGCTAACTGTTAACTAGCTGCTGTTAGCTTGCACACTCCATTTCTGCTTGACATGTTTGTGCCTGTCCCAGCACAAAGTGACACCTAGAAAATTAATTAGATCAAGTTCTTCTATTTCCATCCACGACAACTGGTGATAACGCTGACAACCTTCTGTTATCAGGAACCTGTACTTCATCAATGGGGAAACACATATTCATTACTGCAGATGCTTCTGTGACCAGGGAAGAACACAGAGGCAGGGAGGGGGGTAATTTCTTCTTTCATATTAGGTCCCCCACTATCTTAAGCATATCAGTGGCAGGACAGCACTGATAATGCACTGCTTTGTTTTATAGACTGTCTTTTTCTCCTCCATTTGCTTTGGTCAAGACATGAAAGCATTCAAAGTTTTAATGCTTCTTTTTACATTAGGTATTTTTTTTAACCTCTACTAGTAGAAATATGGGCAGATGGGAGTACAAGAAGGAAGTCTACAGCCCCATGGAACGTTTTTTAAAAAATTAAGTTAAAAACCAAGTAACTAAAAACACGCTTGTTAACTAATTTATATTTTAAACAGTATAACATTATATTTAAAATTAATTTATTTGCCTTTTAAAAACAACCTAGATGACTAAACAGCATCTTGCAGACTCAAACACTAAATCTAGGAAAACAGAAATTCCCACAGACAAGAGACAGACCTCAATCAAGAACTGAGATTCCTCTTGAAAATAAGGACAACCCATCATAGCAAACACATTTGGAAAAAAATTGACCAAAAATAGTAAATTCACTTCCAGTGTGCCTACTTATCAGAAGAAGGAGAAAGCAAATGCACACGAACTGTAGGTGAGGAAAAGAAAAAGACCCTTCAGATAACAGCTAAAAATTTGCAGAAAAGACAAAAACAGCCTGAGCACCCTTCTCCCAGAAGAGTTGTCCATATTCTAACATAATAATTCACTGTCAGTAAAAATATTTTATAAAATAAAAGGAACACTACTGTTCCTATCTCATGGGATATGAAGCTGTTAAGATAATTTGATAATCTATATTTAAAACACCTAGAATAAAGGTTTCACCAGGTCAATATTTAATTGGCATTTTAATTAAATAATTGGTCTAAATTCTAAACTGGGAAGTGAATTTATGATCTTATTTAAATAGAATAACTGAGGTCATCAAATGACTTCTAATTAAATTGTTAATTGATTTTTCTTTAATTCTTTAGGATGATTGATGGCCACACACTCAATTGCTACATTTGTTAATTACCATCATGAGTCAATTTCATGCAGTGCACTTTGGTATGACTGCTGTAGTGATCTCGGTATTATAAAAAGAATTTCATAGTTTTGCTATACCACTTTGCATTACTCATGCATACTTCCTGAGGCCGTTAAATTTTAAAAATTGGTAAGGTAGTTCAATCATTTGCATAGGATGTAGTTTACAAAATTAACCTGCAGGTGAATTAGTAGTCCAATCATTTTTCCAGCAAATCTTGTGCCAATTGACTGAATAATCTTTCTTATTACTTCCTTATGTCCATTTTTTGAAAATTATGCAAGACAAGCTACCTTAAACTTCCCTTAACAGTTGGTGTAGGATGGCAATTTTTTTCACATGTTCTCTAGCTTCATTTACAGAGTTCTGTAATCTCCTTACAACAGACCTTCTGTGATTATGCACTAAATAAAGACCTAAAGAAATGACAGCTTGTTTTCACACCTAAGTACTGCTATCTGTCCTTAGCTTGTTGACAGCATAATTCCTATTACCACCAGCAGTACAATAAGTAGCGTGACTGCTTCCCCTTCTTTCAACGCAAGATCTGGATTTAAACTTTGGGTTGAGATAAGCAATTGCATTTCATAACACTGTAGGACTAAATAAATAAATAGTCCCTGCTTTTTTCTTAATGAATTCTATATTCATAAAAATATTGTCAGAAAGATACGAGCTTCCAGAGAGCCTTTCCGAATGTGTATCTAAACAATTTATCAGCAGTAGTCCTCCTTTCATTTACAAAGTTGATTAAAAAACCCCAAACCAAATAACAACCACAAAAACAAAAGCAAGTCAGTCTTTCACAGCTGACTGAAGCAGCTACCTCAGCCTGTCTCAGTAAAAAGATCAACATTTCACTACCTCATGACCATCAGGGAAGGCAGAAAATCATAATCCATATTTTTAACACTAATACTAGAAAATTTGCAAATGCTGTATGGAGAATCTAGACTACCACCTTTCTGGTAATGGGTTTTACCACTACATAAACAAGAACCAAACAGAAATTACAAGACCCATTCTGTTATTTTACCTGCGATTAATGTGCCAAAAGACAAATCTTTGACACCCAACATCATGCAGGAAACATAATGTGTTCAGATGAAATGTGACTAGCTAGGGTACACATTAAGAAAAAAAAACCAGTTGTTTCAAAGTAGAGCTAAATTTAGATCTGAAAAAACACAATGGGGACACAGCTAAAAAAAAAACCTAACAAATGAAAAAACCCCAAACCACAGACAAATGCATAGGAAGCTTATTTTCTACGGAGCTCATTCTGACCACAATTACTTATTGATTTCGTTGGTGCTTTGTGCTGAAAGGCAGAAAGTTTCATTTCTTTTATGAAGTGATTATTAACACTCTGAAGAAGTCCAGTGTTTTACTTGAGTCTCCATTTGTTCAGGACTGTTTCACATACATCTAGTAATTTTTTCCACTTTATCCACTGTGTTTGAGCAGATGAATGGTTAGTTAGCACCTGTTTCTACTTTGGACTTCATTTGATATTAAGGTTTGCTAAACCAAGATGCTTGAATGAGATGGAGTTTTAAATCAGGCATTCCATCTGTAGCACATGTAATTCTATGTTTCCTTATATAAAAATAAACGTCTTCTGTTGTTCCAGCATATCCAGGAAATTTTAAAATCAGAAATAAGATGTTAAAAATAATATTTTTGGAAAGAAGAAACACAAGAAAATTCAGGACTGTAAGAGATGCAAGCAAAAGGTTTCCTTTTTTTTTTAACTTTGACACAAGCATGGGTATGTGAACATATTTTTTGCTTCATGTGGACAAGAAAGGGGAAGAAATGGAAACCTTAGAGTTATTTGCTGGCTGCAACACGCCTTCAGGAGCCAGCAGAGAAAACGCAGAGACCGCTCAAAATTCTCTTTGAGAAGAAAATCTTGTTATAAGTCAAAGGAATGTGAGAAAAAGCTGAATAAAATGCAACAAGACTCAGTGTACTGGATTTAAAACGGTGACTTCATGAAAAAGTTTTTGCTTCCATTTGAAAACCTATTTCATCAAACATGCCTGCTTACGAAGAGGGTGGCCATTTTTCCTGCAAGTAGCACTTAAGAACTGAAAACAGCATTTATGAAAATGTCTTCAGACATAAGTGTTATGCTTGTGTTAGTGAAATAGATCCTCTTTCCTTATTTGCTACATTAGAAGTTCACCAACAGAGGAACTAATTGAAGACACACAGTTTGTCTTCTCACAATGATTTTCAGCATTACAATGTACTCCCTTATGCTCATTTAGCAAAACACTCTAAGTCTTACAAGGCATAGCAAACACAGAATTCCCCCCTTTTCTAAACTATTTTAGGACAGCTAAGTTTGGAGGTTAGCATGGACAGGATGACACTCACAGTCCTAACATTTATACAACATGAGAAGTAAAATCTGTTTACTTTCATTTTTTTACTTTCCTACTTAAAATTATTAAAAAAAAAAAAAAAAAAGAAGGCAATTGAAGTAGTACCAGAGCTTACAGACAGAGGTTAGGAACTCATGTAGGGCACCCAGAAACCAGGAAAATAGAATACAATGTTTGGCACAGAAACTTCACAATCCTTCAGATTGTTGCGATTCTGTTATCTTCCCTCCAATTCTTTTTTTTCTCCCCTCTATTTATCTTTGTGTTACCTAAACACTTATAAGAAAGCCTGATATTTACCACTCAAGGAAATGTTCAACTGCAAACTATGAATTGTAGGAGTTTTTTTCTGCATTTACATTCCTCCTTAGCCAGAGGCAGCAATTAACCCTTACAAGCTGTTTTACAACATAGACCATGTCTTCCTATTCTATATTATGCTGTCAGCACTTAACAAATTATCCTAATAGCCATGTTTATACTCCTTGCAATGTGGAATTCACACACCATGTTTGGACACTTCAAGAACAAAATGTGACTCCAGGTATTTTCAGTGGTATTTAAAAAACTGCACTCAACCTCAACAAACAAAACTGGATCGATGGAATAATGAGATAAACATCCTTACAGTTAGATAAAACTGAAAAATAGAAAATTATGAAGATGACTGCAGGTGAAATTTTATGGAAATAATGCCTGGGTAGGATGCAAATGAATTAGTCTACGTTGCCTACAGAATTAAATGTAAAAAACAGTGTGACACTCCAGGTTCTGGTCCCTATGCTCTGTAATTGGTATCTACTATTTTAAGTCAAAAAACAACTTATTTGTGGTATACTGTGGGATGATCATTATACAACTTACCAGTAAAGATACTCTACATGAAAAATTCATACTTCTAGATTTTGGTGTCAAGATTATTTAGGGTTTTCTGTTAGCAAAACACCGTCCTTGACAAAAGTGCTCTTGGCTTTAAGTAATTGCAAAATCAAATGTCATCTATTTCTGTCAAATGAAAGAAAAGGTACTAAGAAACTCCTCATGCTAAATATCTATTTCTGTTAACGGAAAGATAAGGAAAAATACTAAGAGACTCCTCTTGCTAAATACCCCTTTGCACACCAACTATAGTTATGCTAATGGACCCTGTCCTCAGGTCATCTGTTCAAATTAAAGAAACTGCCTTCACAGTAAGAAATCAGCATAGATTGCCAATTGTTCTAGTTCATTACCTGTTTGCAAATGTGAAGAGCCAAAGACAATTCTGACATCTATGTGTAACGAATTCATTACAATGCCTGGCACATTTAGCTTTGGGAGAAAAAACAAAGGACAACAAAAAGGAACAATGCAGATTAGATTTTTATTAAGAACATTTGTTGAAAGAATAGTTGCTGGAATAAATTCTCAAAAGCTTACTTCAGCCTTTTCTGAAGTCTCATTTTTTAAGTACATCATTTGTTTCAGTTTTAAGATACACATAAATAATACTTATAGCAACCTGGGTTAAATAAAACAATGTCTTATCATCAAACCAACATGCGGCTTTCCATTAACAGATTATTCTAATACATGACTTTGATTTGCCTGAATTTCAGGAAACGTGACTGTTACTTGAGCATCCCCACTACAATACAAATAAACACATGTTCAATATGAAGTCTTATGAAATAAAAAGCATTAGATAAAAGCTTTATTTGGGGATAGTTTACAGAGAAAAACTGGCATTTTCTCTAACTTTTTTCAGTATTTAGTCTCCAGATAGAACATTCTTTCAATATTCAGACAATATTAAAAATAATTTTAATTATTATACTTTCAACAAAACTGTTTTTAAAATATAATCGCCAAAGAGCATATCAACTCCAAAATGACAACAATCAGAAAAATAAACTTTGCCTGTCCTACATGTTACATGTTCATTTTTTCTATGAAGGCAATTTAATGTCTTTATATAAGTATATACATTAAATTCATAATAAGGTTCTAATAGGGATCATCTACAAAGGGAGTATGGGTGAGAGCCTTGTTTGACATGATTAAACAGAAGCATGCAAAATTCCAGACTACACGTGAATGGGAAGCTTCAGTTACCCAAGTATGTGTTTCATAAGGGATACAGCTGAAAATACCTGCCCAGCAAGGCTTGAGATGTGTTGGGAAAAAACCTTTAAAAAAACGAGGTGGGCAATTGATTAACAAAGTCTTTTATGTATTATGCAGTGTGGGAACTCATTGCAAATGGTTCCTTACAAAATACAACGGGATGTTATTCATGCTATTATTTATGACTCATTAAAATGTGCAGGTAATGTCAAGGCACTTTAGGGGAGCAATGCCTTGTGATTCAACAGATGAATACAGAGTATTTTTAAAGAAATCAAGAAAATTAATTAGATAGGATATTAGACAGTAATGAAAACTGCAAAATTTTTAGGAGCCTCCACTTTTCAATAAAGGGGAGAAGGACTTCCTTGGCAGTGGTGATTAGCCTGCTACTCCACTTTGTAGACTATTCCTCCTTGAGAGCTAAGAGCTCCTGAACTGAAACAGCATGTACGACCTATCATGAAGTGTTATAACCAACTGGCCCTTGGTGCTTCCTGCACAAGATATTCTGAAATAGCATTGCGTGGAGCATCCCAAGTATCTCAGCATCTGCATCGGGCTGATGAGCAACACAGACCATCACTGTTCCATCTCTTTTCTTCAAACCCACCTGCACAGGTAGCATTTTTGATTTTTGTAGCATGGCCATCTCCATGCTGCAGTAACAGAGTGCCTGTCCCCATGGGGGCTGCTTGTCTTTGACAGATGAATCCCACACTGCCCAAAGAGCACCACAGGCAGCCAGTCAAATCCTAATAAAAACCTGTCATGGTCACTGGACTGCTACCCTGTGCACCAGCATGACAACCACACCCACTCTCATGAAAATTCATAGGAAAAGGGGTTCTTGATGCAGCTTTTCTAAAGGCTTGAGCTGTTACTTGATTTCTGTTCTTCAGCTGCACCAAGAACATTTGGAAAAAAGGGAGGGAGGGAGATCTATGACTGCACATCATTACATAATCAGATTATTTAACTGTAGTTATTATCTTTTTAAAAAAACAAAGGTATCTCTTAGCTTGAAGAATACAGTGACAGATTTTTATTCACTTTAGCTCAACTTCTGACATAAGTAAAATATGAACAAACCCAACTGAACAAACCAGCATTACTGTCCTGTTACAGACTATATATCTCTTCACATAAAAGGAGGAAAGGTCTCTGTACACATGCAGAGCCTACCAAAGTAAGGAACATCAGATTTCACAGTTATAAGATAAAAAAGTGCGCTGCATCTACTCCAGGGTAGATTTTAAAATTCCTCTGATTCAACTTGTGGTGGAAGTCACTGAGTTAATGTGTGTTTATTGCAGTGAGATGACTGCAAATGTTCTCCTTTTTAGGAATGCAAGTGACAATCTGTTAGTGAAATAATTTAAAAGTTAATGCTAAAAGATAATAGCCATGTATTAAAAAAAACAGTGCACATTTTTCCATTTTCTACAGCTGTACGAAACAGATATTTAATCAGGTGATAAAAGGTTAACAAAATCCCTGCAGAAAAACTACAGTCACTGACTAATTGGTTTTCACTCTTGTTTAGCTATATCATTTTGATAAGCTTTTATCCCCTGGTAAAGCCAAAATGATGCTGTTGCTCTTATCATTACACTTGATCAATCTTCCCTGCTTCTGAGGGGGAATCCTGTAAACCACCTCTTTTCAGCACATCCATCAGGCAGACAAAACAAAAGGTAAACCCGGCAGATACTGCTTGCTCAGGGTAAGCATTAATCTTAATAGGTGGCTGTAATTAGGAACAAGATGTATAAACTGGCAAAAAGTAATAAATAACTTGAAACCAGAAATGTGGTAAGACTTAAACTCAAAGACTGCACCTGGGTTTAATATAGCTTTGTCACTTTGCTGGTATTCCTCCATATAGTAGCATTTAAGTCAAAATAATTCTAAAACAATTAATATATAGAGCTTTAAGGTTTCCATTAACAGTTACTGAGAAGTCAGCTCAGGATTTCACACGCTGCACTGCATGGTGGCCTGGTTCATGCAGTAAACCATCTCTAGACCTTCAAGATCTACCACCTCCAGAGATCCAGACTAAAACCTCAAATCCCTGTCTGGGGATCCTGCTGACCACTCCAGGCTCCTTTCTTACTGTAACCAAAGATTTGGGAGAGAAAGGTAAGAACTTCTAGTACATTTAATATAGCTCCTGTGCATGAAGTATCTTATTCATCACCACTCCCAGAGTAAATGGACCATTAGCTAAACAGCTTGAGAACTTCCCTTGGTGTACAAGGCATCCTATGAAGAACTGCACACAGGCAAATCAAAACTGATCAGAACATTTACACACATCTCACAAGTAGAACTGTTTGTTAAAAGTCGACTGCATCACAAGAAACCAACAAGCCCACGACATTGCAAGATTCAGCAAAAATAAACTGGATACTTTCAGAGAACTTTTTAAAATCAATGAAACACCGAAACAAGAAAGTTTCCATCTAATTAAAAAAAAAAAGAGTGATGGCTCTGTGGTTATTCACAGCTACCAAAAACAGCTGCCAAAATAAACTGTAATGTTCTCTGCTGTTTCCTAGATAAAATGGAAATAGGCAGGAATGTGCATTCTTTTAGTCCACTCCTATTGATCAAGAGGAAGAAGAAAGATACAGCAATTTTCTCAGCCATACACCAGTATAATCACAAACACCAAAAAGATTTGCCACAGTGCGACTGCTACCATGCTTTTGAATCACCATATTTAGGTTTTCTTCAATTAGGAAGCAAAGACTGACTTCATTCCAAAACATGGAAGTCCACTCCCTATCTGACAGATAACAAATAGCACTAGTAGCATATAAAAGCTTCCCAGATTTACTATGTTCTCTGTAACTCAAAAATCAATTTCCTGAAAACACGTTGCCCTGAGACAGAGCATTTAATTGTGATACATGTTTTAGAAACACCAGTGACCGAATTCTGTTGCCAGCTAATGGAATCAAAATGGTGTAAGTTAAAAAAAGAATGTAATTACATTTTAATGTTGTTCTATAAAAACAAATTAGCTTAAGAAAAAGCTAGTTAAAACATATAAGGTCACTATTATGAGGAAAAAAAAGTCCCTTCTTTTGACAGTATAATGTGGGTTAGTTACAAATATTATTCAGGCTTTAGAGTTTTAAAACAAATCTCTCTTATACACTCCCCACAGTGTTTCAGGGAGTTATTACAAAACAGTTGTGAATACAGTTTACATAAAAGTACTAAACTTTCATGTCTTCAGACTTAGCTGACCTCAAGAGTATAAGCAATTCTATCACCTACATAAAGTCTCCTAATAAATTCCCAAATAAATACCTTAGCCAACATTACCACAAAGTAACAAGGGACATACGGTATTTTTGGTGTTGTTTGTTTGTCCTCCTAGGAGAAAAGTCAGCATAGTGAGAATTATAGAATAAACAAAGCACACAGTTAAAAAAAAAAAAAAAAACAAAAACCAAAACTAATATGGCTTCTTTATTGATTTTTAAATAAATGCAATATAAAGAGAATGTCAACAAAATAGTTCTGCTACTGCTTATGTGATTAAAAAAACAAGAGAGCAAAATTAAATACTGTCAGCGGTGGCATACTCCAACAACTGAACCACAATTTACATTTATTCTTCAAAATAACTCAGGTAATGAAATCAAAGCATAACAGAAATGGTTCTTTTTCTTCAGGCAGCACAGTAAAAATGTCAAATGCAATGGCTGTCATAAAAAGGTAGGAATACAGAATCATCACAGAATCACTATGGCTGGAAAAGACCTCTAAGATCATCAACTCAAACCCTTAAATAATCACCACCCTCTCAACTAGACAACAGCACTAAGTGCCACACCCAGTCCTTTCTTGAATGCTTTCAGGGATAGGAAGTCCACCCACCAGTTCCCTGGGCCCATTCCAACACTCAGAACAACCCCTTTCCATAAAGAAATTCTTCCTTATGTCCAGCGTGAACCACCCCTGACTCAGCTTCAGGCTAAACCATCTGGTCCTGTCGCTGGTTGCTTGGGAGAAGAGGCTGACCCTCACTGCCTCAATCTCCTTTCAGACAGTTGTAGAGTATGATAAGGTCTCCCCTGAGCTTCCTTTTCTCCAGGCTGAACAACCCCAGCTCCCTCAGCTGCTCCTCACCAGACTTTTGCTCCAGACCCTTCACCAGCTCCATTGCCCTTATCCATGGGATAATGTAATCTACCTCAACTAAAGTTAGAGATGCAAATCTCAATGGGAAACTCCGCACCCACAGAGTGGTGCCATGGGCACTCTGTTTGTCTATGACATGGACAAGTAAATTTTTCATACACTTCATGTCCAAAAGAAATTAGCAGTTGCTATTTACTGAACTCATAAACCTAAGTTTTCATCCAGAATTGAGTGCTTTTTCTCTGTGAGGGAGAACCTATTGCAATGAAACAACGTTCTGAGAACCAGGGAAATATATTAGCATAAATTACAGATCAAAAAGAAAGGTTACTAACATTTTCTTGTGATTTCTTGTGTTTATATTCAGTGGTGTATACTTAGCAATGTCACCCTCAGCAAAAGAAAAAAGCTTCCTATAATGGACAAATACAGTTTTGCAAGTGGAGCTAAGAGTGACCACATGCTTAGGAACATAGAAAAGCATCACAATTATCTTGAAAAGAACACCTATTACCTGCAGGCTGGACAAAAAAAAAAAACCACCAAAACCGGTCTCTTCATCCAGTCTAAACTGTTGAAAATTATTTTGTGACTTCCCATGAGACAGAACACTTCAGACACAGGAAGAGGGAGATAACACTATTTGATCTTGCTTATGAATGCTGACAGCTACAGAAATTTTCTAGCTGCTTTCAGTATATAGAATATCAGGCATCACAGACCAATAAAGTCAGTAAAGGGTATATTTTTGCACAAAGACAACTACAAACAGCTGTATAGGATGCAGAACTGCTTAATCATGGCCAAACTGAAGGGAGAAAAATAGCAAAAGCCCCATTACTTGGATCTTTATATGAGAAACAAATAATCTCTAAAATAAAACAGAATTCGTAAAATATTTCATATCTTTAAGAAAGGCATGAAAACAAATGTTTGCATAGAATTAAGTTTATTCAGCCCATATAGTGACACTGGTCTAGAAAATTATTTACATTTTAATAAAAATAACTTTTCCTCATGTCACTAATGAAATGAAAAGAACAAACTGGATGGTGCTGTCTACCTATTGAAGCTACAGAAATTTAAACAGTAATCTCAATAACCTAAATGCACACGTAGATAGAGACTCAGAAAAAAATCCAAACCATAGAAGATAGGATCCAATGATCATATTAAAGAAAAAAAAAGATTCCATCAGTGTACAAGAATTTAGAATGCACATTACCTATATTCAAAGAAAAGCAATACCCACTTGAGAAGCCAGAGAAAACTGTGCCTCTGTGATGAATGAGTAGATATTCCCTTTATAGAAAAGAATAAGAATTAGAAGACAATGAAGAGACTGAATATTCACCAGCACTGGGAATGCACTGAATTGGAAAGAAAGATAACAAATATATCTAGAAAAAAGCCAAATATGGAGAAATGAAAAATATGGGCAGGTGGTATCAAATCAAACTAACAGTCAAATAAGATAGAATAATTATTCTGAATTATTCTCATTTTTGCAGTAGGCAATCCTGAATGAGCAGTTCTTTCAGAAATGTAATTCCAATAATACAAGCTCTATG
Source organism: Geospiza fortis (assembly GCF_000277835.1). Taxonomy (NCBI): domain Eukaryota; kingdom Metazoa; phylum Chordata; class Aves; order Passeriformes; family Thraupidae; genus Geospiza; species Geospiza fortis. The sequence continues at coordinate 23,286,184 of NW_005054297.1, forward strand.
GTTGAAGACTGAGATGGGAGTATGTGTGCTATTACATTACCTAAGACATCAGGATAGAACATAAGTTTATGGGAAACAGATCATTGCCAGGACTAAATTCAGACAGTCCTCAGCACACAGAGGTGAACATCATCAGAAAAGGAGGAGCAACAGATATTTCATGCCCCTCTACAGAGATTCTGACTCAGAAATCAATCAACTGGGTCGCTCAATCATTTCTACCAACTGAGGACACCCCTACAGAAAAGTCATGACCAGAGAGATCCATCGTAAGTATAGTAAATTCGCCTCCCTAAAGTGTGTGCAGACCATACAACTACTGTGCCAATTTGTTAATGGAAGAGCAAGCTTTACTATTTACCATCTAGGCATTCCAATTTTTAAGACCTTTAGGAAAATGTGGTGGATTTGAAACAAGTTCTTGAGAAAATACTTTTCCTCAGGAAAGTAGACTCTGCAACCTGTTCTTGTTCAGGAGTCTGCAATGATCAGCTCTAACCACTGCAGTAACCTTTGGATCACCAATCTCAAAAACATATTCAGAACTTGACTTCAATACATCATCAATTCTAATCACTGCATGATTGATTATCTTCTCAATCAATTACTTGCTGAGACATCTAGACTGTATTTCTCAATACAGCAATATTAAACTATATGTGGTATTTGCAAAAGTGAGTAAATAGGACCAGGATACCAAAATATTTCAGTGATGAGAAAGAAGATCTATTTTAGAAATTCACATCCTTTTTAACACATCAAAAGTCACTGAATGTCATCTACACATTTACTGAATCTCACTTTGTTTTGAAAACCTCTCCAAATTTCTGAGAGACTGACATATGAAAAGATGGAAAAAGGAACACATTTAAAGCAACCCAGCCAACAGGCATAACAATCAGAAACAACACACTGCAATTACAGCAGCAGACTGGCTGCTCACTTCAAGTGTCTAAGCCTTCAGCCAGGTCCTCAGTGCTTCAGGCTTACATCACCATTTCTAAAACAAAAGTGTTGATAACACAGTTTTCAGCATAAAATACATCAATCTCCTCTGGAGGTAGCGTACATGGCATTGATCTGAGCACTCGTGATAAAGACAGCAAGCTGTCACTAATAAAAGGCATTGTTCTTAAATGCTCTTGACAGGACTAAGAAAGCAGATGCAAGGTGACAGAAATTAGAAGGGATTGAGAGTTTGAGGTACATTTTGAGGTAGATGGCTCAACAATTAGAAAATAATTTTGTAGATTGCCTGATTCTTGCCTCATTCACTTGCTTCTGAGAAGGAAAAGCAAGCAATTACCTAAATATCCATTGGAAAGTTTAAATTCTTAAACTACGCATCACTGAACATTCTGTTTCCACTGGCTATCAAAAATATGCTGCACTTAAATGTGAAAACAGATTATTTGCCCCCAGCAGCCAGCTGTGGACAAGAGAGGAGAGTGGATTTCTTTTTGCTATAATGAGATTATACATAGTAAAGGTTTGGTAATCCAAAATGGACTGTAAGCATCAGCTGCTTTTGCTTGAGCCTCACAGATGTTACTCATTAGTTGTGGGTAAGCCACTCAGCATTGGAAGAGAACTCTGCTCAATGATGTACAGCAGTGGTAAACCGCACTAGAATAAAGAAAACAAAATTCACCACTAAATGTAACAGAAATACCCAGGACCAGAACATATTCAATACCTTGGGTATCATTTTTACACATATAGTCTAGAACACAGGAATGTTGAGCCAAAAAATAGCATTTAACTGAGCATGGATCAGGCTTCAGCTAAAACCAGCACAAGGGTAAGGATCCCTTGTTTCTCTGCATACACCACCCTTCAGTCCCTTTCTCTGGAGAGCGAGAGAGCAGAGCTTTGTGCTGGTTTTAGCAGAAGCAATCTAGCATGCACTGGATCATAGAAATAGGTTCATAGAAATAAGTTATAGATCATAGAAATAAATTAATTTCCCTAGAACAAAAATATATGAAAAAATAAAAGAAAATGCTTGTTTGCTATTATTTTAGCATTACAAAAACACTTGATTGAGATACTTTAGCTTACTTTCAGCAGATCTGCGCTCCTTTTAGCTATTTAGAATCATTGATTTCCAGTACACTTAAGAGTTTGAGAAAATTAGGAGAATGTGTCCTTTTTACTGACAGAGCAAAAATTCAGCTGCCTGCTTGAGTCATAATTTCATAGTTCTAATCAATCAAGAAATCATAAGTTTTAGGTGGAAGGCATTATTTGATTTTTCAGCTCAGTGACTTGTCCCATTCAAAACTTTAAGATTCTTGCAAGTTTTTATTCAAAAAAGGCATTACTGAAGAAAATCAGTGTTATTGATGTTTCACAAGCCAGCAAATAAAACTCATACTCAATACACAATAGATTATCTCAATAACAATATTCATCAGATCTATTGAAAGACATGATCTCAGTTTTAAAAACCTTCCAAGAAAACATCATCTAAGTCCTCTAACAGTTAGCTGGAAGATGAAGTTAAACATGTTGTAGAGAAGTTGAAATGTCAGACCTGAGCTTAGGTTTTCCTTTTCTTCACAAGGTTACCTGAAGGTATTCTTCACTTCCATCTTTATAGGAATGTATGAGTGTTCTCAGTCTGCAAACTAAATATGAATGCATGCATAAACTTGGAAGGCAGCATAACACTCTATTTGTGCTTTACCTTTAAATTAAAGCACAACAATTAAAACTAGCATTTTGGGGGAATAAAGTTTATGCAATCAGAGGGCACCACCGTTAATGCTGGAACAGCTTGCTTCAAACTGCACAATTAAATATTTACCTGCTTATGGTACCTTAGCACTCTCTTGCTTCCAGTACACTACTTTCACAAAAAGATGTATGTATTTAGAAACTTACCCAATAGCAAGGCAGAAATATTGAACTTATTTAGAAGGAAAGACTGAATAATCACAAAAGTCATTAAAGCGCTTATGTGTTTAAAAACACACAAGTTTTTACAATGTGTTGTCCTGAGCTCTTACAGCACAGACACTAAGTGAATAATTGTCATTGATCGTCACTAACGTTGATTAACAACATTGCTCATCTCTTGATGACCACAATCATATAATTCGCTAAAAACAATAAGAGAAAAATATCTAAATTATAATTGCTTTTTACAGATTCAAAACAACTCAAAGAACAGATGCGACACCCTCATCTCACAAATTGTTAGATCCCCACGTTACAAGTCCCCTGAATCTCACCTAGACCACCACAGAATTTGGTGTCTATGAGACAGCTGGGTCTTAACTGGGGAAGCACTGTCCTACTCTGAAGCAGCTTCATTTAACTTGACACAAGAATGACTAACTTTTTATAGTTATAGTCTACAAAGTGATGGGATTTTGGTATTCTTAGGTTTGACAGAAGTATTAATAAAGCCCCTTTGCACAGATAAGGTGAACACAAAATAAACCTTATGGATTATCAAAGTCTCGAATCCAATATGGCAGATTTTGCCTCACAACTTTCCACAAAAGCAATGACCCATGTAGCAAGGGCAATTTATAAGCTTCAGATACAGCTCTTATTTTGTCAACAGCTGGGGTGAAATGATACTGAAAAACACCAGATTGGATACTAGCCTCGGTAACCAAGCTCTAAAAGCCAGACAGACAGTCCAGATATAAAAGAGACTTTTCCACTGTCGATTTCACATTTTTTGGGTTTTGTTTAGTTACAATCAGACGAGTATTCCACAAGGCACTCCTTATTCTTAGCCTAAGACATCTTTGAGATTCTTTACACTTCTTTTACAGATGATCAAGGCTTTAGACGCACCTAAAAGCACCACAGTAAACCTAAGTAACCCTATGTAACCCTACAGGGCAAATTTTGACTACTGCCATCATTTTGACTGTCTTAAGATTTTGCCACTTCACCCTATAGGTAAAGGGCACAATACGGTGCAAAGGCTCAAATATAATTGAAAAAAAAATAAAGAGCACATCTGGCTACATACACCTTTAAGGGTCTTTCAATGCATCTGAAAACATGCACATCAAGAAACGCCATTGATATTTGGGTTTTTTTGACAAGGGGAAATATTCTAACATTCTGGTTCTGCTTCTCAGTTACTCATTTCAAATACATGATACTGTGCTCGATATTTATGTATCATATCAATGCCACAAAAATACTTCAGCAGTGGTGGGGCTTTTTTTCAATAATAATGTTTGCAGTTCTATAAAAGGTATCGGCTAGAGACACATGAACTACTAAACAACTGCATATCATACAAAGAAGTTTTTCTAGGAAGGTAATGGACATCTTTCCAAATATAATGCATTTGAATCAGTTTTCATATATACAAAGGTTAACAACATGAATTTTCATTACAAAAAATTGCCATAAACTGGATAAAAATCTTTGTAATCTTGATTGGTTTGATACTAAGCAGATGATGTATCCATTTACTTTATTAATAAAACATCATTGTGTTACATAGAGACACATTTTGCATTTGTGTTTTTGAGCTATTTTTAAATTAGGTTAGATTTGACAAGGGACTATTTGTGGTAATGTGGTAATTAAGATTTGAACAGATGTCAGCATTAATAAGGGATTCAAATGAGGTGTAGGAAAATAAATGTACTCTTTTAGCTGCGCTGGCACACCAGGCATCATTGAGAGGAGATGACAGCATGGATTCAGCAGTTCTTTTTTAACAAGAGTTTCTGAAAAATTGTCCAGTAACTCAGATTTTCTGATACTCATTCCTTTTGCATTATCTTTCAGCATGTCTTGATATTATAATAAATTACTTTTCTATCAATATTTATGACATTAAAGAATTTGATTTATATCTTATAATTGCAACAGTCTTTCATAACAAATTATCTTTTGTGCTTTGCTCATCACTTTAAAAAATAATCTATATCTAGACTTTCTTAGTCTCTGTTACAATTGGTTGCTTAAGCACATAATGCTGTGAGCAAAACTTTTCAGAAATTACAAGCTAAATTCAGAGATAGGTCCAAGTTTTAAATTCAGTTCAAAGAAACCAGTATTCACACTGTGTACACTAAACTAGAATAAGAAGTACATAAATTGACCATTAGCTAATAAAGATGAACAAAGGTGAACTGATTATTTGATTTGCAGTCCCTCATTTAACCCATATCTACATGGGTAAGTAAACTTGGTGAGATATCAATCTCTGCCCCCAAAACTAACTGATACACCAGGAACCAAGCTCTCCAAACCCTCAAACCAATACAGCCATTTCCAAATAAATCTGGCAGTGGTGACCAGCTATCCTAAGCCCTGAATCTTGTTGATGCACGGGTAGCTGACATAACCAACATCACATCCTGGCTGCCAGCACTCTAAGGCATGCCTTGGCCCTTTCTTTACACTAACTTAGCAAATCTTTCTGTCTATTGACTAAAATATTGTAGATGTCTTCCCTGTCTCACATCACAAGCTAATATTTTTTTTATTTATAAAGAAAATAAAAAGGGAATTTATAAAATTTTCAATTTATTTCTCCATTGCTTATCTTTTTCCAAAGGTGACTTCAATGGAGTTTGGATTGAGTAAGAGAAGAAACAGTGTAAGAAGCTGTCCTGAAAAGGAAGGTTGGTTGTTTAAAACTCTCTTAGTAGAGAAAAACTATATCTTGTTCTGGTTTTGTTCCATTTCTCGTAACACATTTCTCAGCTACATTCATAGCATCATATTAAGAACCTATTTCATTTAGAAAGTCTCATTAGAATTTTCACGTCTCATTACAAACTCAGAAGGAGGAAGATCCATGAATTTGACTCATAACAGTTTATGCAAATGTATTTCAACCTATGCAGCATTCATTATACTTTTAAAATAGAAAAATAACAGATTAACATACAACAACAAATTGCCTCATTACCATGCAAAAATTGGCATGTGTCTAAGCAACAACCTCTCTGCAAACTAAAACAATTTATACTTCTGACCCTGTGATCACTTAGAATATAAGGCAAGCAGAGTACTAACACAAGGCTTGGGACATTTAAACTAGTTGTTGGAACTGGTTCCTGTCCTATGCAGAAATCATGATACACAGATTAGATTACGGGCACTACTAAGTCAAGCTTTATGACTCTATGCCATTTCTGGAAATAGAAAGCAGAAATAGTGTTCAATGAGAATATTAAAAGTGTCTCTGAAAGAACAGAAATTTCTTGGGGGAAAAAGCCAATTCACATATCACTTCAAATTATTATTAGGCACCAGTAAAAAGATAATGCTTCTTCTCAATGAATGTAGAACTGATTCTTATGCACTTATTTTTCTTTCTTTTTTTATTAATGGGCAAAAAGGTATCAGTTAACTTAAAAGTAACACGTTGAGCAAGTGTCAAATTTCAGAAATACTGCCATCTGCCTAAAATCTCACAGACTACTAAGTACATGAAACATGACCAGACTGCTCTGGACCACAACAACTAGAGAGACACATCCTGCCATTACATGTCAAAAACCATCGGAATGTGCCAGACAAGTGTGCTGACATTTTCTAATCTTATAAGAAACCCTAGACCAAATAAGATAAGAGACAGCTATGGGCAAAAGTTTATAGGATCTCTAAAAAAACCTGTTCTGGACTAATATCATACATTCGAATAGGCAAAGCCTGAAACTGGATCTGGAAAATCACACATTCCTCTGCAACAGTTTACAGCCACTAGTTCTTGTTTAATATGTATGAAGAAGTTGACAGCAACCTCACTGTGCTACAGGGCAATGCTATGGATATATAATGCAAAGTACTGGAAGAAATATTCCCAAGAAAGAACAACAAATAGGATTAAAACTCTATATTCAAACCAAAAAGACACAAAATCCAGCTCATGTATGTCAAGCAACACAAACAGCAGCAAGGGAAACAAGTCTAAGCATATAAGCAGTGCTCAAATTTGGAAGACAGTGCAAGCAATGGCAATATGTTCTCATCTTTGCAAGGATCAAAAACTGAACATGAAAACACAGCAAAGCAAGTATGGCTCCAGCAAAAAGGATCAGAAATGTACCATTAGTCCAATGAAGTTATTCACAGAGGACTGGACAAATATTGCAGCAGAAAACTATCAATTCATCAATGTGAATGGATATGAGAACTTTATTATTTTCTGGTTAGACAGACACAGAAGCCCATATGCGCCAAGTGCAGTTATATTAGGAGTGAATAGTCCTAATACATGAATGGGCAAGCAGAAATGTTAAAAATTGATATTAATCTTACTGGTATAGCATTTGCTCCAGTCCTGTCTCCAGCCCTGACACAATAATGAAATCATTTCAGAGCAAAATTTTAGAGTTTTTTCTAAATTTCTGCATCTGAAGTTAGTTGTCCTGGTTGCAGAGGACATAAACCTCAAGAGTTCATCAGGGAAAATATTTCTGAAAATCTCAAAATTAAAATGCCCCTTCACACATGATCTGCTTGTTGGGTCTTTTTCCTTATTTACAGGTGTAATCTAAAGTATCACACACTGCTATGTCAAATCCTAAAACTTGCTCACCTGTTGATATCCAACGCAGCATTCTCTGTTGGGGTCATTTAGATGAACTAGCAACTCACTATCAATTTGAAATACACCTTGTACAGAAGATACTGTACTGCTAAATTTTGGCAACACTTGAGAAAATAGCTGAGAAATCTGTGTGCAGTTCCTTAGTGAGTGCTGCAATACAATTAGAGTTTTTTCTCAATCATTTCCAATGGATTATTGCTCACACTTTCACAAGCTTCTGGACTCCCAACAGATTACTGCTATAACATCTGTTTCCTCAGTGTTCATTTCACTGCCCTTTGCAAGGTAATTACTCTACCAATCACTCTGTTTCCAGCCAGATAAAGAACATTTTTTACATAATTCTTGTTTCTCTGGCCTCCATTACACACAGACAATCTACCTCACGTGGGAAAGGTGGCATTTATACACAGTTATATTTTTTTATCTCTTTTGCAGTTCAATTCATGCAGACAGACTTCCATCTTGTGCCATTTGTGCTGGCAAAAACTGCGAGCACACTGTATCCCATGCTAATCCACTTGTCCTGCTTCCTCCATATGTTTTTCCACTGTCACATTATTTTATTTCCTGTTAATGATTAGCAGCAAGAGTACCTATCTCCCTTCTATTCTTCCTCCAAGCTGCTTTGAGCACCATAGGTTATGAATATTGTAGTTTCTTGTAAAGAGGGAAAATCACCCCACAAAGCAAAAGCCCTACTCTTTTTACATAAACACTTAAAGCACACATTTAAAATGCCAGTAACATCAAGATATCTCTAATGCAGAAGTTCATTTCTCATATGGCATTACATTAGCCAGTTCATACTTTCTACAAACCACACTTCCTACATTATCCAAGACAGCCATAAAAAAAGCCCCACTACCCAAAGAAACAAAGCCCACAAAACACACATCCTCAACCCCCACACCCAATCATCAAAAACAAATAAAAAACCACCCACTCCAGGTCCTGAAATGTAAAATAATTTAAAAATCATAATTAAAAAAAAAAAGTGGTTTTGATTTCCCTCAGGCCACAAGTAACATTTTGGAAAATTCCCCCCAGTCCTGCAATTTTAAGGAAGTCTGCTAACATCAGAAAAGTATTCCCACACAAAATGTTAAAACTGCTACATCTCTCAGAAACGTAAAGGAACTTGCTTTGATTTCCCAAATTTACCTTAATCTGCTAATCTTCCCAAAGACAATGTGATCCTCTTTGACCTCAACATTTCTGTAGCAGTGCCTGAATTTCTGTACATATCACAGTGATGTGAACTTGGAGATTCCCAGGATCACCCTAAGCAGGATCTTCTGACTCATCACATAGTACCCAGGATCCAGAAGCAACATCCATACAGTGAGTGCTGGAAAGTGCTTTTTCCCAGGTTCCAATTTTACTATCCCTCTGTATATCCCTAGGTATCATTTGACCTTATAAATGCTGTCTCATACAATGAGCAACAAAAAGTGAAAAGCTCTGTGTGAGCACAAGTGAAATGCACAGAAGTTAATTAAGTTAAAGGATTTCCAGCTAGTAGTGATATATATTTGACATAGTTTCATATAACATTTTTTAATTAAGCCAAAAACCAAAAGCTTCGAAGGCAGCAAACGCTCTTAGCACTGAAAAATCCTGAACTAGAACAATACCCCAAAAAAGAGCTTGCAGTTTTAATTATATGCGACTCCGCTTATAAAGAAAATCAGAAATTCAGCGTCTATGTGACATTGTCACAGGCTGAGTTTTAACAACGCTATATTCAATGGTTCCAGATATTTCAGGATGAGCAATACTGTTATGAATTACAAGATGAAAGACAATTCTCACAAATTCTGGCAAACACAGACAATTTCTCTGCTTTGACATACAAGGCACTCTCCCTCTTGCTACAGCTACCTGAACAAGCCAGGAAGCCTGCCTTAATCTGCCATCCAAATATGGCACAGTCTGTCTATAGTTTTGACTATATGTCACCCTAAGTGATTAGAATATCAGACCATCTGTATGTAGAAGACTCTCAACAAACACATCATATAGGAAAATTATTTGTTCTGATTTACATATTTATGGTATTCAGAATAAGAATTTAAATGATACATTTTCAGATATATCCACTAACTAGTCTTTTGTGTGAAACTGTCTTTAGCTGTAGGATGCCAGATAAAGCAGAGACGCAGTCAAAAGAGGAGATACACCTGCTTTATGTTATATGCATGTTTGGTGCTAAAGAATAGTAATGAGCTACAGAAATTGTAAGCTTCAGGCTATGTCCTTAGTCACACTGGTTCAGAGCTTCTATAAAAACAAAAAAAAAAAGCAGCACTGAGACAGGAGAAAGCTAAGCTGAGCACCTCAGATGGAGAGAAATAACAAAAATCTAGAAAAACTACTGTAATCCTATTTACTAATACAGAAATAGAAAATATTTTCCTGTTACAGGAGGATGACAATCTACAGTTTTCAATTATTCACAGCATTACTTTAATGTTAATGAGAAGGAGATATTAATGTTTTATTAGGTTA
>NW_005054297.1:23296290-23304526 GCF_000277835.1 Geospiza fortis
TATATTCTGTTAAATGTTTTCATGTTTTAAAGAGCATTTTTTCATCATTCACAGTCTTTTACATTTTGCGGAGGGTTTTGTTGTAATGACTGGTTATAACCAGTGTCCTTTAACACCTAATAATCTAACCAATATATAGACCCAACTGAATTCAAAGTTATTTTAGCAACACCACATCAGGGCCACCAAAGGCACTCAAATAGTCACACACAGAACCTCTATGACATAGACTTTTTCAGGTTAGCTCTGAGAACTTATTTGTCTTCACTGAACTACGGAAGATGGGAACAATCATATTGGCATTGGTATAATTCAGTGGAGACACTGATGGAGTAAGAGCCCTCACCACAGCATTTATCTGGAACTGTCAAGTCAGAATGTTGGTTCTTGGCCTTGTTAGGCAAATGCAAACAAGTATTTGTGGCCAGCAGACAGAAACCTCCAGAAAGAAGTGCAGTACCACCTTTATCAGTAACTACACCATGTGTATATTACACAGCACTATGAAACAATTTACTAGTTATCTTCTAAAAAAATTAATAAAGGTCTGGTAAAGGTAAATTTCATCCACCAGAAAAGCATGTCAGGTGGTGTTTTACATAATGATTCAATGTAAGTATTGGCTTGAAGAAAGTTGTCTTTGACAAATATACTTAGATTCTTCAAAGTAGAACATTACAGAAAGAATACATTGGCCTTATTGAAGAAGTCCAAAAATGATTTTAGTTTTTCAAAATTTCATAAAGAAACTAACTTATCATGAAATAAAATCAAAAACATTTTTATGGAATATTATGCATTAGTGACAGGAAAGCACAGAGAAGCACCTATGGTCCTTTCCACAACAAGCAACATACATAAGTTTTACATTATCTCTCTTGAGCTCTGCATTCTTCAGGAAGTTCAACAAAGGATATGAAGAAGTAATGTGTAATGTCACATCAAAGTTTAATAATGATTTGAAATTATTCATAATAAAGAAAATTAAAGCTAAATGGAAAAGAGGGGTTGGCAAAACAAGAAACAAAACTGAGCGCTGATAACACACGGTAGTTTTCTGATAAGTTGTAAATTTGTTATTATCTCTTAGGCAAAAGACAGAAATTGTAATCACTTTTCAGCAGAAGCCAGAAGGATAAAAATCTTCTGGAATTGTTATAAAGGAAAAGAGAATAATTTATTATGCCACTAACTATATAACTACAGTGGTTGAGCACCTTGAGTACTGTAAATTGTTCATCCCCTTCTCAGAAACATGTGGTTAAACTAAAACTAAGCTAAAACCTTGTATAAAGGAAGAGAACAAAGGTGATCAAAGACATGAAAAGCTGCCGAGAGCAGCTTCAAGATTCTTCTGCTTAGTGAGCTACAGAAAACATGAATCTTATAAAAAAAGCTAATGAGCTATTTATTGTTTCTCATAATGCAAACTATAGGACAGCACCCTTAAAGTAACAAAAAAAAAAACCAACCAGTCAACAACAAAATACTTTCAGACATCACACAAACAGTGAAATCCATTCTATTTTGTAGATTCAAAGTGTTTTTGGAAATCTCAGAAGAAGGACCACTGAACAGACATTAATCAATGAACATAACACTTAAAGGAATTCTCAGTAAAGAACATAAACACTATTTCCTTTTTGCTACTGAGCTAAAGGCAAGGAGGGTGCCTGTTCTTAGAAAGTATAACTTGAATGAAAGATTCCGAGAAGGCTCTTAAAGGGCTACTACATATTAGATAGTACTAAAAATTCATTAAAAGGCCTCATATTTTGCAGAGACTTCTATTTTTTTCAGATATTAAAAAAAAAACAAAAAAACAAAAAAAAGCTTTCCAATTACAGAAGGTTACTCGAGGGACCCTCAGATGCAGCATTCCCATGTAAGAAACTTAACTTCACATTTTACTTTTAAGTCTTGTTACAAGTTGCTATTCTTTCAATGAAAAAAAGAACTACTTCTCATAAAAGATTCCTCCTACTTTCCATAGGAAAGTAAGGCATGTAATGTTTAGAGGGTAAAAGATGATTCAGATCAACCAGTGGAGTAAGCAGAAGTGAATGCAGAGAAACTTCAAAATTAAACTGGAAAGAGAAAAGTTAATGCTTTACAAAAAATAACCCAAAACTCACCACCACCATCCACACACATGGACACAAAAAAAAACCCATGCAAAAAACCCCATCAATACATAAGATAATTTATCCCTTCATGTTAGCAATTCATCAGTTTTAGAGGGAAAAATGACCCAACACATTTATCACCACACTTAGTAAATAAGAAGTCAAGTCGGAATCATCAGTATCATCTTGCACAGCACATTTTAGTTAGGATCAGAATGCCGATCTGCTGCCATTTAGGTTTGCTAAAACTACAGGGAAAAGAAATATTGGGCCACCATAAAGAAATTATGATATCCAAAAAAGTGTCTCCAAACCAAACATGACTTTGACAAGGAATTAATCAAAGTTCCCAAGTAATCAATGTTATTTGACAACATTTTGAAACAGTAATAGTGGTAGATTTTAACCATAATAAGGATGTAATTTAAAAAGTTGACTTTGAAGAATAAAATTTTGACCTACAGCCTTACTTCCATTACTAAAAGAAATAAGCAAATTGCAGCCTTTACAGCAGAACCGGATACTGATGTGGAGACATCTGCTCTGCTGCACCTCTGCCACCAAAACACAACAGCAACAAAGCACTTACAGCTTTTTTACTTGAAGACAAAACAAAACTAAACAACAAAATGGGGAAAAAAATGTACAATTACTAGTCTTCTGTAAAGACCTTCAAATACATCCAGGAAAAGGATTCATTCTAAATTATACCTACTTTGTCAGCTAAAAGAACACAGAGGAAAAATATCCTTAGCTATTTTGGCAGTGTGTTCATCATTTTACAATACTAGTGCACAAATGTACAGTAGATAAATTATTTAGCTTATGATATATGACAAAGTTATAGAATTTACAAAGGTCTGTAAAAAAGAACATACCATAAGACAACATGACCAAGCCTTAATCTTCATTTAGATATCACAATCTAGTTTTATTTTTGAAAGGACAGTGATAACAATTTGCTTTATCTATTTTCCCTTCATTAGCTATTTTAAAGGTACTATGACACTTCAGTTCTCAAAAAGCTTTCCCTATATTATAAATAACAGTAATACAAAATACAGACAAATATAAATTACTTTTGTCTATGCCAATGATATTAAATCAGTGTTCTTATCTTTGAAGAAAAGACATCTGTAAGAAACAGGTAAGATTTTCAAATATCAACATCCACAGAAGTAGTAAAAAAAAAATTTAAAAAAATCACAAAATAAAAGTTCTGAGCACCCCTCTCTTCAAAAATCTAAGGACTAATCTTACTTGGTCTAGCCCTCTGTTCCAGGTAGACTCTTAAGCTGTCATTAGGAACCTGGCTTCCTAAGTCCTTTTATCACCTCGCACACTGACCAATTTAGAAAACAGTGTAAGTAAACCCTAAATTTTTATTTAAGGACAAAATTGCTCAGAAATTTGTATTTGAAAATATGGAGAAATTGGGACAGCCTGCTGAATCAGAGATATTATTGAGTGACTCTGAAGACATCATACAAACATTCACAACAACACAGGCACTTGGGGTTCTGGCACTGGCAGCAACTCACAACCGAAAAAAAGAAACCCAAAAAAAAAACCCAAAGCCTTCAACGGGAAAAACAGTTGACAGAGAACTCAAACCAGTTTCTAGTCTACAAGTGTGGGAGAGAAAAATCTTGCTGCTCCAGCCACACATTTTGAAATTAGTTCTGCTCACAAATTGGATAACTGCTCCCTAGATGCAAAGGAACACACACGCACATATGCACATGCAGGCTTTAATCACTGCTGATACTCCACTGAGGCAAGCACATTTAGAAACTGAGCATGTCTTTTAAAAAGTGCATTCCAAAACCAATATTCTCATGCATTCTTCCATGCAAATGAAAGACTCAAGCATTCTGAATTGATATTATCAGCAAATTTAAATGAATTAACATGTTTTTAAAACGCTTATTCAAAGAAAAGAAAAAGTCTATGCTAGTAAACTTATTAAAGAATCTAGCCATTGCTAAATATACCATACATTTTCTGATCTCAGTAATATTTTTTCAATATTTCAGTATTAAATCCACTGGCATATATGCTACTTATTTTAGTTTCAAACTCAAGAATTCTGCCACGTCAGAACAAATAAAAAGACTTCATTGCAAAAGTTTTATTTCAGAAGACAAGTACCACAAGCTGATTCAAAGCAACATTTTTTTTGTTTATGTCTCCTATTGGTTCAAAAGAAATAAAATATCTTTCTAATTTACTGTCACTTTCACAGGAAATATTTTATGCTTAGCCTTACTTTCCTTGTAATGCCTTCATAAACAAGATGAGGAAAATGAAATACTCTTACTCTTAAGTTTCCCATGGAGAAACCTCTCTCCCCAGCTTAAAAAAAGAACATCACAAAATAAAATCTGACAACTCCACCCTCTCTACCACACACAAAAAGAAGAAACAAAAGTATTTAAAAATTAATAAGAATGATGAGGCTCAAACCTAGCTACATAGTTGTACAGAGGTTTCACATATTGGTTTCTAATTGTTCACAAGGTTTCCGCATTTGTACTGGCCGTATCTAGATCAAAACCTCTAGAAACACTAAGAATGGCTGGAGAATTGGTTTCATTTATTATAAAAGGAACTGTACTATAATCCTACTGAGCTGTGCTGTTGGCCACCACCAATAAAAATAAATCATGTTTTCATTTGAACCTTTCCCTGCCCTACAAAATAACTGACTTATCTTGACATTGAAATACAATGGGAGATAATAGGGAGCTGAGTAGTGAAAGCTCTACCTCCTCCAAGAGGAACCATGTGGGTGGTACTTTGCTGTAAGCTGGGAGAGACCAGATACCCACCAACGGAGGGGAGCAGGGAAAAAAGGAGCAGTATTTTCATCATTTCTGGAGTCCTTTTTATGGCATCAGTGGTAAGAAAGCTGCTACAACCCAAATGGCACCACTTTTAAAATAACTGAGCCTTCATCGTGAAAAGAGGTATCTGGGCTATTAGAATGAACCAGAGCTCAGAGACCCCATTGAGCAGACACAGCAGCAAAGGTCAGGAACAAAAATCAACAGAAACTAGATGAGGAAAGCTCATCTGCAGCCACAAACTGTTACTAATAATGAAAAATACCCTTATTTGTCATTTGGAAACTGCATACCACAGGATTCTGGGGTGTGGTTAGGTGTGAGGAATAAGCCTCACATTTGCCCTCACAGACAACACTGAAATACTTACCAGAAAGCATTTTCAGTTATTCAGTAGCCAGGCACACAGGCTGCAGTTTTAGACATGTGGAGATTATTTTTTCTCAGCTTTTGGTAAGACTATGCCTGCAATCTAACATTTGTTCTGTTAACAATAACTGAATTTCTAGACATGAAAAAGGCAGCTCTCTTGAGACAACTTACTAATGTGAGAATAAAACTGTCAAGTTGAAGCCAACAAAGTTTTTTAAGAGTATTCACACTTGTGCTGCTACACAGTGTAAAGTAGTCACTAATGCTTAGGTAATCAATACAGAATTATGAGACTGGTATTTTTCTTTCATGAGTATCTTTGTAATCAGTTCCCTGGCATTCTACCCTGCAAAATGCTTTAGATGAAAGACTCTTTACAGTGTGATTAAAGGAAAATAAATCTACCTGTTTATTAATTCAACAATGGATATTTTTTTCTTGTGGAGAATTGCTAGATGAGATAGGGAAAAAACTTTTAAAACAAAATGTGACATATTTGGAATCCACAAGAGGTAATGGAGGGATTAGTGACCAGCTCATTTCTTTTGAAAAAGTTGTATAATTCCTTTAATTTGGCGATTTTACAAAAATTAAAAAAAAAAAATCAGTGTAGCTTAAATCCAGGTTGAAATCTGCACATATTGTGATTTATACAATGCTTACAAGATTCTTCACTTTAATGTTTTGGAGTGGGCAGATGGCACTCTATTTCGGACTTTACTTGTTCCTAAATCACTTTCTAAAGTATACATGAGACTTTTATGAATACACACATTTACACTTGAACTCCAAGCTAGAATTGGTTAACACAGCTCAGCATCACATAGGAGATTCGCTCCTGTCTCTGTCTTGTCTGCCAGATGAGAAAATAGATTTTGGGACTTAAGAGTTGCTATAATGACTCTGCATCACCTTGTGTAAACTGCTTTGCAATAAAGAACTAATGCTAGGGGTAAAAAGACACTCATCTGTGATTTGGAAATCAGAATATTACAAGGTCAAGGGAAATGAAAAAGTGTTATAATTCTGACACTCAAAGATTGCCAAATGCACAGCATTTCACTAGGAATAACATTACATTTGAAGCTTGAATTTCTTTTTCCAATAAATTAGTTCTACAACAATAAATTAAGGAATCTCCTGAGGAGAGAAAGACGTTATGAGCCTAGGATGCATATATATGTAAGGATAAAAAAAAATCAAAAAAACAAAAAGAGGAAATTAAGTTATTTTTATGTATTTCTACATCAGGTACTACTTCTCTTACTCTATTAATGAACTGCATGGAAGCATAGAATCACCATGGGGAGAGCAGAGAGAGCAATAACCATTCATCAAATGCAAAGCACATCATGTTTAAAAGAACTCAGCCAAAGTCACACAAACAAACTTGTTTCCAAAAACTTGATATAATTATAAATACAACCTGAACCATTTACAGACATTACATGGGAAAATGACCGAATTTTCAAATTGACATGAAATTTTTTTGTGACTACAGTGAACATTTCTGACTATATTAAGAACATTTTTTGTAAAAATTTCAAGATGTGTCAGTTTCAGAACAAAATTACTTCTAATACCTATGGGTTTTTTTTTTTACGTTCAAGTGAACACTTCAAAATCTGTTCACAGATGTAACACATTTATTGATTCATTGTTGTAGGTAAGTAAATTGTTCAAAAGCTATTCCTTAAAAAAATATTAACAAAATTGCCTGCAGTGATTATACATAAATCTTGTCAGTATAGATGTTTATTGTACACAGTATTTTTCTACACAAGCTTTTTTATATCAGTATTTTGATGTTTTCTTAGTCAATGATTAGTACATAAAGACCAAAAAAAAAAACCCAGCTGCTGGAAGAGCAACATATTGAGGAATACATACTTGCATATGCAGTTACAAAAGAACAAGAAGGTACTTACCCTAAGGTGTTCTACACATCTTCTACTCTGATACAGTCCATTTTGATGAAAGTTCTACATCCATCTGTTTTATTACTACTAAACATGGCATGTTCATTTATATAAAACAGTGTGATGGAGCTGCCTAAGACCAAAAAAAACAAACAACCCCACAACAAAAATCTCTTAACTGTGAGCCACGTCTCAGCTATTTTGCTTCAATGATACAAAATCTTTCCACAGAGGAAGGCTGATCTGACAGCTGTTCTTTGTTCAAATTCTCACTCACTACAAAGAAAGTTTACTGCATGGAGAATTCACATGGAATAGGACAGAAATTTCTGACCTAGTTAGGTAGAAGGTTTGAGATATAACAAAAGAAGAGGCAGAGGAAAAGACTATATTTCAGCTAGTCAAAATGGTTTAATTGAAATTTTGGTTATTCCAAAGGAAAAAAAAAAAATTTGGGAGCATAAAGGTTAAAAAAATACCTACTTCTTCCCTTTAAAATAATGTTTGCAATCACTACACCAATACTATTGGATTTTTCCAGTATATATGTAGCATTTATTTGTATCACATTTGCAATTTTATAACAAAACCACACAAGAGTCATATGTAAAAGAAGATAGAAGTTGCAAAGCACATATATTGTCTACTGCATGTTGTCAGGTATTCTCTTTTTTTATTTTAATTCATCACTTTTGTGGAAAAATAATTTTCTCAGAAAACCTCTTCTTTTGTGTTTCAGAATAAAAAGACTATGAAATAAACATTGACCTATCTACCCAGGCAGGTTGGAGCAGTGAAAAGAAAAGAAAGTCTTATTTTCTTAGGAAAGACAAACCAATTTCAGTTGAAGATTAGCCCTAGCTTTGATTCTACAAGTAACAGAACTGAAGAGATAGGGAAATGGAAAAGGAAAAGAAAGAAAAGAGTAAGCAAGAAAAACAAAAACTACAGCTCCATTTTCTTTTTCAGCAGG
>NW_005054297.1:23304536-23333767 GCF_000277835.1 Geospiza fortis
AAGGAAGAAACAACATTAACCACTAACAAAAACTATACCTACCATTATAACATGGAAGCTAACCAGAATTACAGGCTTGGATCTGAAAAAATCTCAGTGCAGTGAACAGAGATAGCACTGTAGTTAGAGGTGTAAGAAATAACGGGGAATTAATGTGTGTATACATAAGTACATAAGTGTATAGGTTTCATGAAATAACTTACTTCTCATTGAACAAGCTATGAAAATTTAGCAATCCTAATTCTCCAGAGAATAAATAACAGAAAAGTCTCATGATCCCTTCCTGAACTGTTTGCAAACATACATGTTCTTTAAAGGAGAAGAAATAGCATGACTTAACTGACCACTCCCTGGTGGTTAAACAAGATAAAACTGAGGCTAATACTGAAAACACCAAATAATTCCATTATAATAATTTCATATATTGAGTTGTGCCACACATTTATCATTCTCTTTTTCCTTTTGAAATGCCACAGTTATCATCAATATTGTTGGCATCTGTCATAGAAGTACTTGGAAGACATAGGAATAGTATTTTGCACCCTTCTCACTGGTATAAATCACAGCCTCTTATCCCTAAAAGCTCTGTGTGACAGCTTATAATGGGCTTTTCTGGTCTCCCTGGGGAGACAACAGTTCTCAAATGTGTAATAAGCACACTATTGTACATTATATAGTCTATATCTCACCTGTCTCTGTGTATATTATGGTGCTCAGAGTTGTGGTGGGGTAAGGATTATAGAGCTACAAAACTATGTAACTTACTAATACTAAGTATTGCTGTAATAAATGAATCAATTATTTTAAAATAGCTATACTTTATTACACATTTAAGAAACATCATATCCTATTTCACATATTATCTTTATAGCTCTATTATTAGTAAAATATTCCTTAATCACTTTTTAAAATATTGATTTCATTTTCTTCAGCTTTTCATGTGTTTTAGTCCACAAACAGTGCTTAAAAATTCTCCATGACCATTCTGCCTCCAAAGCATTTCCCTTTCTTTGAAAAGGCATATAACAGGAGATCTTCATACAAACATGACACTCCATTTACCAGCTGTTTTCCATGCAGGACAGATTTTGCCTTTGAAAGGTTTTAACAAGCCTGCTGGCTTTGGGCTGCCTTGTTCAGCTGCTCTCCATTGATCATTAACCTTCCCAGGGTGCTCTCTATCTGCTACTAGTTATTGTGGGGTTGCCACACCGAGAGGAAAGCCAATCCTCTTGTAAAAGCTCCAATTATATGACTCTTAGCCAGAGCTTCTTTATGAAAGCTGTCACCAGCTGAGAGCACAGACCATGCATCTTTTTGTGGAACAAACTCACTAAAGCAACAAGAACAAAAGACATGAATTTAAATTCCATATTTCTTCCTAGTTTTTTGGGTTTTTTTTCTTTTTTTTTTACATTTTTTACCTCTAAGCATAGCCAGTGACTTTGATGAGAAAGACCAGATCCTATACGCAAGCCACTGAAGAAAAAGATTTGTTCTTATTTACTTGTGTAGATTTCCTCTGCATTATGATAGGTCTAGTATGAATACAAGAGAGTGACTGGAAGATCCAAATGAAAACACCAAATGTCTAGATTATAATTGTTCAGAAAAACACTTATGCATATCTCACAAAGACTAGACAATTCTATCTTCAGAGTCACCAACATTCCATATTTTGTAATAACAGCAGCTGCTGATTCACAGTGATTGTCCTTCTGCAGCAGATTTATTTGGAAACAAGTATTCAACAGTAAAACAAAAGCATATGATCAATTTTTCAACTCTATTCACTGAGGATGCATTAATAATCCTTTATTGTTAGGAACACTATGAGGCATTGTAATAGTTGAAAAGATAATGGGAGATTAATAAAGTGAACTTCTCATCATTCCCTTTCCATTGATAGTCAATCATCCAACTGTATTGACAAAGCTTAAATATTACACCTTGCTATATCATTAGTACTGAAGTATAAGAACAGAATTTGAATAAGTTAGGTCCAAAGCGAGACTAGGCAATTTCTAATTAATACAGCATTTTAGGCATATGTTTCAAAATATTCCATCTTTATTCATATTCTCTGGCTTTGCTTCCATGCCACCAATTCATTGCATTTATCTTTGATTACTAACCACGCTCCAATTTCTTTTCTCTTGACCTTTGCTGACCTTACAACAAAGATTACACAGACACTGGTTTTATTGTTTGGGTTTTTTGGGTTTTTTTGTTGGTTTTTTTTTTTTTTGTTAAAGATCTTCACTGGGGATTTCCAGGAAAAGGTCCCCAAGCACCTTTGGAAGGCAAGGCATGCTTGTTTTCCTGCTACTCTTCTATCAACATACACATAATCTCCTTGTAGCATCACTACACATGCACCTAGAATTACAGATTATTGCTTGTAAAAAATACAGTAACTCATTTTTATAAGTTATTTCCCCACATTAGAAAGAAACATTCTGTAAGATGAAGCAGGAAATAAAAGTATTTCCTAATGTTTTTACTACTTTTATGCACCATAGCTTTAAAAATAACTGTATGAAAGCCTTTCATTCATTAGAGTCTCTGGAACAGATTCTGGCATACTTTGTCACATTTAATACATGGTCAGTAAAAGACTTTTTTTTAATGTCAGCAGTTTAATGGAGATTAAGACAGGATTTACTGCAAGTGTATGAGGGGAAAAAAGGTATTTTTTCATTTTACCTTTATTCAGTCAAAAAAAAATCTACTCTTATCCGCTACAAAATAAAGAGACAGTAAATACTAGCTGATTTCTCTCTGGCTTTCCTGTAAGGATGCAAGAGGAGGGGCAGGTGAACACTCCATTTCTCCAGTATTCCATTTTTTATTTGTCAGGTGATGTAAGACATCATTATTTCTCTTTCAAAGTTTATTCCATAGGGGCATTTTCACTGACTAAGTCTGTAGAAAAGGACACAGATAAACTACTGAAACAAAGGGAAATGCACAGAGACCTTACAGTTTAAAAAAATACCACACGGAGTTTTGTTTTATAGGAGTATGGAGAGGGAAAAAAAGAGAAATTACCACAGAATCACAAAATTGACAGGGTTGGGAAGAACCTGTGGAGATCATCCTGTCCAATCCCCCTGCCAAGGCAGGATTACCTATGGGAGGTAACAAAGGAACACATCCAGGAGGGTTTGGATGTCTCCGGGCAGGGAGACTCCACAACCTCCTTAGGCAGCCTGTGGCAGTGCTCTGCCACCCCCAATGTAAAGAAGTTCTTTCTCATGCTGAGATGAAATGTCTTGTGGTTTAGTTTATAACCACTGGTCCTCATCCTGTCACTGGGCAGCACCAAAAAAAGTCTGGCACCATCCTCTTGGTATTTCTATAGATGTCCACTATCATATGATAACATAATGACCTACTTCCAACTCACTTGGCTTAATCAGGTCTCCTTCCTGGCCTGGTACATGCTCTAAAGTTGATTGGTGCAAAACTCTGAACCCAATAAATTGTTTTCAGACTAAAAGATCTAAGAAAGATGATAATTTTCGCAACTGAATTATCTGCATCAACAATGTGAAATGAGACCAAAGCAAAGCTGGAACCTTTCTGGCTTTTCCAGAGCATCCTCTGACAGGTAACAAAAAACACAGCTAGCACACTGTCTCAGGGGGAAGAGAAAGGAAATACTGGGAAGCATCTACACCAAAGTTAAATACTAAACCATTTTAATGATAAATAACACAAGTGAGCAAAAAATGAGCAAAAACTCTTGTCCATTTCAGTGAAATTTTAATTGACAGTTAAAAGAGACAAAGGGAATTGTATCTATTCTGTGATTATGATTTTTATAACTATAGAAGTTCTCATGGGTAAAATAACAACAAAAGTGGATCATATTGCAATTAAACACTGAATTTAAAAGAAGTTTGCAAATTACGTGGTATCCTGCCTTCAGTCTTTTTTTCATTTGCCCAGTGAAAGAGCATAGAACTGTTTTTAACAAAATATTTTGGAAGGTGTGGTTTTTTTCCCCCCCTAAATAGTTTACTCCTGGCGCAAAAGCCAAAGACTGTATACTCCTTTCAAAAAAAAAAAAATCACTCTAAGTTAAAATATAAAACAGAACAACTCATCTGCTATTTTCAAGCAAGAATTCACAGGCGTGACTATGCAAAATAAATATGACTTCTTATGAAGGTTATCAAAAATTCTCCACAAAAACAATACACAAAGGGATAATAAAAATGATGTGTAGATAGATTAGAGATCCCAAGTTTCCCTATTAAATGTGCTGTTTGGGGCACAGCTTCTGTATTCTCTCATTTATTTACCAAAAAAAAAAAAAAATCACACGAGAGTGGATGAAAACAGAATTTTCCCTACTTACTACAAGTTTAGCATTGAGCTATTTAAAGAAAATCCAAAACTTCAGGATAAAAACCTCTCTTTTAAGAGCTGAAGGCACTAATGCATTTTTTTAAGGGTGAAATTTACTTGCATGCGGAACATCAGTTAGAGGACACAAACACCAATTGCTGCATGCAATGAATCTCATTTTATCTTGAGGACAAAAGCTCAGATTCAGAGAGTCTAAATTCTATTTATGTTCCCAAGACCTCTGGTTCTGGAGAGTTACAGGCAGTCAATAAAGAGAAAAAGATGAAGTGAGGATCCGATCCGGGTAGAATTTAGGTTAGCTGGATTTACATGTAACATCCCACCTCTGCAAGCTGTTGTGAGCCACCTTGCTGACTTGGAGGGCTCCGCCTGAACACAACAAGCTCAAGGGTGAGACTGGTTCAGCAATGTGCAAACAAGTGATCCACCACAGAAATGAAATCTCTCCTAATCAAATACTTCACATTAATCTCTGCAGAAAGAACACCTGACTGTGTGGTAAAGTTACTTTTATTACACTGCCTGCCTCTCTTTACAACCAGTATCTCTTAAAGATTACTCAAAGATATAGCCATATTTTATCTAAAATTGCCCAACACCCGCCACACAACCCGCAAGTAATTTTGACAGGAATTTTGGGGGTTTTAAGTCTCCAATTTTGAAATAAGTTATATAATATGCTTTTAAGGTTAAGGCTTATACACAGTGTTTCATAAAACTTCATTACTTTTTTTTAATGCACAATATAACACCAGTCTTTTCAAACCTTAAAAAAAGGCCTATCTCCCAGTTTTAGCCTAGGGCCTAAAGAAATTACTAACCTAGGAAAAAAGACATCTAACTTTAAATCAAAATGTAACATTGAGGAAATAAATCCCCTATATAAAAAAGGAAACATTCTTGACATATGTATTTATATATTTATGTTTAAACAGAATGACTGTCCAGCACTTGATTGGTCAGGATATTAGTATGATCTTGATGGATGTAATTCTTCAGATACTGGGCAAGGAAGAAGAAGAAAAGAATTTTTTTGCATAACAATTTACGACATTAACACCCATTTAATTAACAAACAAAACAGAGACACTACACAAAGGGAACTCAGATGTACATTGACAAAGATGGGCAGGAGTGCCTGGTCAGAAGAGATTAGATCAGCCAGACAGAACCTTGGGTTCTTTTTGGCAATTGTGGGGCTTCAAAAGAGAGTCGACCTCAGCTCAACTGTGCTTCAAAAAGAAAAGCAGTGAGGCACATCTCCTTTGAAGCTACAAATCACCACCTTAAGAGAACTGGGTCAGGACCATGTTCTTCTAAATCCCCCCAAGCACTTTGAAAGCTAGAGGGGAAGCCTTTAATACCATCTCTAGCTGCTTCCAGCAAGATGAAAGAAACTACCTTAAGTTATACTGAAAATATCAAAAATTCTCATTTTTGACCCATTCTTCTAGAGATGTAACAGTATGACTTCATCAGGTTTAGGAGCTCAGTTCACCAAGTCATAATACAAGTCAGGAAGAGACCCTGACATTTTAATTCTATGTTCCCTCAGATTTTCTATTTGCAAATTAGAAAGGAATGTTTGAAAATTATACTAAATAATTACTTCTGGTATCAAAAGGCAACAATTTCAACCCTTTTCAGAAACAGAATGATACAACTGTTCTACTCCAGGGAATACCACCTGCGGATACACAGCGCAACCACAGATACAGCAAGTCAAGCACAAACTATTCCCCTGCTCAATGCCCCTCAGAGATGACATTTAAAATAAAAAGACTGTATGTATGATTTTAAAAACCTTCCAGTGACTGCCAACTCTGACTAGAACCCAATTTTAAGGATACATGTTTTTGTGTAGGACAGTGATGCTGATTACAGTTATCAGATGACTAGAGGAAACCATATCAGATGCATAATTTAAACAAAACTAACTATAGAACCTAACTTTATAAAATACCAATTATTCATCAGAATTAATTATCAGAAATTCCCATCCAGATTCTCTCAGCTCCATGATCAGTCCCCACTGAACTTATTAGAGGGCAATCAATCTATTGCACACCCATTACTTTTTTTTCTCTGACATCTGTATAGGACCAAAGAACTAGTGTACATCTCCCCTACAGCTTTTTTTACATCCCATCCCACAAGCAGCTTAGGGTTTGTTACACTCTCGTCTTTCACTGTTATGACATTTAGCCATATCACTCTTGTGACCATCTCCTTTCAAATATATGCCCCATTCTGGGAAACCCAAATACCGGGGCCCATTAATTCTTTGTGTATTAATGCTTCACAAAAATAATAATTAAAAAAAAAGAAAAACAAAACAAGCCCTATGCCTAAGTCATTCAAAGACTGCTTTCTTATGCTGTTTTTGCTAAGCAATCTAACTAGAAATAAAGTTACATGCAAATCTAGAGGCAGCATGAGAAACATTTTCCTGCTATGGGAAAATTCTTTACTCATCAGAAATATTCACTATCCTACACTGCCAATTAATCCTTGAAGCCATAAAGCAAACCATTGAACCACATTTTGACATGAGTTTAAGACTGAAACAGTCCAGAATTTTGCTGTGAAATGTGTGAGTGCTGACTCTCTGATCTTTTGGGCTGCCCCTGAGAGCTGAGGCACAGGCTCATAGAGACGTGAAAGTACCCACTTTCTTCTGTGTTAAAGAAACAGGAGAGGAAGGGCCCATGTCTTTAGTTGATTAATCCATTTGTGGGTAATACAATGCTACTGAGCTGCTGGAATATGATGCAGAGGCATTTGGAATCACTTTCCTCCATGTGGCCATTGAGCAAGAGACATCCTCTGGATCTTCAGAGACCTTACCACTTTTTTAGATTGCTATAGATGACTTCCAGCACTGCTGATTGTCTCAAGTACTGAATATCATCATCTGCAGTGGTCCACTTCCCTAGGGAGCTCACAAGATCTTCCTTAAACAGGTATCTTGCCCTACACTGGTGAGGAGCCATCTCCAGAAACTGCAAATTGCTTCCTCTTTTGATTCCTCTTTCAATTCCCTGATCTCTAGCAGCTGATCCCAGCTGTTGGGGTTCATGACCTAACTGCTGTCAGCTCTGTTATGCCAGCATTCAAGCAGCCAGGCAGAAAACCACTCACCTGTTGAACAGCTGGAATCTTTTCCCAAGTCCTGAAGTTTTGATGATATCAAGGACCAGGTAACTGGTTTCCTATTTGATTTGTTTCACTCCTTTCAATTTCTTTGTTGAAGGACTGGCTTTTGGATCCAATCCCTTTTCTCCTTGTTTCCCTCCTGCTTCTTCTTCCTCCCTTTCTAATGGATGATATGGACATGTAGCTTGCCATATCATTTTTCCCCCCTTCCACTACTGGGGCAATTACTGTTGTTGTCTGAGTCCCTATCTCAGCCACAGCGTCCTCAACTGTAGTTTGGGCTCCTGCCCCAACTAGTTATTGAGGCAATTCCCCCCTCAACAGTTCAGTGCTCTACAGAGTACTACAGTCCTCTGAGAGAACTGAACTGTGACTTAATAGGCACAGGCCAGGGCCAGTGTGGGACGAGAAGCTGCTGCTTTTCACTGGGGTAGGCAAGGCAGCCTTCTATCAGGTTCTGTCTCAGTATGCCAGGCTTGCTTATCTGTTCAGGTGTAAAGTCACAGCTAATAGGAGGTGATAACCATTCTGGGAACCTGCCCAAATCCTTCCAAACACCCTGCTAACCAGGAACTGGATGCCTCAGAGCAGATTTCAGTGCCTCCTCACCTAAGATTTGTTTTCTCTTACACCAGGATGACACTAGATGTCACAAACCTCAGAGTGTGCCAACAGTATAAGCATTATTAACAGTATTAAACAGTACACATAAGGATGAATAATGACCATGGGAGCCTGCATTATAAAAGCATTCACACCAATCTCGGGCAGGGAAGAGGAGGTCTACTCCCTCACTGTCCACAGAGGATAGCTCCCCCCACATAACTAAGCTGTCAGCATCAGGGCAAAGCACAGAGCCATTGTTTGTGTTAACATGTTCCCAAACTCAGCAAAATAAAGAGATAAACAGTGCAGCTGACAAACTCTGTGTCCCACACAGGAGCTTGCTTAGATAACTGGTTGTCTTGTCTTCCAGGATCCTGCCCACCCCCAGCTCCTAGACAGGGGAATGTTGAGAGACAGTGCTGATGCTCTGCCAGCCCTGCCCAGCAGTAGTCAAACCCTGGGGTGTTACTGACACCTTTCCAGCTCAGCCAGATCCAATACAAAAAGAAAAGTTTACAACAAGCCACCTCAACTCTCCTTCAATATTCTACAAATACTAAATCAAATATCATTCTACTGGCTAATTTCTGCAAAAAAGGAGCATCTTGCTCCTAATGCAAAAATGTATGCAACCACTGAAAGTATTTAAGTCAGAACTGTAACATGCAGTGTTGCTTTTATTCTCCTCAGAAACTTGTCCAGAGTAAAGAAGATAAAAGCACAACTTACAGAAAGGTAAGCACACAACTAACTAGGTGTGTGCTAATAGCAAGTCCAACATATCCAAGATGAGTCCACTGTGCAGTAAAATTGACACCTGAGTAGTGAACCTAACACCATCACAACTCCTTAGACTTTCTAGGCTCAACCTGAAAACCCAGACCACACGGGATTAGCAGCTATGTACTAACACACTCACAATAAACCAGGGGCATCAGGCTCACAGTACAAATGCTGCACTGATTAGAAATGGGAGAATCCTACGCTAGATTAAGAAACATATGAAAGCCAACAGGCACAGCAAGGAGGCAGCCCAAATTCTTTACAGCCCAAATTTCCACTCTCTTTGTTAATAGTTCAAGGAGTAGAAACTCCATCTCTGCTTGCTCCTCAGTTTTCAACTCAAATAATCTAAATTCAAAGTTTTTAACAGTCTTGCGTCAAGTACCAAACGTAAGTATTTGCTAGATCCTCTGGCTATTGGGATCATGGACAATACTTCCATGAAAATTAGTGAGAAAAAATGAATGCCACTTATCAGTCAGGATTCCCCAAACTTAAATATACTCTTAAAAATATGAACACCTATCATTCTCACAGAACAGAGAATTTATCAGAGGGCATTCCGTTAATGAAATAATGATGAAAAGAGACACTCTGCTGAAAGCAAAAAGCTATATACAAATATACTTTGAAACAGCAGAAAATACTAATTCTTTATGTCACAACATATGTCACAGTTGAGACTACCACCATACAATTTCAGAAGGCTTTGAACATTCGCCCAGAGTAACACCATACCTCATCTGAAGGCTTCAGGCATCTACCCATACAGAGTAACACCATTCCACTCCAAAGCCTGCAAGTGTCTGCCCTTCTTGCTCTTTAGCTCAGTCTTTTATACCCTCATGTTGATGCATTGCACCTGTGTGCCCTCTGTTCCCTTTGGTGGTTGCTCAGTGCCCCTGGGCACTCCATGGCTCATTGCTGTCCATGCTGCTCACCTGCTGCTCACAGCTGCAGCCCATTGGGGATGAGGCCCGGCCACAGCCCCACTCTCATAAACTCTATCATTTTGATACATACATACACATAATTATGAACACATAACCACATAACAAATAACTGAAATGGCAATTTTTTTCACCTTATCATTACTACTACTGAAAACTGAGAGAACTGCAAATGAGGAGAAACAAGCATCCAAACCAGAAGAGAAAACCCTCCTCTATTTGATGTCCCTACCTAGCAAAGATTTTGCCACTTATGCAACCTAATATCAGCTTTAATTTAAGGCACTGTCAATTAAGATTGAACACAATATCCTATAAATGGAAATGCATGGCAACATTGGTGATGCCCTCATTGTATCTTAGGCCTCATTTGGCAATGATACCTCCTGGATAACAAATCTTGTAACAGCCACAGCCATGCAATATAAAAGCAATAAGAGACATAATAATGTCATTTTCCCACTATTTTCCTCAACAACAGGCAACTTTGAGATCCCTCCAATTTTAAAGCAGTCTGCTTTGCCATATTCTTTTAAAATAATGGGACTCGGCAATATACAAATTTAAGCAGAGATGAAATAAAATAAACTTGCAAGAAGGAGCATCAGTGCTCTGGAAGAACAGCTGCTTGAAGTGGCATTTAAGGCTCCTATGAAATTTATTACCAGAAGCCAGCAATTGAGAAAATTAAAAACGTAAGAAATATATGGTTATAAAAAATCATTTTAGCAATAATTTGTAATCAACTGATGAAATTCATAATTTAAACTCTCACACTGCAAATTGCATGGCTCAGTTTTACATAGCTAGAAGAGAATGATGAGATCTTAAAATATACTGTATTAACCATTATTAGCAAGAACTGCATAAAAAATTCACATTAAATAAGTTAACATGATTTCAGATTTGAAAAGGTGTGTTTATAAGCTACTAAACATACTCAGTCTTTCAGTAAATTCTAAGATAAATGTATATGGTTTATATAAACACAGAAAAATATTTATAAATATAAATAGAAATACTCAAAATGATAAGTCCTACTGATTTACATATGATCTTGTTTTCCATTATTCAGACAGAGTTAGGCTCCCAAGCTGAATTTAAAAATCAAGAATTAGTTCTCTAAGGATGTGGATCTTATGTGTTTAAATCATCTGTGAATCAGGGAATATACATTACCTCCATTTGAGCATGGGTAACTTTTTTAAAATGTAAATTTCCTTGTTCCTAAACAATACGTTGATGCAATGACCACTTTTAATTCCAGCCTCAGAACATGTTAGAACACAGTATTTTTACCACTGAATGTATATACAGATATATGCATATATAGGAGAGGATGATTCATAAAAACTTTTTTAAAAACTTTGCCAGAATTGTGGTTTTTTTCTATATCTGATAATAAGCAAGATACATTACCAATAATTTCAAAGCCTATTTTAGAAAGTACTGTATAGATTCCTACTTTATATACTAATCTATCCGTGGTATTTCAAAGCTGATGTTCTTGGTACTTCGTTTTAGGAAGATAGCTGGTATGTATATGTATTAATCTACAACAAAAATGGCAAAGTCCATCAATGTAACCTAGTTATAAAAATGACAGACCTAAAAAATGACAAAGACAACTCTATTCTATGACAGGAAAACAGGAAATTTTCTTAAGAATAAATCTTGTTTAAGACATACAGTGTACCCTATTTGAAGAGAGGATATTAACTGCAGTAGCATTCACTAATAATTAGATATGGCTTTTCTCCACACCATTTTTTCCTCGAAAATTAATTAAATAAATTTATTAAGAAATAACTTGATATAATTTTCATTAGCTGAGTTAATGAATTAATTAAACAGCAGTTTAAAATGCTGGATCAGTGATTAGTCTGGAACGCTGTAAGATTGTGATGGTACTTTCTTGTTAAAAATCTGTCTTTTGCACTTTATATTTTCACAGCACAGCCATGAAACAAACACCTGTGAGGGTTTGAAATAAATCTATGCCGAAGGTCACTACCTACAGAGTGAGCAGATGTGCACACCCATCTGGGTAAACCCTGGCTGTTTGGCATGAAGACACATTACATCATCAGCAACATTAGACAGATACAGGAAACTTCATGAAAATTTGGCTTTATATTTCTATAATTTTACTAGATAACTGTGGTGTATATGAGGTTTCTTTTTAGATTATATTCAAGCAAGTAATACCTCTGAAATAGATTTTCATTTGTCTAGACAAAATGCCTTATGCCACCAATTACTTTGTCTGATTAGATCAGAGTCTTCTACAGTACTTTGGAACCAGAGCACCTTCACCAGACTTTGCACAACCTCTTTTTTTTTCTTTCTTTCTTTCTTTCTTTTAGAATACACATATACCAGGGAATTACTGATATTTTTTGAGAAAAAGCACCCCAACACCTATGCTATATATTTGATATGCAAATCCTCCCTTACATGAGTAACTTCATTGTTTTGTGTATCTCTAGTGGCTTCAATTAACAAGGAATTCTAAGGGTCACTTTAGAGCAGTTGGATACAGGATTTCAGTGTTGGCAGAGTAAACTCATTTCCATGCAAAGCCTGGAACTCCGTTTGTGGAAAACATCCATCTCACTCGGTGGTACCCAGCAAGTGTTTCCACTATCACAGATCTTCTGTTAAGGAGTACTTTCTCTCCATCCACCTTGGAAATCATGCACAATATATAAATCCTGCTATGAAATGACAGGATTTCAGTCATGCTGTCTCATGCAACTGTTCAGTTTTGTGTCTGAAATCGTGCTCTCTGTCCTTAAGAGCTGTGATCATGGATTTTCACCTGGGGAAGACTTTGGTCTTTGCTGCTCCTACTCAGGTGGGATTTACACAGTATAGGCCTAAAATACCAGAGTCAGAGCCCAATGAACTGGTGGCTCCAAACAACACCATAAACAAACAAGGTAGATGCAATTTCAAACCCAGAAGCAGTTTCTGTTACACATCATTACTAATCTCCAATCATAGTTACTGATTTCAGTTATATTTAGTTACTTGGGCAGTATCAACTCAAGTATCTGACATTTTAGGTGGGTTCCTGAGGGAAATAACTCTTATTTTAATCAAGTCAGACATTGCTTTGAACTTGTTGAAGTTGTAACACTCCTGTGCTACAGATATGCTCTTACCATTGATTGAAATGAAAACACTGGACAAAGATTTGGCATTTTACAAACAACACACAAAAGTTTTTGTTTTCTTTGCAATGCACAGCTAATACAATTTTGGATCCCTCTCAGCTGCAGCAACAGTGCTCATATACAGACCAAAGGTCTGGAAGAAACCTCTTTCTGAACCTCAATAGTACGTAAGTTCTTTACTTCTTTTTTTTTAACTTAAAACTTCTCATACCTCATTTTATCAAAATTGACACACTGTCTTATTTTGAAAGCACTTGCTTAGAGGTAAGCAGGCTTTGAAATGCTTCATCAGATTTGAATCTCAAAGAGCTCCTACTGCCAAATGGCACATACATGGACTGGCTGTATGCTAATGGATGTCATTGGGATTTTCTTCAAGTGAAAAAAGTATGCACATCTAGAGAATCTTATTATGAAGGAAAAGCCTACCAGTCAAAGCCTTTGAAGCTACTAATATTTAGAAAAGTTAAAGATCTAGCATTCCTAATTATGATGACAAATACAAACTTTGAAACACCACATTTGACAAAACTTCTTCAGGTGTTCCTCGCTGTTTTTACCAGTGGCTCTAGCTACAGCTTCTAGCTTCTATTTTTAAACTCTCCTTCCCAAGTATTCAGGAAAGAGCAGACTTTCATTACAATTTGCCTTAAGACAAATTGCTGATGACTGGAAGATAAGCCGTGTGTCACACTTGTTAGACCTTAATGCATAGAAAACATACATTTTCAAATTTTAAATGCAGTATTTAATTAACAAATTTAGATAAGCCCAAAATGTGGAATGCACTTCAATAGTGCTAGAGATCACTGCACTGATAGTGTTGCATTAGCATGCATAGTTAATGTATTCACAGCATGCAAATCTCTTATACTCTTTTGGGATAAAGATTATGGTTTGAAGAGATTTTCTTCTTCTTTCTCTCTCCCAACACGAAGGTTGTACTTTTAACTTTTACTGGAAGAAATGTGCAGTTGCATCTCTCCTGCTTTTCCCTAAAAACCTATAAAATGGTAGCCACTAGAAATAAGCAATCTAATTCTTACTGGGATTCCCATCCAAAACTCTCTCACTGACCCTCAAGTCAAGGTAGAAGTTTTAAGACATTCTCAATGATGAGCAGGTCAAATTTACAGATTAGAGTTTCAGACTTCTATTCCTTTGCTATAATCATGTAGGCTGGGCACTGCCTGGCTTGGGGTTCTTTATTTGGTTTTGCAATCTGTTCAACAATGTAACTTCATATTCTCACAGAACTGTAACAGTATCTTTACACAAAAAAAAACCCCACAAATCTGTACTGAATGCAGTACAACCCATTTCAAACTGAAAAATAAACTTTTACTTAGAAAAAAGGGAAAAAAGAAAATTAAGTAACATTTAGTTACTGAACAGTAAAGTATTCAGTAAAGTATTGGGAGTGGGAGGGGAAGGTGGAGAAGAAGAAATTCACACAACAAAAACACCTAAATATTAGGTGCTAATCTTCCAATACATGTATCTTTATTAATAACAAGTTTCATTACACCAGGTGTCTCTCTCTCCCCAGCTGTCCTTCTACACTCTGAAAGAAGTGGCATGACCATGAAAAGGTCAGGAAGAAAAGAAAGAGTACTACCATTCCACAAAACTGCAGGGATGATATACAAAATAAAACTGTTGAAGCATTCCAGTTGATGTCTTCATAAAACCAACAATTAAACCCTTACTCACTGTCCTTGAAAGCAGTGAGTGCAGCCCCAAATAAAGTCCTACATACGTGCAACGGTGAGTTAACAATTCTTTTTGCCATTCTCTCTCTTTGGAACTCATTAATGCACTGCTGTTACTCCCCCTCCTGCAGATTATCTTTTATTTTCACAGCATCCAAAATAGCTTCCTTGTCTGCAAAGCTGGAATTTTTTCTTTTATTTCTGACTATTTCTTTAAATAGTTTATAGTTTGCAAGATTTGACTATGAGTTGCTTCACGCATTTCTAAGGATCAATATATAACATACTTCCTCATTGGAGTTGAATCCAAATTAAGAACAACAAATGCAATAATCTGCTTATTTCTTCCTTTCCTCTGTTGACTATCACACCTAATCATTCTTAGGATGAAATAAATCAGTCTAAAAGCTGCCGGGACTATACTGCTTAGCCACTCACTATGAAACTACAAAAATGACAAAACTGCATGAAAAACACTTCATGGAGGCATACAAAATGTTGTGTTCCTGCTGGACATTCTATTTGAGCGTTTTCACTTGTAAATTTGCTTTATTTAATTTTTATATGAAAGAAAAAACCCACTTGATTCTTGTTGGTGCAGTCCATTTTCCAGCCTGTGAACTGCATATTTCACTGACAATTTTTATGTCCCTACTTTGTTTACTGAGTCTTCCACATGCAGCATCTTATACCACACAGCATCTCTTGCTAATGCTCATTGGATCTGCTTTCAGTGTAGGAGGATTCACACAAAATCTTCCCCTGCATCAAACAGGTTTGCTCTAAGTCCAACAACTCTCCTGTTTGTCTCTTTGGAAGGGTGCAGTCAGCAGCACATAGGTCACTTACTGGGATTTCACAGGGAAAATAAGAAGTTTTATCATGGTATTCATGCTAGGGATTTGATTCAGTGATAGGGTTTACAATCATAGCTTTTTTAATATGGTGTATCAAAAGTTATAATTCAACAGCACATGAATTTTTAAAGAAGTTGCTACTGAAAGACCAAACACTGAAGTATTCCTCTTCCTCAGAAGGTTCACCATAACCTGCTCAGTGTCTCCTTAAGCAGTTTCAGAAGTCCGAGTTTTAAAGTACAATGCCTTTTCTGTTACAGAAACTGCATCAATAAACATTTTTGTTCATGAACAGGATATTAAATGTCAATTATTGTAAACATTCATTTGAATATTTATTTCCACTAGAGTTTTTGAATTTTCTTTCAGGTTTGTAGAATTTAACAGCAATTTTCCCTGAACTCAGCTAGTGTGATAAATTACTGAAGATTCAAAGAGACAAGTCTCTCAACGCATTATAATTAATCCTGAAGTCAGGAAAACTACAGCACTTTGTACCACTTAAAAACTTAAAATCTGATACAGGTGTTTTAAGTGTTTGTCTCCAATTTTGTATCCCTCTGGAATATTTTTATTGAAAGTGAATAGTGTTAGGGCTGTCATAATCTTTTGCATGGCTAGAACTTGCAATTCTGCAACCAAACTACAATGAGTAGATTATTACAGTACATTAAAAAAAATAAGAATTCAAGATCAGACAGTTTTATAGCATCCCTCCTATTAGCACTTTTCTCTCCTTTCCCTCTCTTAGCAAAAATACAATGCATTTATAAACAAAATAATTGGTAGGTTTATATACAACAATATTAATATCTAACATAGGTATCTTATATATTAAATGTTTCTATATGTTGAGTTTCAGTTTCATGACACAGAGAATCATCCCTGTCTCATTCCTCCCCCATGGCATTCAACATTATGGATTATTTTGGCTGGGATGTTATGATCACAGCTGAACATAATCGCACCTACTACATAAATACAAAATCTACCATGGTTTTTTCCAGAAAGATAAATGGAGAAAAGGGAAGGAGAAATGAGGACCAAAAAGGGAATGAAACACTGCAGTTACTTCTCAATAGAAACTGGCAAATGCTGTAAGTACCACTCTGAGATTTCAGATACACTATTAGAATCTAACAAAACAATAAATTTTCAACAATTAGAAAGAATGCCAATAAGAAAAGCATGATTTTGATTGCATAGCACATGTAATTGTAAGCTTGAGTCCTGAAAATACACAATACTGCTCTTTCACACAGGCAAACACTTTCTCTGTTATTACTTGTAGTTAGTTTCCCAGTAAGATGTGTCCCTGAATGCACATTTGTATACTTTCCCATTTTCCTACAAAAAGTGACTCTTATTTCCTGCCTGTTTCAGTTCTCCTCTGCTTTAGAAAATGTCAAGATTGTTTTAACATACACTGTCTGCAGCATTTCTCTGAGCTGGATGGAAGCAGATGAAAAAAGCTCATCCAGACAGGCACAGATATCAGCTGAGAGACAGCAGACATTTCACTTGGGCTCTGCCGTGCTGGTAGTTTCCAACTCCATGCTGAACAGCAGCTGTTGGCTTTGAGCACGATTCTCTACTCCACCCCAGTGTGAAATCAAACAGATTACATCACAGATTTTTCCGGCATGCATCTACCTCGTTGCACATTTTCACTTGGCACAATCTCCGGGGGTAGAACTAAATGGCTTCTCAGGCCAGGGTGGCTCCTGTGCACGCTGCTCCCAGAAGGACCCTGCTGGCTGCTGCTTGGCCCCACTTGGGAGCCTTCTATGGCCCAAAACATAATTTGGGGCTTTTTGATGCAATATACTTGAAGCAATGTGAAGGCAGTGGTGCGACTTCTCCCTGCATTTATAACACAGTGCTGAAGACTTCCACAGCATGCCATAAGAGGATGCAGAGAAATTTTAGGACAAAAGACATTTACTTGGATAAATAAGACTGAAAGACCAGAACATAGAAACAAACTGAATTTGAGAGTACGGAAGCACAATTTCATACCACCTAATACCAATTTCCTAGTTTAAAAAATTATCCCACAATCTATCCTAACATTTATTAATTTTTATTCCCTGCAAATCACTACCAGCATGCTGTTTCCTACTAAAATAAACATATTAATAATGCAGAACCTTTCCTTTTTTCATCTATCTTTACACTGTACAAATTTAAACGCCCTCAAATTTCCTATAGTTAACCACACATGAAACAGCTCAAAGGATATGTCATTACACAAAGCAACAATATATCCACAGTATGTCTATTGTAAGTTAAGCTCCTATTATATGCAAGCATTGTTGCAATGTCCCTATAATTTAAGAATAATCTAAAAAATTTCTAGCAAAGATTGTGCACTCTAGTTTACTTGAGATGAGGTTAAGTAAAAATTACCAATTTATGATATAATAAATTAAAATAAACTGCCTTGGAAATTATACATGCTTTAATATACTTTGTAAAAATATTTTGTTCCTCAATTCTTAAATGCCTACTTCTTCTATCACCTTCCCAAATTTGTTTGGAAAAAATGTATCACAGAAACCTGCCTCTTGATTTTTTGTTAGTTATAACAATAATTGTAACAGTGCAATTACTGTATTTAGGGTGTATTTTAAAATACTAAACAGACACAAGCAAAACAACTCTGAGAGCAAATTCCTTCACCTTCCTTTTGCCTCCTTCTTCCTTGACCATGTCCTGTGATGAAGGTCCTACATCCTCCTTTGTAGCAGGAAACTCAAAGGCACTGTGATTTTCTTTTTCTTTTTTTTTTTTTTTATGCTCATCTTCAAGTCCAGGCACCTTTATCTTTTCACTGTTAATAAAGACTTTCTTTTTAAGGAAGGATTCTTTCCTGCTACTGTCACATCACCTTTCTCCTGAAGTCTCCTGCCCCATCACTTTTACTTTTTGTCCCTTCCCACTGCCTCTTTTCTGTTTCTAATCTACCCTAATCACATCAGAAAATTAGTTAAACTCTCAAAGTAATTCACAGTAGATAACCAGGTTATTTGGTATATAAACATATAAACCAATCACAGTCTTATGGAAAGTATGGAGCCCAGCCCCAAGCAGCTAATTCTTACTGGTTTTCAGATCTTTGGAGATGGGCAGAGATAAAGGAATGGAGACATCCATTTGTGCCTCCAGCTAGTTTCAACTGGATTAACTTTTTTAATATCTCCTGGGTTTTTGGTTTTTTTTGTAAGTACAGTGCTAAATCTAACTCCACCAATATCTCTGTCTCTATGCCACACACAAAATAGGTAAATAAAATCAGTCCCTTTCTTCAGCTTGGTTTGCTAGGAGCTCCTCTATGCAATACTTAAACTACAAGATTTGCCTTTTCTCTATAGTGCTTGCTACCCATATTCTTCTTTTTCACGTTGTGATATTGTCACTGCAAATATATCGTTAGGTACCTTGAGAAAACAATGCACAGTCAGGTAATGTCCCTCCTATAATCCATCTTACATTGGACAATAAGACATATTTCATGCATAAATCAATCACACAATACAATCACTTTAGATAGACATAAAAGACGTTTTCCATAACACTGAGTGATGCCATGGAGAAAAAGAAAAGAGGGCACAAATCAAAATGAGTGCAGGTCACTCATTAACTGAATCAGAGAAAATCCAAAAGTCTGGCTACCTTTCAAGTCACATCTCTAAAAATCAGCAACATCAAACTTAGCTCCTGTGGTCTCAACAGTAATTCATAGCTTTTGAAAGGAGGACTCATCTACTTTCTTTCTAGTAGAAAATATATTTTTCTAATAGCAAAACTGTGAAAGAACAGTTATTAGTCAACCCAGCTTTTCAGTAGGAAGCTCTCACTTTACGAAGCTTGCCATCCATCTGGATTTATTCCTCAATTACTTTAATTGGATCACCCAGAAAAAAAAAAGGCACTGAATGGGCACTCTTCAAGTTCTGTTAAGCATCTTCTCAATGTATTTATTAGGTCAACAGCATACAAAAAAGAATGTTATGAGAATTCAAAAGTGGAGGGCATGGGGAGAAGAAGAAAAACTTTGAAAATCAGTAACTTCCAAGACCTTCAAAGTGTGCAGAAGATTAGATTTTTTCTAGTTGGCCAGGTCAGAGAAGTGTTTTCCTTCTTCACTGTGACAGAGTTCATAGCCCTTGTAATAGAGGCATGTCAGTATAAAATAAACACCTCTTGCTCCAGTCTTATTATTGTTCTGCTCCCTGACTTTTGTATAGCACAGACCAAAGATGATTCAGCTTTCAGCTCTGAAGCCAGTCCTGTTATTGACTCCACTAACAGCAGGAGCAGAACAGAAGTACATTTCCTCAAGAAGGAAAATTCACTTTATGCTGCTTTTATTTCTGTCTTACAGTGATCTGGAGCAGACAACACCAAGGCACACATCACCTTAAGTGTTGCTAAGTACTCAAGCCTTCAGCCTGAGAAATCAGGAAATTAACACCAGAGCTTTACCAAAATAAAAATAATAATTGCCTTCTTGCAATTGATAATCTTGCCTTCTAACTACCATTCTTCTTCTTGAGGACATGACATTTGTCTAACAAGACCTTAGAAGTCACACCTTGTATTTAGGGCTGAATTAATAGTCCATGGGGAAAAATACTGCCATGTAATTCCTTCCAAATTAGTAGATTTCTTTCAGTAGCTTTGAGGACATATTATTAAGGCGCTAAGGCAAATGCAGGTGAATAAGAACAATGGGAATAACCCATCAAGAAGAAAATGCTCTTGAAAAAACCACTGGGAGATAAACCTGTCTTCTTTTTACCTGTATTTCGTACAGCAGCAGCTGGCACATGAGACCAAGTCAGAGTAATGCCAAATCACTTTGTTGTACAAAGGATTACACTTTTTGCCAAAACCGACATCACTTGCTCAGACTTTGATTTGAAAAAAATGGTGGGGAAACTAACTTTTATAAACTGTGAGAAACACTTTTCTCCTTGCAGTCTCTTGTGAGTTTGTGACCTTAGAGTAAGCAAGTCACAGTATGCCCTTGGAGCCCCTACTCACCAGTTTACTCTGCTGCTGTGTGTTTGCACATGGACATCCACTGTGATAAGTCACCGTAAAAAGCAGTTAATTCACTTGGAATGTGGAACCAGTGTTACCTTTTTTAACTTGTCTGTAACTGGATGATATTGATCTGTTCTCATTTTTTCTTCATCTTTCTTGAAGAGAATCCAAAGGGACCTGAGGAGAAAAATCTCTGTAACTGTAGATTAAAGGACTGACTGTTATAAATCTCTCACAATAATGCAAGCTCCTTGTGGATGTCTTCATGATGTGAGTCATTGTGGGTCCCTTCCAACTCAGGATATTCTATGATTATATGATTCCTTCCCACTGCAGGAATGGTTTTGCTTAACCACCTCTAATGACTGCAACTATTCCACAAACTACAAGAACATTTCTCACATTGCCAGGACAATGAGAAGTTCACTCAGCTACCTCCAATAACTAGAACAAAGCAAGTTTACATTACAAGTAAACCTCAGAAGTGCCCTTCTCACTCTCCATCCTGCTCATATAGTTTCCCTAGATATTGCTAACTGTTAATGAGGAGAATGAATTACCCATTTAGCTCATTGTATAAGTCTTTTATTCTCAACAAAAATCCCACTATCATTATAGCTTCACACTTACTTTCTTGTAATAGTACTCTCTCACTGGAAAGAAGATAAGAAAACATGAAAGTGCCCCAAACCAAAAGTGAATGATATCCCAAAATACTAATGTAGTGAATATTTGATATTAGTGATGACTTTTAAGGAACTTTTTTTTTTCTAAATCAACTGGCATTGTGTTTCACTTAATTTACCTTTGGTGAGTTATATTTAACAATATTTAACCTGACTTCTTGATAATTTTCATATTCTGAAATTCCAAAGCTCCCAATTTAAGACAATGACTAAGTAAAATATAAAATAACCAGATTCATCTTCCTTGCTTACTATATATAAATAAAAAAGTTTATCTAAGTCTCTTTTTAATAAAAACACTGAGTTATCAATCACTGTGTCTGACCCAAGTATTCTTTCTGTCTAGAAATTCTCGCTGTTTTATTGCTTAACGTGTTAGAAAACAAACAAAAAATATGAATCATTGTTTCAATACCAGGCAGCAACTATCTTTCAATCCTTACTAACACATACGAAATGAATTCATTCTTTACTGAAAGCACTGTCTTACTCCACTGGGGCTGTTTGTCAGCTCCTCCAGGGTGACACTAAATCAAGTTGCAAAGTACTGTAATGTAAATCACAGCCTAATTTACTTGTCACTGTGTTGTGACACTTGGTTAAAAATGCTTTTTAATTGCAAAGATAAATTACACATTAACAATTCTTGGTGGCAGTTTCAATACTGCATCAGATTATTTCACTCTAGAGAAAGGAGCTGAGCAACTACACAACCAGAAGCTACGACAGAATATTTTTAAATTGTTGGGTTGTTCAGATTGATGGTGTTGGTAGTGTTGTGATGATGAGTTCTGTCCTCCACAAAAACAAAAGGCATAATCAGTCTTTTCTATTCAGTAACTCATGAAGAAAAAGCACTCTGTTTTCTTGAACCTTTCAGATCACTCCAGCTTCTTGCTTGCAAATTAGCCAGACTCCCTATAGTAATATGAACTGGTTCTCAGTCATGCTGAAAAATAAGCCTTTCTCTATTCTATAATCTAGGACAGGGAAATGATTGAAAATAGAACAAAATATGGCTAGAAGAAAAATAAGGAAGCTGTTGAGTAATCTTTAGTGATTTTGAGTATCTTCACCTTTAGAATTGCAATTCTCTCCACACAAACTAGGTTCTTCCTGCTGGAAGCTAGACTGGATCTGGCACCACCCTGCAGCTAGTAGCCAGCAAGCAATGATCAGTAGTCAATGCCCTCACAGGTAAAAGGCTCCATGTTGAGGCTACTGGCATTGGACCAGAACAAAGCACTCTGCAGAATGTGAAAGTCAGTCTTATAGCTCACCTGTACCTACTGCATTTTGTGCATGTTATTCCTCAGTCATGAGTTCCCATGTATGTCTATTACAGACTACTACAGTGTAGGCTGCTCTAAGAGATGTGTCTGTGCCCCCCACAATCACAGAATGGGTAATGCTGGCAGGGACCACAGCACATCATCTGGTCCAGCCTCCCTGCTCCAGCAGGGTCATCCCAGAGCACAAGGCACAGGATTGTATCCAGATGGTTCTTGAACATCTCCAGTGAGGGAGAGTCCACAACCTCCCTGGACAATCTGTTCCAGTGCTCAGTCACCATAAAGAAGTTCTTCAAGTTCAGGTGGAACTTCCTGTGCATCAGTTTCTGCCTACTGAGCAGACCCTGGCCCCATCCTCTTGGCACCCTCCCTTCAGATACTGACAGACACTGATGAGGTCCCCTTCAGTTGTCCCTTCTAAAGGCTGAACAGGCCCAGCTCCCTCAGCCTTTTCTCATAAAAGAGATGCTCCAGCCCCTCAATCATCTTCGTCACCCTTCACTGGATGTGCTCCAGAAGCTCCACATCTCTCTTGTCCTGAGGAGCCCAGAACGGGACACAGCACTCCACATGAGGACTCACCAGAGCTGAGTAGAGGGGCAGGATCATCTCCCTTGACCTGCTGGAATGTTCTTCCTAATGCACCCCAGGACACCGTTGGCCTCTTGGCCACACGTACACTGCTGGCTCATGGACAGCTCGGTGTCCACCAGGATCCTCCTGTCCTTCTTCACAAGCTGCTTTCCAGCAGCTCAGCCTCCAGCCTGAACTGGTATATGGGGTTGTTCCTCCCAGGTACAGGACCCTGCATTTGCCTTTGTTGCATTTCAGACTTCCTCTGCTACTCTG
This sequence comes from Geospiza fortis, assembly GCF_000277835.1. Lineage (NCBI taxonomy): Eukaryota > Metazoa > Chordata > Aves > Passeriformes > Thraupidae > Geospiza > Geospiza fortis. The sequence continues at coordinate 23,328,036 of NW_005054297.1, forward strand.
CAACCCAAGGCTTGATATAAACAGAAGTCCGTCAAACACAACTTGCAATATCTGAGCTAAGGGTATTCTGTCACTAAGGTGCAACAGGGATATATTACAGAACTTATACAAACATGACACTATCAATGAAGAGACATTACACATTCACTTTAAGACCACAGAAAGGTTTTAAAGTGAGATTTTTTTTTTGGACATATCTTCTGATTCCACTGAGCTGATGGTCACCTCAATTTTGATGGTCTCAACACTCCAGGGAAAAGCAAATACACTGAAAAGAGCTCATCCAGAAGGAGAGAGAGAGTCAAGAAGTGGATCAGCCCCCTCTCATACTTACAATCTTGTCCTTTTGTCAGACATTTGATTCTGCAGAAAAGTGCCACCCCTTGGCCTGCACCACCTGCTGCAAGGTGCTCACCAGGTGTTTCTTTCCCAGGGCACAGAAAGTCCCTCACCCCATTGGCTTGGCCAATATCCTTCAAGAAAACCAGCCTTTTGCTAGATCTCCAGGCTGCTCTTCTCATTGCCCATCAGCAGGGCACAGGGTCTTCCTACGCTCATTCTTTCAAAGCCTTTGCTATTACCCCAGCCCCTATGCTGTACATCATCCTCACAGCAAGCGGCACCATGACACTGTCTGCACAGCAAGTCATCATAATTAGTTGATAATGACACTAATAAAAGGCCAGGGCTGGGCCCTCCAGTTAGCAGAATGCCTCTCCTCACGAGGCACAGTTATCAGCAGTGACGGTGTTGCTTTCACTGGGTACAAAAAAGCTTCAACCATTACAGCACACTAGGGTGTATCAATGTTTAGGATTCACTGTAGGAGCCTCGCTGGTGCTGCAATGCCCACAACAGAATGAAGCTTTCATGGTCACTGCCCAGGCTTTGTTCGCCCCTGTACACACACCAGAAACAGCCAACTTTGGGTGCTTTCCGGCACACTCTAAAAGACTTGAAACTTGTATAAGAGATCCTTTCACACAGTACATGTGGAAACATTTTAATGAGATATTTCTGTTAGAATGACATTGTGAGCTTCAGAAAACAAGCTAAATCTTTTAGGACAAAAACACCCTAGACTATTTCTTATAAATTAATTTCCAAGATTTAGACTGCTAGCAACTGCCCTCCTCTTTTCTGATTTTTCCTAATGAAAACGAAGTTATAAAAATCAGGGGGCAGATCTCCTGTAATAATTAAGTATTTAGACAGCATGTAGGAGCTTAGAGGACTTCTTTAAAAGTACATAACCATCACTGAAATATGCAAGTGCTAATTCACTAGCTGTGTCCTGAAACACAGTTGGTTGGTATTAGGTTGTAAATTATTGTTCCCAGTACACATAGTAAATCTGCTTATTAAAATTCCCGTTCTGAATATTTATGCTAAGTCTGCAACCCCCTCTGCATAAGAAACCTGTATTATCACACAGAGCAACTTGGCAGTTTCAAAGAAACCTAACATAATTAAATCAAGCTAAATCAGAAATGAAAGGAAGTACAACCAAGCAAGAGGCTGACACCCTGAACTTCCACAACACTGCAGCATTAGAAGCATCCACAGCATTACAATACAAAGCTCCAAAGCACTGATTTAGAAAGTCATTCAAAAATATGACTCATTTGTATTTTGAATTCTTGTCCAACTCAAATCTTTAGTATTAAATAAATTAGCCCTATAGAGTTTGCAATCTTTCTACTTTTTGGAGAATATTTTCAGTTTTTCTTCTATAAAACTGAGTATTTTTTAGGTGAGAAACATCAAGGAAACCCAGCAAACACTGATTCCTGCTGCCTATTACTTCAAAAATTGCTTAGTCTACTTCATAAACTAGTCAAACATAGTCTTCAAGGATTCTCCACCCCTTAATTATTGCTCTAACAGACTATTTCTGCATGATTTTTATATTTGAGGACCACCTTCACATTTTCACATGCCTTTTTCCTACAGAATCCCATCAGCAGATTGCAATTTTTAAATAATCTCATTAGACTGAGTTTGTTCTTTAACTGACACTTTCAGACAATGAGCTCTTTTCTGAAAGAATTCTTAAGCTTGAGATAAAACACCTTATGTCTCTGTAGAATATGATTTAATTTCCATTTCTAGTCCCTTACTTTACAAGAAAATTAAGTTCTTCATAGTTACGAAGCATCACAACTTTGCAATGAAATTATTAGTATAATACAATTCTAGCAGTTTATCAGTGTCATGAATAGAAAATCTGTGCATGTAATTTTCAGAGGTACTTCCATATTATCAATTTTTTGCAAACATCTGTGATTACAACATACAGATGCTGTGGAGCTTGTGCTGCATGACTATAGGGAAAAAAAGGCAGTAAATTAGAACAATATTAGTAGAATCAATAGTATTTGCAGAAAGCAGGAAAGTCTCCCTTCCCACAATAATTCTTATGCCAACAACAAAATTTACATTATGATCAGAATAAGCTACAGATAAGCTGTACACACAAATAAAAGTATCTCAGTATCAATTTGACAGTATTAAAGGAATTTGAAAATAGCTGCATATGCATATCATTAACAGCTTTGTAAAGATGCATAATGAAAACAGATATTAAAAAAAACAGAACTTTAAATGAGTTTCAAAATGCTTTCCAAGAAGCTTATTTTTTTATTCTTCAGGGAGGATTTTATGTTGATTTTGTTGAAAGCAGAAAATTTGTGTTATTTTTTTCTAAACAATTGTTTTGAACTCAAACCCAAGGATTTTAAACCACAGAGCAACCTGAAACATTTTGTTTGAAGTCACAGCAACTTCAGTCTCTTTCTTGCAAATCCTAGTATATTGCTAAATGCTGCAGATCATTAGCTGATGCTTTAAACTCACTTTCTTGAATTCTCTCCATTTGAATGAAAAAGGTATCATTTTTCCCATTTAAAAAACCGTGAAAATTTTAAGAACACTATTAAGTATTGTTGCTGCTGCTTCTTCTTTATTTCTCTCCCTCCTACCCCCTGCCTTTTTCTCCTCTTAACTTTGAAAGCTTCAGGGCATATGTAAAATTCTGCATACAGTAGTTCTTGTGTTCTGGTAAGAATTTAGCATGAATTATAACACAGCCTTGCATCTTTACTCAAAAACATCTATTTCTGCATATATATGGACATATTATTTACAAATACATTTTGACAGTTTTAAGTTTGCAAATGCAAACCATGCAATTTGGGTAAAATGCTACAGTTAGATGATGCAACCAAATTCAATGTAAGGGACAAAGAGGCAGAGAACATACCTCTGTGTGTGTGTGTGTGTGTGTGTGTGTGTACATCAAGAAACACAGCCAAATTATTTTGATTTCATGCCTAAAGTTGCTAAATACGATTTTTATTCTAAAGTGCTCATCACATTCAGAATTCCCACTGAGCAGGTTTTGCTTGTTTAGTGCAGAAAATCAACTTACACTCTTCTTATTCCTGGATGCTGAAATGCCATATTTACAGAATCTAATCCTATGGATGTACTTAAAAAATTAAAGTTTCTCAGCCAGTATAAACTTTTACAGCTCCATTAGTTTGGAATTACAAACTACAGTAACTAAAGATCAGTCACGGCATGAATTTGGCTTTTTGTATTTTGGTTCCTAACCTCAAGCAAAATTCTTCTAACACTAGCAATCTACAGTCATACAATGATGTGTTTTTTCATGTTGTTAAATCTCACAAACCTGAGATTAGCAAAAATTTTCCAGTGTTAACACCCACTATTGTGAAGAAAGCTAATATTGGCTGCCACAAACCATGCATCCAGTGCCTGCTGGCCTTAAATGACCGCTGAATTGAGAGCTGATGTTCCCAAAACAGAGAGAACTTCTTTACAGGGTTTTGGGTGAATTGATTCATATGACCTACCACTAACACAGCAGAGCTCTGTAAGGACCCACATGACACCAAAGAAAAGATAATCCATGAGTGTTAGTCATGTTGCCATGAGTAAGGCCAGGTCACAATGATCCAAAGATCAGCTGCATCTGAGCTCCTGAGTGCTCTTCTGAGCTGCCCAGCTTCTCCCAGCACTTCCCTCTGACAAGCAGCTCTTTATGATCCAGAGTGAGAAATGAAAACTTCCTCCAGACCTGCTGTGAAAAGTCCAAGAGTGGAATGGGAAGGTGGGAAAACCTAAAGCTTGGCTCACACTAACAGTGTTTGCGCAAGCAGCATTTTCCATCTCCTGGTGCACCAGCTCTGTTGTGTTGTATACTCCCAACTTACACAGAAGGCACAGTTGAAGGACTGACTACTTTGAACACAGTGGCAAAGATTAATTATGTACAAGAAACTTTTAACAGGAGGAGTGCTGTTAGTGTTTGCCTAGTTCAGTAAAGTTTAAAATTGAAGTTTAGAACCGGCCTGATATATCAGTCTTCCAAACACTCCCATCACCGGAATCTCTAATTCATTATCTGATATATATATGTGTGTGTGTGTGTGTGTGTGTGTGTGTGTATTTATACAAAAACCCAGTTATACCAGTCAATTAATTGCAGTATTTTACTCAAATTCCATACTTTGCATTTTTACCTACCTGAAATTGTCAGTGCACTGACACATTCTCTTCAGTCATAGCCCAGAAATGCAAATCACATTTGCACCAGGGAAGAGTGAAGAACATACTACAGCCAGTGCTCAGCAGGTATTCAAGAACACAGAATGCCAAGAATGTCTAGAAAGGCAATAAACCAACATTACTTTGCTGCTGCGTAAATCAGGGTCTAACTACATTTTGAAGGATGCATGAAATTTCATACACTATAGTAGTTCTGGGAACAGATGATCACAAGCACACAACTTTCCTTCTTAAAAGGCAAGATTAGATCAACTGGGATTCTCCAGCTTGGGAATGGAACGACTGAGGAGAAAAGATACAGATGCTGAAAATCTCAAAAAATCATTAATGATACAGAGGATGAGAAGGGTACAGGATTACTCACTATTTTAAAACTCATTTAAATTCCTGCTTTTTCAGTTGCTAACAAACTGTAAAGAATATATTTTCTAGCAAGTCCTATATACAGCAAATTTCAGTACAATAAAACCAATCTCACCAGCTGAGAGAAATTAAGAGTACAGAGAAGTCCTCCCACTGCTTCAGGGCAAAGAGGGATCCAAAGCAAAAGTGGCTCTAAAAAGCAGAAATTCAGATTGACTTTATGTAACAAAAATGCAAATATAAGAGACAGTGACAATGGAGGCCAAAGACAGTGCACTTTTCTGATCAGGATGATCATGATCAGCCTATAAAAGAATAGCATCATCAAGATATGCTCATGTGCCTAATCTGTATTGTCCTAAATATTCCTTCTAGTAGATCCAGAGCAACCTGGAGACAAGTGACAATAGGAAGAGAAGTTGTAACAAGGTCAGAGCCCACAGAGGGAACCAGAGGCAAAGAAATGACCCCAGAACAACCAGGAGCAAGACAGAGACAGCATTTCCAATGTCACTTCAGCTCACAGAGGAATGATGATGATGGTTTAGGGGACAGGGGGAGAAAGAGAAAGACAACAGTACTTCAGATGGAATTGAAGGGCTAACAAAGACCCCTAGGGGACAGAAGTAAAGAGAGAATTTTTCCGTGATTCAGAGAAATGCCACGGAAGCTCTGAAATTGGTAAAAGACATAAGGGCACCAAAGTAGGGGGTAAGTTCAGTAGAGGAGAAAATGAGACCCTGAGCTGTCAGGCACAGAAAAATGGGGGGAATAGG
>NW_005054297.1:23334086-23364294 GCF_000277835.1 Geospiza fortis
GGAAAGAAAGCTAAGGCCAGCAGGGAAGATAGCAACAAAAAATCACATGTGCTTTAACAAAGCATCACAAATGCTTTATTTAAGCTGGAGGTGGAGGTGAGATGAATCAGAGCTCTCTTGAAAGAAATAAACCCAGTCTTCCACAGCTCCAGTTCTTGCAAGGAGAACAAAGGAATCAAATGAGATGTAAATGTGCACCAGGTGTGCAAACCCTCACACAAGACAACTGCAAAATACATGAAATAAAAGCATATTCTCTAACCTATTTGTTGTTATCCTGGAGTAACGGCCAGCAATGCCTATGTTTCCTTTCTTGCCAAGTTCATTTGTATAAGTGTTCTGATAACTTGCTCTTTCTTTCCCAATGCCCTCTTCCAGTCCAAACACTGCACATTTCAAATGGGCACACAGGCTTAAGTTTAGTTCTTAATTAGAAAATACAATGATTCTGTCTCATTCCTAAGTGAACAGGAATACCTATTAGTCTGATGATTAAATTCAGACAGGTTAATTAAATCTGCTTAAACACAGCTTGCCCTTTAAGCTATAGTTAGAAAAAAAAAAGTCATATTTCTTAGTCACAGGAGTTAAATGAGTTCATTAGTCAGGGTTTGAGTCAAATTCTCAATTGATGTATAAAGGCTCAGGTCTGTTGAAGTCAACAGCACTGCTACTGTCTACATAATTGAGGCACTGACTCATTATTCTGCCCCAACTGCATTTGCATCTCCAAATTTAAGTGCATTATTCTTTTGGCAATGATTAAACCACTGTAACTCTCCTGCAGGTAAGGGCCATGCCAGTGATAAGCACTTAAGTACTGAGGTAGAATCACAGCAAAAAAAAAATTACATGAGTCCAATTAAGACAATTAAAAATTTCTTTGTAGTGCCAGGATGATTTCAAGCTACAGAGCAGAGTTAAATACTTAGTCCACAACGCTGAATAATTTTCAGGAAAAAGATTTTGTTTAAAAAGTAGATATGCAGTGACACTATGTTGATAGCTGTGCAAAATGCATTCAGTGCTGTCATACTTAAAAAGGAGAAACCTGTAAAAGCTGCAAATTTAGCCCACTCAGGGGTTAAATTTAATGAAATGCTTCTGTGCAAATATTCTGTACAAATACTTCTTCCAACAGAAGTGCACTTACAGACTAACTCAAGCTCCTGTGTTCTAGGAAGAGCTTCTTTTATTTGAAATGGGGCTTGTGTATCACCAGCTACCGTACTGCCTGCAGAAAAGCAATTCATATCTTGGTGATTATTGATGTTGGTGTTGCTATTTCATACCTGATTTGAATGACCTTGGTTGGTGTGTGCGCCTAAATCCAGGCGTTTCTCTTGCTGGGCACACCACTGCACATAGTCCAAACACCTTCATGGATAGCACCAGGTGGAAATTCCGCTTTCCATCAGTATTGCACGGTGCATGACATGCTGTGGATTAATGCCCCCAAACACCTCTGCTCCTTGTCACCTCAACCAGCTGGTAGGGAGGAGCAGGGAGGCCACAAGACACACACACACCTGTTTCTCCAGGAGCTGGCCAACTGCCACAAGTTATTGAGTCAGCGCTTTCTCACCAAAGTCACGTTCCAGTCAGCTGACTTCTGCTTGTAGAAGAGACTTTCTATCTTCAGGACAGCCTGTAACTCTAGGATTGAGTTGGGCTCACACTGAAACACTGTCAGCACAACCATTTCCATTAGAACAGTAGAGGAAATTATCCACAGCCAGGGTAACACCCAACAAGATTAACACTTAAAAATACTAGTGATTACATTGAGTTGTCAGACACCAACCAAATTAATTAATCCCTAGCTAAACACTAGAACCTCAGACTATTAGATCTAGGATTCAACAGTAGCAAATGATTTTATTAAAACATGGAGAAATACAAAAACAAGAGGAGGGATTGATGAAATGGTGTAGGGATACATCTATGCAGATCCTATCAAACTCGTTTCATGAACTCAGTAAAACATCATTACTGGAAGTCAACCTAAAGGATTTTAGATTTTTTTTTCTAGAGGCAGTTGTGAAGTACCCTTACTCATGGTTTAAAAATGTCTTTTGTCACCTGCCCAATATGTACGCAACAGGAAACAATCATTTTATTTTGAGGCAAGAAGTATACACCAAAACATGGACAACTGCAGGAAAATTTAACATTCAACACTAAAGCAATAAAAAACCTGTATAAATTATATCAATCAGTAACTGACTTTAATCAGTTCAACATTTTATCAGCATATTTTCAGAATATAATTTACCCAGAACTGTAAGTGCAGCCACAAGTCTGCAGCCTCATAAGGAGTAAAACCCCCAAAATCTGCAGTATAGACTAAGCAAACTGTAGTTCACGTAGGTTAATTTCAAATTGCCCCATGGAGACCTTACCCAAATGCTTTTAATGCTTCATGGAGCTTTAATGATCAGTGAGCCAAGCTGAGCAAACAGAACTTGAGTTCAGAAATTTGAGTTAGATTTAAGGGAAGGGTAGAGATATCTTAATTGTTTTATTATTATTATTATTATCATTATTTTAAACTCTGAGAAAAGTGAAACAAAATGTCTCTTGAGAGTTGTTGGAAATTACATTTAGCGAGGCTTACAGGTCTTCATACCCCTTTTGATCAATCTTTCACTCAAGTCATAAATTCAACAAAAGTCCATTAGACTGACCATACGGAAACCCATGCATATGGTTAAGTGTTTGTAGAGCCACTGAATTCCATTTCAGTAGGAATGTGTATATATATTTGTGTGCACATATTTCTGTGTATCAACACAGGCTGGAGATGAACAGATGGAGAGCAGCCCTGCCAAGAAGGGCTTTGGGGTGTTGGTGGATGAGAGGCTGGACATGACCTGGCCATGTGCACTCCCAGCCCAGAAAGCCAAACATGTCCTGGGCTGCATCCAAAGCAGGGTGGGCAGCAGGGCCAGGGAGGGGATTCTGTCCCTCTGCTCTGCTCTGGTGAGACCCCACCTGCAGTGCTGCATCCAGCTCCAGGGTTGTCAGCATAGGAAGGACATGGACCTGTTGGAGCAGGTCCACAGGAGGCCACCAAGGTGACCAAAGCACCTCTCCTGTGAGGAAAGGCTGAAAGAACTGGGATTGTTAAAGCAGGAAAACACAAGGCTTCCAAGTGACCTAACTGCAGCCTTTCTTCAGTGTCTGAAGGAAACCTGCAAGAAAGCTGGAGAGGGACTCTTCACATCTGTATGTAGCCATAGAACAAGGGGAACAGTCTAACTTTCTCTAAAGGTGTCAAGTTCATTACAAAATTAGAAGAGGAAAAAACCACAAGTATAGAAAATCACTAAGAATAAGCAAAACTTTACTTACTAACTTCAGTTGCATAAATTCTGGCTTTATATTAAAACATTAAATTATAAAACACATTAAACTAATGTGTGGGGGTTTTTATTTCATATATCTAGCTCAACAAATAATTACTTCTTTTTTCACATGAATAATAAGCTGCTTTGGCAACACAGAAGTACATCAGAAAATACATTCCAAATCGGTAAATGCAGGTCTTGGACTTTCCTCAGAACTATTTTGATTAATTTATTGTCTTGCATTGTGTGGTAATACAAAAAGCCTAAAATAATGTATTTTCTGTAGCCTTTACATTATTTCTAGTCAATCAGCAACAGCAATGGCATGAATTCACTTCAGTTTCCTGAAATATGATTTTGTTTACAATTTCTACAAGTCATGGACTTGCGTACAGCTCAGGACTGCCCTCCAAAACAGAAATGGATTATTATATTTTGCCCTACAAGGTCTATGGGATCAGACATTCTTTTTTCTTATACAAGGAGATGGCACTCCTCCCACCCTTTATTTTTGTGGCAAACTACTGACATGTTAAGAACCAAAATTAAAATCTACCCATATCTGCTCTTAGCAGTTACATCCCCTCCACTTCTGTGCTCTTCTCCACCAGACAGGTAGATTTTTTCATTTCACAATAATTTGGGAATTACACTTAATCCAGCTTGCTATTTTGTATCCCTTTCATTCCAATACCTGAATAACCTCTTACTTGTGCACAGATGGGTGTAGAGGGATTACTGCTACAAAGAGGTGACAGACACCAGAGCAGAAAACTCACGGACTAGCAAATCCATCTGAAAACAAGAGGCACAATACCTCAATATGACAAGAGACTGTCATAGCCTGTAGGAGAGAGGAAAATACCAGCTGCTGTCTTCCAAAAGGTAACACCATGAGTAACATTTCGGGGTTAGTCTGTCTAGATAGTCAGATACTACAGGAAGGAAAATTATTGCAATACTCCCATATTACCCTTACAAGAGTATTAAGAGGATTAAAAAAACAAAACAAAAAAAAACCCAAACCAACAACAACAACAAAAAATACTAGGACTACTGCATTGGGTTCTAACAGCAATATCTGAATTTATCAAATTCCCCAAATTTGATAAAATTCCTGGGTGTTCAGCCTACTTGATCTTTAATAGCTCTGGTTTTGTCAGCACACAGTGCAAAAAGACAAAAGACCTATACAGCAAACCATGGCATAGAAATGGAAGTGCTGATTGCATGCATTTCCAAGTCATACTTATTTCATTACAAAAACAAACAAGAGAAACTATGCCTAGATCAGACTGTATTTTATTTCTTTTTAAAATATGTGAATTTTCATGGGAGCAGAAGCAAAGGCCTACACTGTAGTTATATAAAACAAGTTAACATTTATCAGGCAACTCCCTGCAGCACTGAACAGAAAAATATTTTAGTGTTGCTCTACTTCCCATTAAAAAAGAAAAGAATTCTGGTCAAGAATGAAGAATAAGACCATGGTATGTCCTCTATGTTGAGATTTATACCTTCTGAACCACGTGCAAAAGAGATGTGAGACACTGCTGTTCTATTCTGATAGCATTTTATATCCACTTTAAAAGGATAAAAGTGACAACACAAGGTTAAAAACCAAATCAAACTCCAAACAACACACAGGAAAATTGGTCCCTTATGTTTAAAATGTGGATTAAAGCAAAAATGAAACAACAATCAAAAACAAAATCCTCCAAAAAGAGCCCCACAGCACACTAATATTGAATCCTTTAGTCCTTGAAAAATAGGTAGAAAAATTTGATAATGCAAAATCACCTTGAAAACTAAACTTGAAAGCACTAAAAAAAACGCCAAATCAATCACTTTCTCTGTAATATGCTTATCCCCATTTGCTGGATGAATCTCATATTTCATTGTTTTACATTATTTTCCAAACAACTACACTGCTTAATTGCATGTTATTCAGATTCTAAGCAGAAAATAGTAAACTTAAACGGTAACCTTGATGACACATTAGCTTTCGGTGCTTGGGCTGAAACTTTATTACATTTCAATGTACGTATTTGTAGAAATTATGACACTTCAGGGTTGCTCCTTCAAGTACTACCAAAGTAGTCATGTAGAAGATACGAATCATGTTACTCCACTTCTGAAACCATTCCCGTTGTAGGTTAATGATACAAGCATGGCAGCAGGGCACTGCCCAGAGATTAACTAGCTCTGAGGGGAGACGCAGCCTTAGCTACAGTCAAGTCCTGCAGCTCAGCCAGTGCTCACCATCCCCACCAAACCGTGCAGTCCCTCTGAGCCTCCTTTTCTCAAGGTTAAACAACCCCAGCTCCATCAGTCACTCCCCCTAAGACTTGTGCTCCACATCCTTCCCTAGCTCTGCTGCCCTTTTCCATACACATTCCAGTGCCTCAGGAACTCTTTTTTTGTAGTGAGAGGCCCAAAACTGAACACAGTATTTGAGATGTGGCCTCACCATCACCCTTCCAATTTTCCCCCCTCACAACAATCTCAATAGGATTCTAGTTACCAAGGCTTTAGGGGCCATCAGGGTCCTGTCACTGGTCCAGGGCTGGGAAAGCACACCTCATACAAACAAGAGGCAGCAGATTCTACACAGTTCAGACTATGTGTTATACCCTGGTAGAAGTAAAATACCTGAGTTACAGAGCTGAATGCTTTTAAGTGCCTCACATTATGCTCTCTGCCTCTTTAAAGCATTTTACACATATAAAATAGAGACCTGTGAGTTTTAAAATACTTGAAATCTTAAAAACATCAGCCTCCATTTTCATACAACAACTCTGGACATTATATATAAAGTTCAACTTATCTTCCTTTAACATGGATACCTATTGACTTCAGGGAATAATTTTTCCTTGTACCTTTGAAATATCTATCTATAAAAATAAAGGACTACATTACAATTTTGTCTAATAACATCAGACTCAGCTCTTCCCTGTCCCTTATAAACATCTCAGATGCTTCTAACTTAATGAAACACATTTTTCCAATTTTTGAGCTTCAGTGTTAGTGATAGATGTATCCACCAAAAAAGCCCAAAGCCCAAGTTAGTTATCTCCAAAGTCTTATCAGAGCCTGATAAGAGAGAGTTCTGCCAGTTGTCATGTCCCCAGGAAGAAAAACAAAAAAGCTGCAGTCTTAAATCAACCAAAATAAATTTACATAGTATTTAATGATGAAAAAAACATTGCTGCAACAGTTCTCTGCATATGACTTGTGGTTTTACATTTTTTGGATCAAGGTATTCTTCTTAGCTATAGTGGGATGCCTCTGTTTGCACTAGTGGGGATTACACAGATGAAACAAAGACCAAATTTGGCTACTGATGCTACTCTGCTGGCAGAACACAGTAGACTATCACAGAGACTAACTCATCTTCAAAGAAATTACTACATTTATTCCTTTTCTAAACCATGATGACAAGATTTGACAAGCCCATTTTTGTCAATGAATAGGTCTAAAAAAGTATCTGACAAAACACACTGCAGGAAATAGAGGCAATCAGGACTCTTGACACGAGACGTCTCCTCGGTAGAACACAGCCAGGGTGTTTCAGGACAGGCTTTGTTGATAACTACTATCTCACAAAGCCCTGAGGGCAAGCTAAAGTTTTTGTTGCCAGCCTGAGAGATTTGATACCTTATTTCCAGAATTGATGTGAAACAGGCTGACCTTACCTGCAGGCTTCCTTAGCTCAGAAAGCCACCACCTCTCCAGTGCTCAGGAGCTCACCCAGCTGCACTGAACCCCACACTCCCACACCCCGTGTGGAAGTTGATCAGCAACCCTGGTTCTTCAGTCAGTGAGGTAACATGGATACTGAGCAAACTGAAAGTGAAGCCACTTGAGAGACAAGACAGTGAAATAACATACTGTCCCTGGGTGATAACCAACAAACGATGAATCATCTTCATGTGTGCACTCAGAAGGGAGAAAAGCCAGCATTCTTACCTTAAAATTGCCTGAAAATTGGCAGTTTCCATCTCCAGAGAGATGAAAACTGACCCCCAGCTCCCTTCAGGCAAAGGAGGGAACTGAACCTGAATCCACACATGCTCTCATTGCTATGTTCATGTCTGAGAGAAAAATGCTAAGGAAAAAACAAGAAAAAAAACCCTGCCACTGCATCTCCTCTACATAACAGATGTTAAAATACTGTTCCCAGGGTCAGCATTGAGGAAAGCTGTGAACTCCTCTCAGCTTGGCTTCTTAAGAAGGATGCCATAAAGGAATCACATGCTGAGCAGCCTTAAGCAGCATTTCTTGCAGCTACCTGCATGCAGGCTCATTCCCCACTCTTTAAGTCATGTGGGTCCCAAGTAAGAATATGATGAAGACATTTAACCCTGAGGGTGAGACAGGCTTCTGGATCACTTTGAACTTGCCTTAAACACTGAGTATTGAACAGCCCAGCACTTTGAACATTCAGACCTCTTTTCAGATCAAACCTTAAGTCAAACAAATCAAAGGACAAATTCACAAATTCCAAAGATGAATTTCACAGAATGATGATCATGGGTTTCTATGGCATTACAAGAGCCAAGACAACACCCTAGGGTTCCCAGCTGGTTAAAACCCAAGCAAGGTTTCAAAGCTGACTTTTGTGCCCTGAAGTCCCACATTCCACTTGAGAAGTAATTGGAATACTCAATGCATTGTTTCTGCTTATCTCCATAGATTTTGTGGGCATTAAAAAAAAAAAAAAAAAACAAAAACCAACTAACTATTCTACAGAGCAGCCCATGTGCTCTCTATATTATTCCAGGGACATTAAATGGGTTGGTGTCACAGCAATTCCTGTATCCTTCTAGAATAGGTTACTACAGCAAATTTTATAGAGCTTGAATGCAAAATAAAATAAGCAAAGACAGAAAGAAACTATTTAGACAGACAGTTCCATGGAAATTTCAGACCTGACATGACAAAGTAAGATTCTGATGGTTTCTTTCTGATCATTTAACTCAGTCAGAAGTGGGGATTGAATCGGGGTGAGGGAAAAAGCAACAAAGACAGACCCACCACTTTTTCCATGAAAGCATGATTTTGCAACACATTTCCTTTTCTTAGTAGCTATGAACACAGTTTTCCAAGGCATGTTTTCAAACTACTAGCAGGTTTCCAACAACAACCTAAAAATACCCAAAATAAGGAAATTTTACAGACAGCAAACCTTTCTGAATATTACACTGAATCATCTTCATTTTTTCCATTGACAAATTCCATCCTGTAATAGGGGTTAATCACAACTTCATCAGTATGCAGTGTCTTCTATTGTGTGGATGTTCATTACAGGTAATTTGGCAGCTGTTTTAATGTGTTATCTGTTTCAGCAATGTAGAATATATAATGACAGCTTTACTTTCTGAATTTTTATTTAGTCACGACTCTCTTTTCCCCTACAAATATTCATTTTAGGTGAAAGCAATACATGATGCTCTGGTATTAATGGGAAAGAGGAGAAGCCTGGTGTGTTTTACAGGTAAGTAGGATGATGTGTTCTGTGTCACCTGACACAGGTCAAAAAAGTCAAAAGTCACAAAAGTCAGTCTTGAGGACTGAAATGAGAGGATTGCAAAGGTGAAGTCACAGCCCCTGAAAACCACAACCCTGTAGTTCATTTAATACTTACTGTATGGGATAAAACCATAAGGAACCTGAAAGGAGAAACAAGGGCACTGCAATAGCTAGTGCATTTTTCAAACTAGTTTTTCGGGGTTTTTTTGGTTTTTTTGGTTTTTTTTTTTTTGCAAATGGACTAGTTATCGAAACACTGAGGAGGACAAAGAAACTGAGGCAAGCGCACACAAAATGTGTGGCTTCCCCTTAATGTTTACCAATCTGAAGAATACAGGAAACCTGCTGTTTACCATCTGTCTGGTTATACCATATCCTTTTTCCAGTGTATTTAAATATGCTCTCATAGAAACTGGCTGTATTTTAGCTTGAGTCAATGATAAAAGCAAAATAATCTGTAATTTTCTTACTGGCTTATATTAAATTCATTAAAGAAGGAATGGAAAAATAATTCATTTACGTCTGAAAGAATATTTGCCTTTCCAACTGTGTGATTATCACAGAATCTCAGAACAGTTGAATTGGAATGGACCTTAAAGATCATCTCATTCCAACCCCACTGCCATGAGCAGGGATGGCTCCCACTAGACCAGGGTGCCCAAAACCTCATCCAGTCTGGCCTTAAACATCTCCAGGATGGGGGGAGTCCACACATCCCTGGGCAACCCGTTACAGGGTCTCACCACCCTCACAGGGAAGAGCCTGATGTCTAATAGAAATCCACCCTTCTCCAGTCTGAAGCAATTCCCCCTTGGTCTGTCACTACACACTCTTGTGAAAAGTCCCTCTCCAGCTCTCTTGTAGGCCCTCTCCAGGTACTGAACAGGGCCATAATGTCTCTCTAAAGCCTTCTCTTCACCAGGCTTAACAGCTCAAACTTTCTCATCCTGTCATTGTAGGAAAGGTCCCAGCCCTCTAATCAAATCAGTGGCCTCCTCTAGTCTCATTCTGACAGGTCAACATCTTTTTTGTGTAATACAAATATAGGTTTTGTATAAGCTCTGCACATGAGCAGGATATTGAGCAGCAGACTAGGCCAATTTTGGGGTAAAAAGTAAACTAACTGAAAGTAGTTTGTTTTTTCAGCACTTCAAAAGAAATTACTAAAATAAGCATGACGTGCTGAAGGTCTCACTTACAAATGTTATTATGTTCTTGAGAAAAGACACACAGGTTTTCAATCTGTATGCCCTAAAGCAGCCTCTGATTCCCTTATATTCTGCAGGTTTTTTCCCTGCCAAAGTCAAACTTATTTAAAAGAGATATTTCATGAAACAGCCCCTTACTACAACAGAAAGATGCAATGTCTTGCTTCTGTAAATTTCTCTTCAAAAGCATTACTGCTTTCCTCAAGTTGTAGAGCAGATTTAAAGAGAACAATAGTCTCTAAAAATAAATATAATATATAACAGTCTTTCAGCAATGTCAAATGCAATGGGAAAAGAGTGATGAGACTTCTCCAACATGAGTTTTAATGAATGTTTTTTTCTCTCTTGTGTCAGCGCAAGTATCATTTATTTTTAAAGCAATCAGTCACAGTTTTCTGTTAGAATGATGGCCTCTTGACTGATTTTGTCCAAGTGTAGACAATAAAGAATAATAACATCGCAAAACTAGGAGACAGTAATGAACAAAATTTGAAGCCAACTAAAATGAAGTACTGCATGAACTAGAATATGTGCTATAAGTCTTCTGACTACCGGAAATAAGCCAACCACTAACTGACAAGGATTACGAAGAAATAATTTTCCCTGTGAGCATGATATTCCACAACCATCCATCACAGGAACCAAAAAGCATAAAAATAATACTTTCTAACACCTCTTACTAGACAGGGCTGGAGAAAAGTTGATGCCGATAAGACAAATGAAAAAAAAAAATTTGCCCAACTCAGAAGTTCATATTTTTTCAATATACTGTGATTGTTCACTGTAAGTAAAGTGAAAACGGCAAAAAATTACAAATAAAAGCTAACAGTTACAAACAAAAGATAAGTCATATTTATTTAAAAGTTTACATAGTAAAATCAAGTAGAAGTAATTTTTACCCAATTCCTAATAGTGCTGAGATTTTTCAAGTGACCTTTTGAAAAGTACGGAACTTCCCTTGGGAGACCTCTGCTTCAGAGGACTTCTAAGACACAGCACATTACTAACTATATGAAGAAGATCATTCAGTTCTGGATACAATCCCCCATTATCACATGTCTTTTTACAATTCCCTGATGGCTACATGTATGATTGATTACCATATCACAGAAGGTGTTCAAAATCAGCTGCTTTTGCAGGAAGACTGATTCATGGCTCTTAACTGCTCAGCACCTGGTCTAAGGAAAGTGATAAAACTATGGAATTGTATCCCCAAATAAGTATAATAAAAACCCCCATACTGATAAAATGCACTTCAAGAGATCACTGAGACATCCAACAAAGTCTGAAGCAACAACAAATCTTTCAGGTGCATGTGAAAAACTTCCATGCACTGCTTTATTACAATTTCAAGCAGCATCTTAACCATGAACATTTCACCACCTGGAAAGAAAACTGGATCACATACGTGCTCCTTCCACATCAATTATAACATCACAAGCTCCCAGGCCACTTGAATGAGGGCAAATTCCAGCCTATGGAACTTGCAGTTGGGTGACAACAGGACAGTGGTTCTTTCACAGACTTGAAATTTCTTTCCCTTTTCAGCTAAGAGTGCTTGAATTGAATAAGAAAAATTCCAAGACAAACCTAAAAAAGTCAAATTAGAACCTCCTGGTTCTTAGGAGTTTTGCCTTGAAAAATATGAGTGTAGTAACCTGTCAGAGCTGCTGAAAGCTGATGCACTGCAGCCAGATTTCTCATGCTTGCTCCCATCTACTATTGTTCCACAGAAAGACACCTCAAGTAAATTTGCTGACAAAGTTCAAATGATAATTTTTTTTCCCCCATATCTACTTGTCCGCTTAGAAGGAAAAGGAGAATGAAGGAAGCAGTTTTCCACAGCAGAAATAGCTCAGATTGATTGCTTGGGTAACCTTGAAAATTTAATGTAAGACTGAAAAATACTTCAGTGTGTCACTAATCTGGATGAAAAACCTCTCTGAGTTTCCTGCCAGACTCATCTCTGCACTTTCCTCTAAAGGAAGAACAGTAGAAGAAGAACACCTTACATGTGGAGCTGAAAGATAAACACAACAATCTTCTCCTATGAGAAAAAAAGCTTGTATACAGCCAGCTCTGTGCAACATCTACCAGAGAGGAAAAGGCCTTCAAGAAATCATTGTAAGGTAAAGCTCAGCAGTAACATCAGTTACTCAGTAATCATTGGTCATCTGGTTCTTATGTGACACTCTCATCTGCAATTAAGAACTGCTTTCCAGAGGAAGACTTCTTAGACGCATTTTTAAAAAAAGGAAGCTAATCACACAAAGATAAAATAAAAAGCTAGACATCACAAACAGAGGGACTGAAGAGTTGAGAAGACAGTCTTAGTCATCAGGGAACACAACAATGTTTGGTCACCCACCCTATTTCCCAGCAAGAAATGGATTTTATATTTGGAAAAAAGGAAGCTATTTTATGACAGTTTAGCTTCTCAGAAAGAATATTGCTTATTCTCATTTCAGACATTTAAACAAATGGGAGTATCTACAATTATCGAAGTATCTACATGTCAACTTTTAATCAAACTGCAATGTAGTTATACTTTCCTAACACAGTATTCTACTATTAAAATTTATGCAAAATAACTATGAGCGAATACAGCATCATAAGGTGTTGGCAAGGCTGATCCTGTAAAATCTATCTGAATTATCCATTACGTAATTGTCTGCTGACACATTTTCTGACCTTCAAATACCAGGGCTACTCCTCTGAGAATGAATACAATATGAACACATCAACTGGTTTGTTTCTACCTGTAGGCTATCTACAGGTAGACCACAATGTGAAAGACTTTGGTGGGTGTTTTTTAGAGATATAGATAGATAAATATACACACACACACACACTAAAAAAGGCTACTACTGTAAAAGTAACTGCTTCTATTTCTTTGACACTCTAAATCATCCTTGCTTACAGTTCAAATCAAATTCATAAACGAAGAGTACACTCAAATTTTGTTTGAAAAATCACAACCCTGAAACCACTTGAAAGAAAGGCTGCTGTTCAGATACATAGACATCTCCCCCGTGCATGAATAAGAGGCATTAATTATATTTAAAATTTATTTTTATATAATTATTAATGAAACCACATGGTAACTACTGTTCTTTGATTTATTAAGAAGATGCACCCCTTATGTAATTAGTAATTCTAATACATTCTATTGCTTTCTCTCTCAAACTGAAAGGTTTTGGATTCACACTCTTTATTCCATTTACTTATGATGTGCCAAATAAATTGTTCACCTTAACTATGTCAGCGTGAAAACACTCTGTGCAGGACTGTTAGCAACCATTAGCTCAAAAAAAATTTTTAAGACTTCATAAATCTGGCTTTACTGATAAAAGCCTTTCAAAAACAGTTATACCATTAGATTAATGCTACTAGATATTATTTTTAAACCTATATGAGCTGATACTTTTGTAAGCTATTATTAGGTTAACTGTCATACTAACCGATTTCTTTTATCCACAGCAAAGCCTCAAAGTAATCAGAGGTTCAAACTTCTCCCTCAGCCACTGCTTTGAAATACCACTTGCAGGGATGAGAAAAGGGTTTGGGATCAACGCCTTCCAAGCCTTAGCCTCCTAACAGATTTTCTTCAGATGATTGTGATGTTGCCCAGGGTTTGGTAATAGACATTACTGCTAGGCTACTTCATTGTGTTCACTGGTGTTCAGAAACATATTTTGAAAACAGCAGGGAGAATGAGGATTTGAGAGGTTGCTTGGAGCACGAAAGAGAACATGAAAGAAGGTATAAAGGTTGATACTGGAAAAAAGTCAGAAGAAACTGACTAACAGATGGCATCCCAGAAAAGACGGACTCTCTCTATGGCAAAATTGTGTCAGTCCAGATGGTGACTGACAGCACTGATTACAAAACTCAGCTCCCATTGAAGGCAACAGAAGCTTTACTCTGGCAATGGGGATTATGCCAATTAAGTTTATTTTTTTTCAAAACCCTGCTGATCTTTATTAAGTGCTCTACAAGAACTCTTACAGTTGTTAAATTCAAGCCTGAACACCTGGTCAACAGTGTAATTGACTGGATCATATTGCAACTTGTGTGTAAAAGCTGGGACTACATAGCAGGCATGTACTTAAAATAGAAATTAAACCAATTTCTACACCATACACAGAAATGCAATCTAAGAGCAGATCTTAGCAAGTAAGTATGCAAGGGTTCTGGACTTGTGCAAAGCACTTCACATTGTCCTGCATTAAATTCTTGTCTCTAAACTGGAGAGATATGGATTTTATGGCTAGACCACTCAGTTGATAAAGAACTGCACGGATGGATGGATGGAAAGTTGTGGTCAAGGGTTCAGTGTTCAAACAGAGAATGGTGACGAGCAGCATTTCTCAGGGGTCAGTATCAAGACCAGATGCCATTTAACATCTTTGTGGGCAACATGGACAGTGGGATTGAGCACACTCTCAGTAAGCTTCCCAACACCACCAACCTGAGTGGCGCATCCAGAGGGACTCTGAAAGCAACTCCAAGTACAAACACAGGTTGGGCAGAGAACCAGTTGATAGCAGCCCAGAGGAGAAGGATTTGGAAATGTTGGTTGACCAGAAGCTTGACATGAGCCAGAAATATGCACCTATGGTGCAGAACGCCAACCAAATTCTGGGCTACATCATTTCATAGCTACCTGTACTCACGAGGTTATAGGGTAATGAAGTACAGCTCCCTAGACATTCCTCGGAGTAATCTGAATATTTTAAGGTCATAATCTCCTCTTTGCATGCAATATACATATTTAAGAAAATATTTCCCTTCAATATTAAACAAAAAAGCAGAAATCAAAACCTACAACCCCTCCAAGCTGTTTCACACATATTGAACAATACCAAGATCTCAGACGAAGATGTTCCTTATGACACTTTACCATATTCAACATTCCCATGTTCAACACTTCAACCTGAGGAGAAAAAACTTAACATTATTTCAAATAGAGAAGAAGTTGCACAAAAATAAAAGCAAACGAACTACGCAGAACACTCCCAGATCCTACTGTTAGCAAGCAATAGAGGATGGAGATAAGTGCCCCTGTAAGTACCCATTGAAGTTTTCATGTCTTGAAATTGTGTCTTTAGTCTCCCTCAAATATTAACTCATACACCAAGACACACATTTATAATAGGAAAATGCATATTATTACAGTTATACTTAATCTAGGGTGTGTACTTTCCCAGTGTGCCACACCTCAAATTCACTCTGGAGCAGCAACATCGAACCTGGCTGGCAATACTATCTTTCTGACTTAACAGAACATTCTCTGTCATCAAGAAACATTCAAAATCATCTGTTCCACAACTTGATTTCCCACCAGCAACAACTATGGACAACTTTAACTGACACATTATTAGTTTAAGAATGACTTTTGTAAGCTACACAAACAGGTCTATCCAGCTAATTATCTGTTTCTGACAGCAAACAACAGCAAAATATATAAATACATGGCAAACAAACCACTTCCCTAAAATACCCTTCCATACTCCAGCAACTGATGGTTCAAGGACAGTGCAAGCCAGAGCCACTGTCTTTATCCCTAATGTATTTTTCCTCCATGAATACATTCAATTGTTTCTTGAAGCCATGTAAGCTTTTAATATCCACAATCCCTGGTTCAGGAAGCTCCATATCTTAATAATCTATTGTACACAAACCTACATCTGCCATTTGTTTTGATACCGGTACAGTATTCAATTTGATGCTATTATTTCTATTGAAAGAAAGAGTCAATAAAGTGATGCCTGCATATCTTTTCCATGTTACTCTTTTCTCAGGTACCTCTATCATATTCTCAGATCTCTCATCAGTCAGACAACAATGAAACCTTTACTTAATTAGGTTTCCCTCAATAAGCTATCTTTTCTATCCCATCTGTGATGACTATGATTGAACAAGAATTGTATAATATTTGAGAGTACGCAACTAATTTACGCCGTAGCCATAACAATGTTATTCACTTTGAAATGAAAGCTAACATTTTCATAAAACTAAAATAAGCATCAAGAGCTCCTTCCCGAGTAGCAATTACTGTGTCAAAAGTTATTGCTGCATATGTAAACCTAGGATTATTTATTTCCCCATAAACATTATTTTATAATTTATCCACATTTTTCTTTAGAGGGCTAGACAAAGAAAGAAAATTATATGGAGAGAACCTAAAATACAGCAGCAAAATTCTGCCTATAGTCTACTCCAAACTTCCCACTTCCTTATTTTCTCTCTATTTCATTACATAAACTCTTTTCACCATAATGTATATTCCAAACACTGGCCATTGAACGCACAGATCATTGTTTTATGCCTCTGTTTCCTAGACATGGAACATCTCAGTTTTCAAACACCTGAGAATTACCTTAGCCTAATAACAACCCTAAATCACAGAAAAGATTTTTACTTTGCTTCCTGCGATTCTTCAGAAGCAACTGGAATGAATCTTCTTGGTCTTGTTCACATTTTGGTTTTACCTTGCAAGTGGCTCAATGTTCAAAATCTCTGCTCATCTCAAGCAGCTCAGTCACTACCAAATCACTGCTCTCCTAAACAAAGTAGGAGTCTTCATTTTAAGAACTGGTTTTACCCCTCTTTAAATGGATAACAGGCCACAACTATTGTAAACATTGTTCTGGAGAAGGGTATTAGCAGTTTATTTTAAGCAAATTTCTAAAAGTTTGGTACAGGTGCAATTTCAGGCCGTGACTGGAATCAGTTTTTAGCTCCTCTTCCAGAAGACCTATTTAACCAAAAACAACAGCCACAGCCTAAAGTTACTTGTAAAACTTCATGGGCAAGTCAAGCTTCCCAGACACTGCCAAACCTGTGAAGTCCAACATCACTGAAGACTGGTCAATACCAGTTTTATTGACATGAGATCATGTTACTAAAATTTTGTTATATAGAGCTGATTTTTGTTTGTTTTTTAAATTTGCAGCATAAGCTTCCCATCATCTTGGAATCGAGCAGAGCAACCACAGTGCAGTTTTGAACAGAAAAGTAGATTAGATTAAAACATATTTGGGATGAGAAAAAACACATCCCTGCATTTTGAAAAATATATAATAAGCCCTCATTCCAACTCAATTATAAAGCAGAGCACAGCAAGTAACACTTTACACTTCAAAAAAGGAAAAGAAACATTGCAATAATTGAGGATGTGAGTTTTACAAGAACAATTTAAATGCACTGCTTTCACAAATGAGGTTTTGGGAGACAACCAGTATCAGAAGGGGTGATTGCAGCGATGCCTAACATGCCATAAGCAGCACCCACACCTCACCATGCCCTCCCTTTATATCAAAAACTTTTCAGTGCCCTGTATTCTCAGAGCACTTGCACAAAAATGTGACCCTGTGTACAACCAAGGAATAGAAGCTAGAATCTCCTCTCAAGAAGGACAGTTAGGTTGCTCTATGCAAATGCAAAGCACGCTTTATTTACATGTTTCCAATTCACTATAATATTAAAAGCCCACAGGTCATGTTTGTACAATGCAGTTATCATAAAACTAAGAGCTTACTGCAATCAAAATAAAATATTCCTCACTGGCAATACTTCAATAATTGACCTAGCCCAGGGTTGTTTTAAAACAGTTTAAATGCATCATTAATCCAGGGTATTCCAAAGCAGCTTTACTAATATGCTGTAATAAATTAAAAGAGAGAAGCAAGGTTGCAGTCAGTATGCATTTAAAAAAATCATAATATAATATCAAAAGATGCCAGACATGCATATTAGAACATGAAAGAGAAGGCATAGGAAACACAACAGCAACACAACTTGGAAATTTAAGAAGTATATTTGACGGTTTGTATTTTCCATATTATTTTCCTTGGTGTATATTTTCATTACTTACATATTTCCTTCCTGTCATTTCCCTTCTAACATTCTGGCAGCTTCTCCACTTTTATTAAAAGATAGTAGCTGGTCTCTCAAACAACCAGATCAGTAAATTGAAGATCAATCCGTGATATGAAGAAGGTTACTAAATGGAAGAGAAGGTCAGTTGTTTGATTTTGATCACACATACCAGGAGACCAGAAGATTAGCAAAGTGTGTTATAAGGACGGCAGCCTTGGGCAAGTTATTTTTGAACAATCTTGTCTATGGTTTCCTGAACAAACATACACATAAAAAATCTGTATGTGAGTTTACTGTCTAAAGAGTAGACATGACTAACAGGAAAGACTGGAAACAATCAAGGGGATAAATGAAATGAGCCAACACCATTATTTACTACAGATTTCAAGTCTTCTCAAGTAGAGGAGGAAAAAACATTCAGTAGATTGTTGGAAGTTATGGCTGTTCAAAAACTGAACATAAAATCAGCCCACATGCAATCTGTTTTTAAAGAGGGATGAGAGACAAAAACAAAAACCTCCAAATTTATTAAAAAAACCCAACTTAAAAATGCCAAAGACACTGTAGATTTGTGCCCAATTTATCCTCATTAACATATGCTTCTCCATGCATTTGCATAGTGTTTTTCACAAAATTGTTCCATTCCTCTCAAGACTGTTGGCATGTTACACTAAGAGAAATATATACCCTCTCCCTGCAGGAAGCAAAGATGGTCTCTTCACCTTCTGCCCATAAACAAACCTACACAAGTGCACATATACACACATATACATGTAAGTAAAAGGAAAAACTCAAAACCCACACTAACAACTATCTCTGAGGAATCTATTCTACTAACAATTTCTTTAAAATGCATTGAAGAAGAGTTTCAAGTCTCACTGAATTTTAATTTTAAACTTAATTCAGAAAGACTTTACTCTTATACATCACAGAACAAACACTTCTACAACACACGGAAGTGGCAAGTTTTTCTAAAATCTATGTCTTTGAAGAGTTTATGAAGTGCACGGTCCTGGTCTTGTTCTCTGTCATGGTCTAACCCTCCCCAACAGCCAAGCCCCACACAGCCACTCACTCCCCCACCAGAAGGATCAGGTAGAGACTTGGAAGGATAAAAAATAGAGAACTCATGGGTTGAGATAAAGACAGTTCATAAGAGAACAAAAAAGTCATGAACACAAGCAAAGCAAAACAAGGAATTAATTCACTGCTTCCCATGGGCAGGCAGGGGCTCAGCCCTCTCCAAGAAAGGAGTGCCCCATCACATTTAATGGTTACTTGGAAAGACAAACACATCACTCCAAATATTGCTCCTCTTTTTCTTTCTTCCCTCCACTTTATATACTGAGCACGATGCCAGATGGTCTGGAATATCCCTGGGTCACCCGGGATATGCCAGACCTGGCTGTGTCTCCTCTCAAGCTCCCATGAGCCCTCCATCTTCCTCACCACCATGGCACTATGAAAAACAGAAAAGGTCTTGGCTCTGTACAACCCCTGCTCAGCAATAACTAAAACATCTGTATATTATCAATCCTGTGTTCAGCACAAATCCAAAACACAGCCCCATACCAGAAACTATGAAGAAAATTACTCTCAATTGTCTCACCTGAAACCAGCGAACCCCCGTGTTCATCTGTCATTCACATCCATTCCAGATGCAGAAGCAGGTTGCTGCTTAGCATGATGCCATCTCCATTTCCTTGTTCCCAATATAAAATGCATTTTTTCTTCTTTGCTTCTGAAGGAGACATCTGTTGTGAGTCTTCAGCATCTGAAGAAAAACATCTCTCACACATTCATACTGAAGTTGCTTCAGAGAGTTGCTTCACCTTTCTCTTCAGCAACTGCACAATTGTGGGGTCTGCACATGCACTACAGCACTTGGAATTTTGCTGAGAAACCACCTCAGTTTTACAACAAGTAAAATGAAACAGAAAGTCTCACATTAATAACAACGCTTTGTCAAATGGTTTCTCTCGACACTTTGTGTAAGAATGGTTTAAACATCTCAGCATCTTTTGGTGCACACTCTCCTCAGGGAGCAAGAAGACAGGGAAGGTGGGAGAAGATTACAGAAGGTAATGGACTTTGTTTCTAGTTAAATTTATTTCCCATCCCTCGGCAGCTTTCCTGCTTTCCCTGATGGAATTCTGGAAGCTTCCTGTCCTCCTCTGAAGCCCCTTCTGATCACACGGCATGTCTCTCTACATTGCTACAAATGGCAGATTTCAAAATCCATTAGTATAAGCAGTTGGTGGAGGTGAACACAACTTCACTTTCATGTTAGCAAAGTATAGGCTTATATATATGTTGTGGCTGCACTTACATTAGGCTTGTATTTCTGAAATGGATTACGTCAGGGAAAATAGAGATATCAAACCACACTCCCCTCAATATAGTTCAAACAGTATCACTCAAAATAAAATATGACCTCCATGGAGGAGCATCTCCGTGTGCTTGGAGAAATTTCCACTGCTTCACCATTATTGGAAATTATGCCAAGGATGCTGGAAAAGATTTAATCTGATGTGAAACACAGGTTACATATACTGCAGGAATATTTCACTGTGAGACTTTCGTACGTAACTTTTTTCCCTGCTAATTTTTGGAGCCATCACAAGTATTTTTTATTCTCATCTGTGTTGTGTCTTTAATGATTCTGTAACTTTAGAGGAGAATTCATTGCTCAATGTCATAAAAGTTCTGAATTTACATTTTTATACTGGTGTCATAATTGTAAAATTTGATCAGCAATTTGAATGTCACTTTAGTTTATATTGAGCAATTTTGCCAAAACAGCATCCATTCAAGTCTGTCATTCATTTTGTACCCATAACAAATGCAACTCAAAATGTAGTCATTTATCAGAGTCTGAAAAAAATATAAATATACTGCTTGTTGAATGGCATTAATGTGTCTTTTAAGTGCATTCTCCATGTTAATGTGAAACTACTCCTCTACAGAAAAAGCAATCCAAAAAATTTACACAACTCAATCCAATACAGTAATTTACCCAGGAACTAAGTGGGATATCAAAAACAGTAAATAATCTGAAAAGTGGAGGGTTTCCCCCCCAAGAAAAAAACAAATAAAAAAGAGAAAAAGCAGAAAGAGATGGAAATGTGCTGCTATGTTGAAAATAAGAGCTGAAAAACCACATTAGGCATTGTGCTCTCATATTAAAAAAGTCAACTACTGCATTAAATGATGTATTCTGTTCAAGACAGATGATTCAAAACTGGAGAACCACTGAAGGATGGGGCTTCTGCATTAGGTTGGTGCAATTTATAGTCTCTTTTCAAGTTATCTAGTATTTATCTCTGGCTAACTACTGCTGCATCTGTGCAGGCTGTGCCAGGGACAAGTGAAGTTTTGCCAAGGGTGAATGAAGTTAATCTGCACAGAGGGTATTTCAGTTGCCTGTATCTGCTGGAGCTATCTCTTGTGGGGGCGAACATCACAAACCCCTCCAGTCCGTGTGCACTGTTTGACCTTGCTCCCTTGGACACAAACAAAAAGTTTTAGCAAAGTTTCACAAACTTCACCCAAATTCACATTACAACTGCAAATTTTAGCCCAGGGACTGGATGACAAAACAGAAAGACAAACTGCCTGTGACAGAAAATGGTTTTATCTAATGCAAAATTGGGAGATTTTAATCACAGTGAGGCAAAAACATATGGGATAAAATACTTATCTCACAGTAGAGGAGCTGTTAACACTGCAGGGACTGTATTTCCCAGGCATTGCCCCTGAACAGACACACAAGGAATCCTTCCTCTTCCCCACCTTCATCTATAAATGGAACTTGTCATAGACTGCTATGAAATGTTCTTACTTGTCCTAAATATTTGCCTGTCTTCTCCTAATACTTAAATGATAGAAAACTATTTACAGAAAGCAAAAATAAGTAAACAGGCTAAAATTTTCTAAATAAACACATCTGTTATTCTAAATACAAGTATGAAAAATTGTGCTTCTTTAGGCAAATGAGCTCCTTAAGTTAGTCTGATAAATCTACACTTACACACTTCAGTGAGCAATCCAATTTTGAAAGCACCTTGTACTAATACTGGTGTCCTGACAAAATTTTAGTTTAGATAATTACACTGCCTAGCTAAATCTCTTAGCAGTATTGCATGCTGTCAGAAACCACTGTGTAGCAAAGAAGAAAACTGTTCAATTGCCACTGCTTCTTAAGCACAGAATCAATGGTTTATCACCAATCAATCAAACATTTAAGTCATACAGGCCAGATTTTCTAGTCTACTATATCCAACTTGCACTGTAAATTTCACATTACAAAGAAACAAACAAAAAACCAACAACGGCCAATCCATAGGAAATTGCACCGGAAGTGGTAGCTCTCAGCTGAAACAAACATGACAAGTTTCGTGGCACTGCACATTCATGGTACTGCCAGAGGTGCCAATCTCCAAACTTCTTGTTGCTGTAGTTCTCATGGGAGTGGCTGTTCACATGTCTCTGAAGACAAAATATTCTTCAGCTTCTTCAGAGAAAAGTCTGGCGGTTAGGCTTATACTGTTCTGGAGGTGGTTTCAGATGATCCAATGAAGCACCTGTCAAATACCATTGTGTACTGTCATCAGGGATTTGGCTGAAAATTTCTGGCATGGGAAGGTAACCAACAGCTGGAGGTGCTGGTGGGGAAATGGATGCTGCAGTTATCTGTTAAATCCACATGCGACAAGAAAGCCTCATATTTCAGCTAGTGACTGCTTCCTAAGGGCAGAGGTGTTCAATAAACAGGATTCAACCAGAGAAAGATATAATAGGAAATTCCTTCAATAGTATCTGCCAAGAGATCTTAAAATGACAGCATAAGGAAACACTGTCCCTGTGAAACATGACCTTGAACAGAAACATGACAGGTCTGGCCCTGTGGAGTACAAGCACCCAGAAGAGAGTGGGATATTGTGGCCTACATATTTCTATGTTAGCTGGACATACACATCATCATTTTTGTTCCTGCAATTCTCTTTGTTATTAGTTTGGTGACTAAATAGCTGACTTGCATCACGGGTGTTTGCATAGACTTGGAGCCATGCCACAGAAAAATGTGTGAAAATCATGGAAATGAATGTAAAGAATTTGAAAAATAAGCATGAAGTCCTGTTAAATCCCTGCAATAGATTTTCTTCCTCTTCTTTACCTCTTGGGCAAACAACCACAAGCAGGTCTCTCCCATGGTGTTTCTTATAAAGAACAGGGAAAGGATTTCTCTGTTGAAGACATGTTTTTAATAAGACTACCCAGACAAGAGTATCACAGTGAAACCCTTCCAAATGTGACAATTGTCAAAATCAGTTTGAAATCAATGAACCATTACAGAGCTTGACCTCAAAAACACATTTACATTACATGCTGATTGCAGATGGCATAAAATTAATTTTCCTCACAGCCGCTGGTAGGGGGTTGTATTTTGGATTTGTGCTGGAAACAGGGCTGATAACACAGGGATGTTTTTGTTGGTGCTGAGGAGGGCTTACACAGCATCAGTGTCTTTTCTGCTTCTTTTACTGCCCTGACAGTGAGGAGGCTGGGGCTGAACAAGAAGCTGGGAGAAGATACAGCTGAAAACAACTAAGCAATGGGATATGCTATACCATATGGCATCAGAGTCACAATAAAACTGAAGGAAGAGGTGACGACAGGAGTCAGGATGGCATTTGTCTTCTCAAGTAACTGTTATGCACGATGGAGCCCGACTTTCCTGGAGAAGGCTGAACACCTGCCTGCCCAGGGGAAATTGTGAATTGATTCTATGTTTTTTGCTTGTGTGGGGGGCTTTTGCTTTACCTATTAAACTGTCTTTACCTCAACCCACGAGTTTTCTCACTTCTACCCTTTGGATTCTCTCCTCCATCCCAATGAGATGGGAGTGGGAGCACAGTGGTGTGGTGCTTACTTGCCTGCCAAAGTTAAAACATGACACACTGGAATTCTCAGAACGAAGGTTCAGAAGGTTGCCATCTGCTAATGAAGCCTTTTCACATTTACAAAAAAAAAACATTAAAAGAATGGGACTGCTTTCAGTCAGCACAATTTGGTCTTTTGACCATGAGGAACATTTACAATACATGCAGAATTTTTAGTTTGGGGTTCCTGAGTTTCATTGCATTTAACTTGTTGATCTTTGAATTAATTTTTTCCAGACTAATTTAAAGTAGCCAAGATGTCTGCTCCTGGCCCAAATCCATCAAAGCAGACAGTACACACACAGTTTTGCTGCAGTCAATGCTATATGCTATAGCATTGCTACAAATGTGTGCATCAGCATATTGATAAACAAAGACCATAAGTTACCTGTCTGAGCATTAAAAACAACAGAAAAGCGGAATTGTTCTTTCTTCTATGTGTGAACATACACCTACACACACAGCAAGCACAGCACAGTCTGGCTCCTGACCAGGGCCCACCTATAGTACCACTGCAATCCTTCACAGCCAGACACAAGAGAAATTGCCTGCGCAGGGAGATGAGGAAGTTTAGGAAAGAACTGAGCATCGCATCCCAGTGGGAGGACAAAACATAGCTTGGGTATCCCCCCTCATAACTGAGCAATTTTGCACCCCATTGCTTCAATACAGCCGTGGAATCCCCTTTATCACAGCAGCCTTTCTACAAGTCCAAGAGTCGGCATGCACTGCGGTTTCTTGATCTTATGTTTTGATTTGGATTAAGCCAAAATGACTATGCACAATAAATTAGCTGAAATGCATTAAAAATGCTGAGTTAAATAGAAAGAAAATTAAATATCCAAACCAGTCTATTTTATCCTGTAAGATACACTCTATTTAGTAACACTCCTGAAAATTGATAGGTATTAAATTAACCACAGGAGGGCTCCCTCTGGTATACTGAATACAACAGAAGCATACTGTTTTAAGACACAATACTATTTTTGGCAGTAAAGTAACAAAGGTTTTAGAACTCAAATTATATTTTCCTCAGTAGGCTCCAATATATACAAGGGAATGAAATTATACATGAACAATTTAGGCAAAAAACCCGAATTACATAACTGTTAATTGTGTGACTTAAAACACCTAAAAGGCAAACTCAGGTTGCCAATGCTCTGCAGTTTAAGGCACTGGACTCTGTTTTGTCATGCCAGGTACAGGGACTCTTGGAGCTGACACACCAGCACAGCAATCAGCAGAGCAATTAACAGGATCATTAATAAATTAAAAAAGAAATAAAGTAAGAGTATTGAACACAACAGGTCCCAGCTGCTCCTCTGAGGAGAGAAACAATGACTTGCTTGGAACAGCACTTGAATAGAAACTGACCAAAGAAACTGAGGCTTCATATTATCAGTATTTTTTATGGTCTGACAGGTATTCTCCCAAAACAGAACAAATAAATGCCAGCAGCAGTCAAGCAGCTACTTTTGTAGACTTGAGCCTGTTTGTCACTCTATATTTTATTTACTCCTCTGCTAAAGAGAAACAAAACTCTCCTGCCTAATAAGTTTGTGGTGAAAGCAAAGGTAAATAACTGAGACAGTGGAACTAAATACAGAAGTAACTAACAGTGTCCTAACAGTGTAATAATAGAAAACAGGTCTATATTTATGTCCTAAGCAAACCCTATTTCGTACAAGATTTTGCTGCTGTTGAAATCAACCAGGAAAGAAAGGGAAAAAAAGCTGTGGGGGTTGGGGGGAGAAAGAAACTTGTGCTCTCAAGATGCTGCTTTCATGCACCAGAAACAGAGCTCACCAACCCAAGCTTTGTACTTTGCTGGCATCAGTAGTGAGTTGACAGGGTTAACTGTCCTGGAAAATTTATGATTATCAAAACCTGTGTGCTAAACAGTAGGAAACACTGCATTCTGGGGTAAATTTAAATTTTCACTTCTTTCACAGACTTCAGAAACTAATGACTGTTGGCAAGACAGAATTCAGGCAGAAGTTGCTTTCTGGATTCAGAAGACAAAGTCACTACTTTCATAACCACCAGGCTTAGTAAGTCGATTTTGTGCCTGTTTGCCAACTACAATGGAGGCCTAGGATTTGTAAGGACTAAGTTCTCCTTATCCTCAGGAGTTCACTTAAATCCATACCTCACTGTCCCATGAGAAAAGTGTAATACTGAGGCTAACCAGGACAACGGAAAGAGAGCTCCATGACGATCCCATGGAACAATGTTTCCTCCTCATAGCACAGCTTTTGCTCTTTATTCTGGACACCATGCACACACGAAAATAAAAAAAAATGCCAGAGTATATATGAAACAAAGCCAGAAATCTACCTTCTTTCCTTACTTTACACATCATACAGCACTTCAGTAATACACCTGTAAGTACTACAGAGCATCTGTGACTAAGAGATGCTGCTATTCAATTCAATTTTAAGCAAGGAGATGTGACACCAGGAAGCAGGGATGTGACAAATGAAAAAAATACAAAATGAAGTTGAAATATATTAGGGGTTACTTCACCAGACTGCTCTCGTTTCAGTCACCACCCACACTGGCCTCCCATACAGAGGGGACAGAAAGAAACATGAATCACAATACCTACACAACAGACACTGCAAAGCTGCTGCAAGAAATTTGGTACTTCTAAACAAAGTTATGCTTCATATACTGACAATGTATAAACAGACAAGGGCAAAGCCTTACTGTAGCCAAACAAAGTAGCACTAACTTTAGATGGGATGAAATAAGCAGGTTTGGACCACAATTACAGCCTACCAGTTGCATTAAATTGCTGCTTTTCCTCCACAGAAAACAAAACTGAAATTAAAAGTTTTGCCAGTATAATTTGGTATCCATACACCCTGGTCTTGGAATTTTATCAAAACATCAGACAAGATACTTACAACACATACATAATATCCCAATGACAAAACAAAAACAAACTCCCCCTCCAAAGTTAAACTAACTACAAAAACTGTAATCAAACCTCAAGGACACCGTAATGTTTTAAGGAATTTCTAAGACTTCTTTTTTAAAAAAGGCAATAGAAATACCCTATTCAATTTCCCTTATTCCCACAGTACAACAAGGAAGGCAGTCTTAGAAAGATTAAACTAGAAATGAACTATATTTTTTTCCGTTGAGTCTACCATTTATGTAAATCTGTATTTTATGGAAATCTTGTTGCACCACATAACTCAGAACCTTTAAATGTCCATATATCCTTGAAGCTCCACTTTAAATAATATGATAAACTGGAAGTAAATAACAATAACCAAAATACAAAAACCAAGCCTATCAAATTCTCAAGTGAAAACATGACAGCTTTAAAAAGTTCATATGAAACAAAGGTTTATAGAGATTAATTATGTTTATAGAATTAATGTAAAGCTCAATTTTGTAATGATCAAAATCATTAATGTTGTTTGAAATCACAGTTGTATCATCTTCTCATTTTTCAATTTTTCCTAAAGAAGAGCTCCTCTACTCAGAATTTGCAGAACAACAACAAAAAAATTCTTATGTAACTTATTGCAGCACTATTTTCATGAAAAAAGTCAACTTAGTTTGCTGGAATTCTTAGTTTAGAATTTCTAGGGAGCAGTAAAGAACTCAAGTGCCTCTACTAGGCTTGGGAAATGACACAGTCCCCAGGGGACACTGTTCTACCATTGATAGAAACAGCCTATTTTTGCCTTGTGGACTGCTTTTGAACAGCTTCTCTGCTTACTGCTGTCAGGATATCAATACCTGCTCCATCAGACTGCCATCCCTCCTTCACTGTGGTGCTGTGGCAAGCAGCTGAGGTGGTGGGACAGGCTGACAGAGCCCTCATTCACAGGGAAGCCTGGGGATGTTTGTTTCAGCAATGAATGGAAAGCTTAATTTATAAGTAGTCAAAACATCATTTCACCATGCCACCTCCTCAAACCCACCTGATGATTTATAACATGAATTTAATTGTTCTTAAAACAAGATGGCACATGTATAAACACTACTGTCAAGGTCAGAATACCAACTAGACACTCATTTTACTCACGAAGACAAAACCAGTTCAGACTGTATCTAAATTACCGAAGTCACAGACAGCTCTGCCTCTCTCCCACAGTCAGGACACACCACAACAGTCCAACTGCACCTCACTATCATGATGTGCTGACTCTACACACGTACTTTTGTAACCTAACACTATCTTAGAACATATAAGAAAAGTCTGCAGCAGTTTCAGTAGGACTGACCTCTAAACTTGCGTTAAGTCACACAAAGTATCAAAAATTTAATACCTCAAGGGCAAAGAATAACTGGGCTGAGTGTTTAAATTCTTGCACCTGCTACTAACTTAATAGGGAAAAAAGAAGTTACATTTCTACTAGGATACTATTTCTAATGCAGTCTTTCCTAGTATGAAAGAAACTACCCTCATTTCTAGGGTAGTCGCAAAGATGTCTTAGAATTTTCTTTATATTTCAGGGAGTTGAACTCAAACTCGTATTTCAATTCCTGTTCCTTGTAAGTATTTTGGGTTATAATGTGTACATCGAAAGACACAAGTAACCTAATTGCATTACTTGTCTGTAGTTCAACCTTCCACCCTCACTGGGTAATGACATTGCCAACATGATTTCAATACTTACCATCATAACAGAATTACATTAGAGTCAACTGTAAGGTTCAAAGTTTCACTGCTCATTTTTATTGTTTTTCCATTAAACAGTCCCATTACTGTTCAATTAGTATTCAGACTGGGAGAAAATGAAAGGGGGGAAAAAAGGGGGGGAGAAAAAAGGAAGGTAGCAAAAAGACCTTTTCAGAAAACTTAGGATGAAAAATTTTTTGGGGGTCTCATTAGAAAGCCTCGCTAGTCCTTGACATATGCTTAGCATCTATGTCTTACACCACTTCACTCAGAACCCTTTTTTTTAATAAAAAAGTTCCCTTTCAGTGTTATCAAATCATGTTCTACTTGGAGAGCACTCTTGAACATGAGAAATTTCTTCAAGGCATGTGTGTTCTAAAGAGCCACGCAGCACACACGGAAATCATTACTTGCACTGAATACCTTAGCTTTCCTAAGTCACAAAGTAAATCAGAAGCTGCAAAGACCGCAGTTTGCACCTTGTAAACTAATGACACACTTATGATCATGCATAATTTTCTTTCAGCAGAAATTACTTCCAACTAAATTTTAGCACCTGACACTTATTGCATTTTAAAACCCACAGAAACATAAAGTAAGCAGAATTTCTTCTACAATTTCAAATTAAGAAGCTATCCTTAACTTCCTCCTCTAGTAATATTCAGCATATTTCATTAACCAAAGTTACGACACTTTGGAGGACTAACTTCTGTAATGGATACCCTTATTAACAAAGAATCAAATATGTTATTGCTCAATTGAAGCCATTGACCATACATGGGTGATGACCCTTGAAATGAAGGCTACTAATACACTAAAATGATATATGATGCCATCTAATATACTGTAATGTGAAGGCTGTGTAAGTGGTAAACAAGCTAAAACATTATACAATCCTGTAATTTCTTACAAATGATCTATGAAACATTCATGTTATATTTAAATTACATTGACAATTACAGTGTAGGAGCATTGTACTGTTGAACAGAACAAACACAAGCTTTGGTAAATTACAGGCAGGGTTATAAAGAAGTGGATTACAACAACTCCCTAAAACTAAACTTCACGTAATGCAGGTCATACTGTGATTTATGAGCCATACATAAACCCATCAAGCTGAAGAATAACTCAAGCAAAAAACAGCTTATGTCAACTGCTCTTATTAATAACAGTGATCGAGAGAACTGTAAACTGAAAATATTTGAAAGTTCCTTGTGGCATCAGTCTGACAGCAGTTAAACACAGCGTTGCAGCATCAGGTCACAACAGTAATATTCAGAAGAGAAAAAAACACCGCCAGTCACTTCTGTCGAATTTACAACAGAAGAGGAAACAAAAAATCTCGGTGGTAAGACATCTACATGGATCTCATCAATTTCAGTGGACCTATAGCCACATACCTCGACAAGTATCGCAGAGAGGCAGGCAAACAAAAAGTTGCACTAAAACCTCCACTTCTTGTAATGAAAATTAGAGCCCAGCATCACACTCGGCTCACCAACGCACAAAATCCCACGTCCTCCTAATTTCAGAGGCAGCCTCCGTGCCGGCTCAGCCCTCGCCCTTGCCAGGGAAGCCCAGCCAGGCAGACTCAGATGCTCTCACAACTTTCTTCTCTCCGGCGCGGCGGTCGGACAGGCACACGTGCTG
>NW_005054297.1:23365500-23410522 GCF_000277835.1 Geospiza fortis
CCTTCCCCGAGCCGCGGGGGGCTGAGGGCATCCGCCACTTCGGTAGCAGCGCCGAGGGAAGGAGATGTTCAAAGCGATGTCGATTTGTACCCAGCGTGTTGCAGTCGGACCCGTTTGCGCTTCTGGTCTGAGCTCAGCTTTTCTCTACGTAGTGTAATTACCTTGTCTTCCCAAACTAACTCCTCTCAGCAAAACAGGAGGACACTCGGGTTAAGCTTACTAGGACCTACTGCCCTTTCAGCTTTGTCAGATCAAACAGTGGGAAAATGTGTATCAGACTCATAATGATAACATGTCCAGAACCAATATTGAAAAATAAAGCTACTTCTAACTTTCTTTCGGCCCTGCGTATAGAAGGCTTTCACTACTGTCCCTGTTCCTATTGGTGGCTAAAATATTTCTCAATGTCTAGGTCTTAATCCTGCAGTCAGAATTTTCTTTCTACACCCACAGTACATAGCTACAAATGGTGAGTAGTCCTGTCCTTTTCCATGGACGAGATCAATCTTGTCCATCCACAGAACCATCTTGTTCGGGAAGCATTTCCTACATATGCATAAAATAGTGAAAGAGGCAGTATAAAGGTTATTTTTAGGAGAGTAGCTGGAGATAAGGGAAAGCTTGAAGGCAGAACAGGAAAACTCTGGATGATGAAGATGGAATGAGAAGAAACAGCATAATGCTCTTTATGTAAGAAAAAGCAGGATTGGAAGGAACCTTGCAAGGTCAGCTCCTCCGTGGCTCTGCCCCAAGGCACAATCAACTACATGTATTTGTCATTCTTGACAAGTGTTTGTCTAACCCATTCTGAAGTCCTCCAGCAATAGCACCACTCCAGCCTCCTCAGGCAACCTGTTTTGGCTTGCCATTGCAAACTGTTCCTTAATGCACAACCTGAATCTCCCTTGCCATCGTTTCAGAGTACTACATAGCCACCAAAGGGAGAGCAAGCAGAGTATTCCCCTCAGTCTTTACACAGGTAAAGCCCACTTCCAGAAACTGTTCTTTAGGCACTCCAGGACATCTCAAGAGCTGATGTATCCTCCTGCTTTCATCAGGACTGTCTTCAACTGATTTGTATCTCATTTGCAGTCCAAAGCTGGAGCTAACAAGCTACTTGGGATCTTGCAATTTTTTATAAGAGAAGATGGATAATCATGCAGGTGTCACAGTGTCTGCTCCTTTTACTGCTTCCATATGGAATGCAAGCTTTGGTTGTAACAGCAGTATCACTTAGTGATAAAATTTAAGCTCTGGTCAGTTTTGTTTCCCTCAAGATCATCTAATCCATTGTTCATATTTCTGCGGTTGAATATTTCTCCATTTTTTACTGTCTCCGTTGAATATAACTTTTTTTTCCAAAATATTTATCCAGTTTGTCAAAAACACTTTGAATTTTAGCCTATCTTCCACTGTCATATACAAATGTAATAAATTTGTTCAATTCTGCAATCCAGACTGTTAGCAAAAACTTTAGTTCTGCACAGAACTCTGTGAAATGTCTGTTCCTACATTTAAGAGAATGCCATTGTTACTTTACTCTCTCTGTAGTTTCCAGGCAATTTGAAATACCTAAGTAAACTAATCTTGCTTTGAAGATTGTCATGTGCAAGACTTGTTCTATTGTCTTGGTGATAAGGGATGTCTATCACTGGTACCTTTTCACCTCTGCCAAGCTATAAGGATGTCGCAAAAGATCACCAAAAAGGCCATGCAAGAATTTACACTTTTTTATTGTTGCAACTAACCAAGAAGTTATTCAGTTCAACTGAATTTTAAAAATTTGGTTTTATATTCAAGAGATTAATCAATCCAAAGATTAAAGTACTCAGGAAACCAAAGGGTATTGATCTTGTCAGAAATTCCACTTATTTTTGTAGTTCATCATCCAGAGTTGGGAAATTTACCAAGCATATTGGAAATTTTGATTCAGCTGCCTTTTTGTCTGAAGACATTCAGCCCTGATGTTCTTCCACTCAGTGCAAAAAGCATAATAGCTAAAACCATCCTAAGTATACAAAATGATTGCTATGAGATCATATAATAATTGTGTAGAAAAAGTAGGCCTACTGGCAGGAAAGATTTAGGAGATGTTGCATCTGGAATTCCACAGCTTGCCAGTTATGTCTGCCTCTGGAGGTTGAAGTGAATGCAGACATTGACTCTCAAGAGATAAAATTCAATTTAATTTCCTGAATCCTGAGAACGATTTTGTAGTAAGGGTCATAGGCCACAACTGGCAAATTCATGTATGCTTTGTAAAGAATTAAAGGCATATTTTTCTGCAAATATTTTTTTCACATAATCTTAAGCCACCTAGCCCTATTAGGCAATGCTGAATTTTTAAAGCACTAAGCTAGTTTAAAGGAAGGAAAAAGAAACCATCACTGTTGTGTGAGTTAAAAGCTGCAAATATACAAGACTTGCAGCAATAGCTTATGCTTGCCCTAGAACTTGCAGTGGAGCTGCAGAATAGACAATTTCTTCAGTGGGAATTTATTCAAACCTTCAGATATTTGATGTTTGAAATCTCTAGCCATAAACAATAAATAATGAAAGAGCAGCATCCTGAAACCATTCACATGTTGGCACCACAATTCAGTCTATTGGGGATGTATTTTCATTTCCACTCTTCATGTTCTCTAAAGACAAAACTTCCACTAAGATTTCTGATATGACCTAGGACAGAAGAGTGTAAAACACCCTAGCAGGGATAAGAACTGCAAAGCAAGATGAACATGAGAAACTCTTCAGCCATGCATTTCAAACTGAGGAGCTGAAGTCCTCCAAGGTAAATTTTCTGAGATTATGACTTTATGTATAGCTAATGTATTAGCCATTTTATCATGGCTAATCAATTCTCCTCATGCAGGAAATCCACTATTCAGTGCATTTATTACAGAAGAGAAACTCTGCCCTCACATGAAAGACAAAGTACACACTTTCACATTCACTGTTACAAACAACAGAGGTTGATGTGCTCTAAGCAGAGGATGACTCTACTAAAATGATGATTAACCATCTGTAATATTACTGTGTAAAAGAGTGCATAAAGGTAATGCAATGGGAGTTTGCTTTGATTATAGTATTTACCTCCGGGTAATGCAGGATGTAAAATGACCTGGTCTGTTCCCATGATTTTTTTCATGTGCTTGATGGGGGAAAGCATTGCAAACCACTCTCAAAGGGAGGAAGAAGGGCAAAGGGATCTGTCCTTTTGCTAGTACAACCCTCATCTGAAACAGAGCTGCAAACAATTGGTGATTTTCATATTTAGGGGACTGACATGCTTTATCACACCTGGTTTTCATCCTCAGACATCCAAGGGTCTCACAGAGCATCTCACATCTTCTGTCACTTGTCTTCTTTCCAGTTAAACCTCAAGAGAAAGGCATAATGCTGGTAGCATAGTAGAAATGGAAATTTGATATGAAACAAAAAGTACTCTTTTGCAGAAGTTCAAAATTCAAGATCCTCCAAACTCCCACAGAGAACCTTTATTTTCAATACCTTCCGCATTTCAACATATTCACCTCAAAAAATAAAATGCTTTTTTTTTTATATATAGACTCTGGCTATAAATAACAATACATAAAACATTTTTTTATTGACTAAATCATTTGGTCCTCCTCTGTCTCCAGTTTTGTCATCAAGTTTCAAAATCATCATCACATATCTGTACTGCTGCTGGGGGAGTATGTCTTGTAAACCTCATTTGTTCAGGTTTTCTTGAAATCAAACTCTTGTTCTCAGAGCTAAATGAGAAATTCAGCTGAAAGGGAAAGCTAGAAGCCCACTTACACATATAGGAAATCAAGAAATTCAGTTCCCAGAGCAAACTCAAGGTAAGTTCCTTTTATCAAGGTTTTTGAAATTTGGCTTCTGGTTTTTACATTACTACGTTTGTCAATATTGCATAAAGCCAGAAAATTTACTTGAGAAATATACTAAAAACATTTATTAAAATTGAAACATTTGTAAATCTGAAGACCTCTTCTGTTAGCTAGTGGAAATTTTCTAGCCATAGTACTCTTAAAGGTCCATTACCTTAAAAAAAGGTCTTATAAAAATGAAAAAACCCTAAATTATATGAAAATATTATTGGGGAAGTTTTGTTTCCCCCCCCACCCCCAAACCTTTGGCATTTAGAAAACAGCATCACTCCTATTCCAGAATTATACATTTTGATTACAATTTAGAAGAAAAACTCCAGAAAAGCCACATAGAACTTGAATAAGTAATGACAACACCATGAATTATTTCCACTTTCACAACTTTGTTCTGTTTGACTAGCTGGATGATGGTTGATTGCTTCTTCATTGTTGCTGTGCCACTATAAACTGAAGAAAGCAAACAAAAATGCTGATGGATCAGATTTTTGCCAGTTACCTCACAAGCTGCAGATTCACTACTGCACAAAAGAAATCACTGAAATGTAAGGGTAATCAGAAAAGTTTATTTTGAGAGACAAAATCAGTACAATGTCAAATATTTCTAAATAGCTCAGTAATCATAAAACACTGATGTCAGGAAAAATAGTTGCTCATTCTTCCTTTCACACAAATCCCCAGTAATTTGGGCCTAAATATGGTACAGGAACATGGCATTTGCAGAAATTTGGATGAAAAAAGTTATCTTCTTTTAGATCATCTTTTTCAACAAACATAAGCATTAGCTTTGCAAGAACAGAAAAAAACCTCAGCTCTGTGATAGTTAGGAAAAGCATTTTGCTCTTCTGAAGATCAGCCCTCCTTTTCAGTCTTCTTGCTGCTCCATTTCAGAAACCTTGCTATACATTTTCCAAGTATCTAGTAAGACCTCACATCAACATTACTGTTTTCACATGCAAGAGTCTCCTTTGTCTGATAATGCACCTAGCCTTCACACTTTTATCACACACTCTAGTTCAGGTTGGATCTAAAATAAAGCCTCATTACTGGAAATAAAACAGTACATTCTGCAAATCTTCCTTAACAAGATTGAAAGTCTCATCTCACCAAACTTGTAAAATGTGCAGAATATATCAAAAGGTAGCAGATGTCACCTTAAGTTTCAATTTTTCACTAGAGGCATCGCCAGCAAACTTCAGAGATGTCTACAGTGATAAACAGGAGAGCAGAATGGGTTAGAGGGAGCTCCACACTTCTTAGCTGCTCATTTGCCTTCTGTTTTGTTTTGGGCTGATGCTGAGCTGGACTAAGCCTGGGTCCTATGCTGGCAATCATTTATTTCATTTAAAAATGTAAAAGGATGAATGGGTGAGATGACACCAGGTTGTTCATACCTCTGTCATCCTCATTCACTCCCAGTCTGCAGAGTAACACATACCCCAAACCCTTGTCATGTTCCAGCCATTCCCTGGGGTACATTGCATGTCTCTGAGGTCTGAAAAAAAATCCCTTTAGTGGCTTGCACAGACACTTCATGTCACCTCAAATGCTGTAATGGTCTGCATCTGTTTCTCTCCATGTTGTGTCAGAGCTCAAGGCAGAACTCAACAGATTGAGAAGTGGGCACACTAAAATGTTGGTTTGTTGCTTAGAGTTCAAAATGACATGTATTATTTCCCTAGCTTACCAATGGTTGCCAATTTCTGTGGCAACCTAGGACGATGAATGCTGTATAAATACCTTGTGGATTTGTAGATGAAGAAATTGTTAAAGAGAATTTAAATGGAGATCACAATGCTGACAGCTCCAGTTCCATCACTGCAGATTTCTAGTATACGTGTATATGAAAACATGAAGCAAATAAGAAGCAGCACATTTCTGTAACATTAGTTCATTGAATTCCATCGTGTACTGTAGAAAGGCATAATAGATGCCTCAGAAAGCAAGATGATGGTCTTTTATTTTGGGTGCAACCCAGCAATTACATAACCTGTGTTCTAATGACTGCATACTGCTCCATCATTAAAAAGAAAATTTCATTTTATTTAAAATTATAATTACTAAATCCAGTGATTTCTGATGAGCTGTGTGAATGTGATTTGCAATATTGATTCTACCATATTCAAGTAAGAAAATAAATTCTAAAAGAAACAGCACTGAAGATAAGTATATTAGAAAGTATTTTTGTGAGGAATATTAGTAAGATTTTTCTGCTTTTTTATGATTAACATCTTTGACATTTTACATGCAAATGCTGAAGAGCAGAGATAAGCCAAGGTAAAACATAAAGGACTAGAATGCCACTCAGAAAAAATGCTTACTAGCATCTTTATTACCAATAGCTGCTGTCAGGTTGATCTACAGTCGTACTAACCATATATTTTGTATTTCCTGTGGAAGTTGTTATTCATATTTCAAAATAGCCTTCACAAGAACTGGAAGACTTTTTCATATGTTGCTATTCAGAGACCACAAGCTGTCTTTTCAGTCTCAGATTCCATTCAGTCTCATAGGATATTCCACTGTAGTAGGACTCAGAATATATTTAAGGCTCAAACAGAAGACATACAGACATCACTGGATATTATGACGGAAATAAAGGTGGAACTAACCAAAGAGTTTCATCAAAAGCTGATAGAAAATTTTTAACTGAAATGTTTAATTTCAATGAGTTTCATATTAGCAGAAAGGTGACAAAATAAAGTACTAATCAGACTTTCAGATGTAAAAAATGTTACGTGTGTCTAAGAGGTCCTAAATTTAAAGAAACTAGCAGGGGGGAGTAATTTTTTGTGGAACTCTGAATAAAAGACTAGCTGATAACTGTGAGGAAACTGAGAGCAAAGAAAATTTTTGACTCCAAAAGATCAGAAGCAGCACCAGCTGCTGGAGCTGCAGAAACTTTACTTGAGAGCTGGCAGTGCTGAGACAATGCTGAAACGTACATGGGGAAAGCCAATAACATCCTCTGCTGCTGCAATGTAAATCAACAAGCATTTTGTACTGTCCTATCACTTTTGAGTTAGAGCTCTTGAACACATTCATGTAGCTTGAGGTTTTTACTAAAAGTGACAAGAAGAACCCCTTCATTTTAGCTACATCAATCAGGAGTAAATGAGAGGTTAATCAGGCTAAAAAAACAGTAGTTTTTTGTGTGGCTTGGCAAAATTCTATTTTTTTAAAGCTAACGTTCTGAAAGAGAAAATTTTCCGTGATATTGTCCAATCCTAGTAAGTGTAATTCAGAAAGTTCCCCACCTCATTATTTAGAGGAAACATTTTTTTATAACTAGGATACTGAGAACCCTCCATACCTTGGGGAGCTAATTTTAGTCCTTTAGTACAATATCGAGATGATCATTGAATGTTCAAGGATAAAAAATAGCTAAGAACAGAGCCAAATGAATTTTCAAAAAACATTCATGCTGAAGTTAATGATAAATTTAAGAATAGCTAATGTTAAGAGCTCTTTATATGAAGTCTGTCAAGCAGTAAATCCCAAAATCTCGAGAACTTTTTCCAAGTATATGCATCTACACTTTCATATACAGTAGAGGAGAAAGAAAAAAAAGTAGGAAGAAGCTTTCTGCTGTAATTATAGACTCTACTCAATGGGAAAAAAAATTCTGTTTGAGTTGATGTAGCAATCCAAGCAAATGGATTGGTTAAAAAACAAAACATCAGAAACCCCACCCTAACCAAACTGGGGGACAAAAAGAAGTTAAAAGATTAACATTGTAAAGGAACTTTCAAAATTTGAAACAGCTAAAAACCTTAGACTTTTTTAAACAAAGTTCAAAGAAAGTACTCTGTTTCAACATTAAGTACTCCATCCATTTCATTGTACGTGAGCGCTTTTGCTTAGCCCAAATTAATTTTGTTTTTTAGTTTTTCCTTTCAGCCATCATCCTGCTTCTCCTGCCTACCCATGCTTACACACACACATGCTTAGTTCAGGAGTTTTCACTTATGTCCTTCCCATGCTTTAAATGACCTTCCATTGAGAACCTTGGCACATGTACATGTGTAATATTGGAATGTGTTGCCCTGATTCAAATTTTTGACCTGAAGAGTATATAATAAGCATAGGAAAACATATCATACTAAGAAAGATGAAGAGTCACTATAGTTTGAACACCTCAGCAATAGGCAGGACTTTTGAAGTTTCAGACAAAATCTTCAAGCTCATCTGTTCAAGGTTTCACACTTGACTTAAATACTTATCCAGCTTTTGGGAAGCCACTAAAGCAGCTTGCATTGTGATATTACACCTAATATAAATGTTTCAAGCTTTTTAAGACCATTTAGCATCTAAGGCTAAGGCTGAAGACAGCATCAGCCTATATACATCGGCGCTAATATGACAAATCAGGCTACTTCACAATGAAAGGCCTCTCTTCAGATGATGTTTATGTATAAGAACAAGTAAAATTATCATTTCTTCTCTCTTTTAGGGCTCATACTATGGCACTCTGCTAGCAGAGAACTTTCTTGCCAAGAAAGCAGGCCCCATCTGTCATTCACTCTTGTTTCTCAGCAGAGTTAAAAAGCCTGACAGTTTCCATGAATAACAATGACACATACTCTTCTATCTAGCAGAGAGGAACAAATTTTATTTATGAAAACAGGGTGGCAGGGGGGAAATCCCTCAGTGTTTGAAGAGTTTTCTGAGTACTGCTTATGTCTGGTTTTGAGTGAAGATGTAACTGCCATTGTGTGTGTCAATGACCCTGCTTGCTGCTGTTACCAGGTAATTGCTGACCAACATCTGCCACTAAGGACCTTTTTCACACCAGTCTGTTTGGTAACCAACACCCCATGCTTTCACAAGAAAGGTTCTTCTGAATCTGGGCTCCAACAGATTTTAATACATAGATCTTGGCCATGCAGTTGCATGTGCACTTAAAAAGTTACCTAAGCACAGTTTTTGAATACCTTGGAAAGTACCCAAAAATCATAGCAGAGAGGTATGTTTTTCACAGACAGCATGTAGAGAAAGTGCTTTTTCTGCTATCAGTGATTTTCTTGGTAGGTTTAACAAGCATAATTGCATAAATATATTTATAAAGGCACATCTATACTACCTAGTTTTCAGAAAGACTACACTTACCTGTTTGATAATAGGGTTTTTTTGACAGTGCAGAAGACAATGGGGAAAA
Source organism: Geospiza fortis (assembly GCF_000277835.1). Classification (NCBI taxonomy): domain Eukaryota; kingdom Metazoa; phylum Chordata; class Aves; order Passeriformes; family Thraupidae; genus Geospiza; species Geospiza fortis. Next base: position 23,374,549 of record NW_005054297.1, read on the forward strand.
AAATTCCAAGAAAGGAAAGCTTACCCCAAGCTTACCTGGCTTTTGTTCTTAATAATGCAACACTATGGCAGTCATTGGTCAGTCTGGCGTCGGACAATAGTTTATTAAACTCACCCACATCCTGTATGAAATGTTTTTATGAAAGAAAAGAGGAACCAATGTGCATACAGGCCTCTATTTAGATGCACTTTTTATTACTGGCATGAATTATTTGGTATTTTGTTTTTCCTTCATCTCTATTCTTCAACTTCTGACTGTATTCTGTGAAGTTAACTGAGAAATATACATCTTTACATCTTTAGGGGGTATGCCCTGTTTCAGATTATAATTTAGATAGACTTTTTTTTTTCATAAATCTATCTTCCCTTTCTGAAATTCAGCTCTTGTAGAGGCTGATCCAACATCAGTCTTTGGTAAAAGTGCTGCTGAATATTATGTTAAATCTTGGCACAAAAAGAGATATATGCAAATGACATTTTGAGAGCCATCACCAATAAAGGAGAGAAGTTGAGGAATGTAGGAAAATACAGAATACCTTAAGGACTAGAATACTAAAAGTGACACTGAGTTGAGTATATTTTGGGACAAAATAATGTATAAAATTCCCAGAAAAAAAAAAAGAAAAAAAAAAGAACGAAATTTTGGCTAGTAGACTAAAATTTTATCAAGAATTAGAGGAAAGGAACTTATTTTTTTTAAAACTTGTTGCATATGTTTGACTAATGCTACTCCTACCTCTGTCTGAAATTCTCCAAATTCTGTATTGCCCTTCTCGTCAAGAGCCAGGAGCACTTTCTTGCCTAGTTTTCTAATTATTCTTTTAAGAATTAGTAATTCTAAACTGGATCCTTTTGAAAATACTTATAATTGAAGGTTCTGATGGCTTAGTCCCTTTGACAAATAGGCTGCTAAATGAAAAGAAAGGAAAGCAGGCATAACACAGAAAGTAATATTTTTTCTGTCCAATAGAAACTGCCATTGAAACCAAGGGTGCCTTTTCAGGGAAGTAATAATGCTGCTTCTTCCTATTGAGTCACTCACTATGTACTGAGTCCCACAAGCTTACTATTTCATCTCTAGCTGGTTCAGATCAAAGGTCCAGAATCAGAACACAAAATAGCTCTTTAGATGTTTATTTGCTCATTTCTGATGCAAGAAATCTGTGTCCACAGCCCAAGTAGTTTCAGCCAGTGTCACTGTAGAAGGACACTCTTGATAAATTGAAAAGTGCCAAAGTTCCTCAGTGTATATCATGATAAATTCACACATGAAAATTCTACTTTTGGTGAGAATTTGCATCATAAAGTTCCCAGTCTAACAAGGTCTCAAATACTATGTTTTTCATGGCTGGAATGTCGGGTATTTTGCATGGCCAAAGCTCCCCTGAAGTTCATCAAAACATGAATTGCAAGTAACTTTCAGAAAATTCTCTCTCAGAAAACCTGCTTTAGAAAGAGGGTGCCTGAAGTAAGGTGGAGCTAGACTTTACACAATTTTATTTTATTTATATGGCATAGTCACAAAATGCTTAAAATTCTGAAAAATTGAACTTCACAAAGTGACTCATGCATGAGTTGCCAATATTTTGGAGCAGAATCTGTTTTGAAATATGGTCTATCACAGGCAGGCTTGGTTAGTAATACTCCTTGGTTGCTACACACCCAAATCTATATCAGGTGGAACAACTGATGAATCCTTCCCATACACACAAAGCATGTCCTAAAGCTGATAACTCCTGTTTAGCTGCCTGTGTCTAAAATAGGGTGAGCCTAACAATGTGAACTGTGTTATCTCCTCATTTGAGGGAATACTAGGAGATGAGTAATACGTGTCATGTCAGTATGTGCAATCACTTTGCTGTATTTCAAACAGCATTAAAGGTTATTTTTAAAGGTATTTTCTTAAAGGCATGGGAGGAAGGAGTTAGCCCCATTGTGGAAGACAGCAATAGAATTTAATGGCTGAGGCTAGGGTGGAAATGACACAGTATGAAACATGAAATGAATGGTATAACAGCTTTAAAGATGGAATCAACCACAAAAACTTCACAAAAGCAGACTACAATTCTGCAGTTTTGATGTACATCCTGAGATAGTTCAGTAAGAAAACATTTTTTATGACTTGCGAAGTTCATAAACATAGGAAAGTGATGAGGTTAAAAAATTTTAGAAAGTTAGAGTTGTTTGATGAATAGGAATGTACTAAAACAGCTTCTTCACTGATCATGCAAAAGATTTTTTTATGGTCATGTTTGTATTTCTAAATAATGTCTCAAAAGTGCATCGATTTTGCAGACTTGACTTTTGATAGGTTATCAGCCTTTCTACTCTTAGTAAGTATTTCTGGATGAAACATCATGTTCTTTTAAAATCTTGTAACTCTGAAGGTTTACTACACATAGGTAGGGTAGAGATAGTAATACAAAGACACTTATGTTTAGGATTCAAGTGGTATGATGAGTGTCAACAGTGCAGCTGCAGTTACAATTGGTAGCTCCATGGTGGAGCCAAAAGCATGAGCTTTACACTTACTGCTGAGAGAGAATCAGAAACGTAATGTGAGAGAGCATTCAGCTTCCTACAGGGTAACTTTGTTCCAGCAGACCCTACAGAACAGTGATTTCTTAAACCAAGCTGCAACTGAAGTGTGTCAGGAAGTCTGTTTCATTACCTGAAATAGCTAGTTGTTTTTGTAGTGTGCCAGTCAAGTTTCATTGCCCCTGAGCGTAGATTATATCATGTCACAGCAACGGGAAAAAAATCCATTTCAGAAAGGAAATCATACAAACAAAGCCGTTTCACGAAGAGTTCAAATTATAATCAAGTGTCTTGGGGACAATCAGCATGTTTGATTTTAGATAAATACTTTCATATGCCAAAGAAAAGCATCATTCAGTATAAAGCATCTTAATTGAGATGAAGTGCGTAAGTCATTCATTTACTAAAGTATCATTCCAAAATTAGCTTAATAAAACAAAGGGTATTTTTTTCCTATTCACAAATGTACTTTAAAATACAAAGAACCAGATACAATTTTTAGTGAAGCATTGATCTCATTTCCCAAGCTGAAAGCTGTTTTTTTCTTTATTACTTTTTAAGCATTATAAACTTTAATGTTCAGATACACATTAAAATAATATGAACAAAAATAATGACATAAAATTAAAACAATTCTAGGTTATTTTTGTACTAGCTATGTACAGTTCTTTAATGAAAAATAAAAAAGCATCAAAACTAAAATTATGAGTGAAACCCTAATATGCTCCCCATGCCAGGGAGCTTGTATATGCTCCCCAGTTTAGGATAGATTATCTTAGAAGGAGAATAGGTGATTCCTAATGCAATTCTTCTTGTCACATTGGGGATACCTAAAAGAAAATGGACTACCAGTTTACTACGTTGCTTGTGAATTTGTTGAAACAGAGTTCAGATGGCAAATTATTAATCTGGATCAACCACTGAGTGTCACAGACAGTTCAGACAATTTGTCACAGGCATAGGAGAACAGTCTCTTAAATGGGACAGTACAGCCTTATGGCTTTGTGAACTTTCACTTCGGAAACTTACCAGAAGAACTCACTTTTGTCTGATTACAGTGGGTTACTTCTTGTTCTAAAGCGAGCAAGGAACACACTCAGTTGAGGAGCCCAGGTTTCAATTCCTAGTCATATCTGGAGAAGATTCCTTTGGCATTGCCCAAGTTTTGCCTGGCTGATTTAAAGAATTAACAATATCTTCCCATGTTTCTCTGACAATGTCCTCACTGGTAATTAACACTCTAGCAATGACATTTATTTCTCATTTAACTGTAGTAACTGTGTGTCACTTACTGCAACTTTCTGGAGATAGAATTTTCAGGGCTGTGACCTTTAAAAATACTTATAAAAGCAAATGAGCTATGAAAACCAGTTTTGTTTGTTTGTGATAGTCACTCAGTATACTAGCAATTAGAGAGAATATCCAGTTTTAGGTTGCATGTCCAACAGACATGTACATCCTCTACTCATTTTGGAAGGGGTACTTCCTATTCAGAAGGAGATACAGAATGCTAACAGTACATTTTCATCTATAGCTGTTGGTCTATCATACCCAGTCCATCTCCATTCATTGAAAACACTCATTTAAACACTAGATACTGAAACATATATTGCGAGTTGGGAGTGAATTTCCATCTGTCTTGGTGTTAGAGGTTAAGTAAGCTCTGAAGTAAGATCAATCCTGAGAAGTACTGTTTGAACTAAAATATACCCTTCTAATTTGTAAGCTCTTCAGTTAAGAGATGTATGTACTTATGCAGTATTTCAGAGATGGGAGATAAAAAGCTGGAGGCATTACTACAGCTCAGGTGAGAGTGAAGGCTCCCAGGATAGCACAAGATACTGTGCTAATTGCCTGGAGCAGAAGTAAAAATGCAACACTGAATTGCATGAAATTCTGAAGTTGTATGCTGCCTCTGATGACATAGTTTTGCTAGAGTCCACTTCAATAGCAGAAGATTTCAGGATATTAGCAAAGTTTTTATTGCAGCACAATTTATTATTGTGAGTGCTACAGACATGCTGCTGTTTGCATAGCTGGTGCAAAGTGTAAGATCTGTTTCTGCCAAAGATTGTCCCACATCCCTGTAAGGGAGGAGGCTAGCAGTGAGATCAGGCTGCATTTCCACTGATCACTATAATGAACTAATGGTTTCAGAGACTAGCTGGACCTCAAGGAGGCTGTTGCATTAGCAACAGGGAGAAAAGGGTGCTGAAATGATAACTCTCATGCAAACATCTACTCAGCATATTGCAAACAAGTTCAGCTGAGCTGACAAGGAATATAAAACTTCCTGTGTAACCAACGCCAGTTGTTTTGTAAGGAAAAGAATTATTATGACTCATGAGAAGAGCAAAGGATTTGCCTGAAATCTGTGAGAAAAAGTCAGACCAGTGGAATGCTAAAAAGTCAGCAATATGCTGCTAACCAAGATAAAGAGTGTGGCATTAAAAAAAAAAAAAAGAGGGAATCACTCTTTATCTGAAAAATCTGTACCTAAATCAAGCACTTATAATGTAATATCTCAATCCATACAAATCATAGAAAATATAGTTTTGAAAAACATGTGGTAATTAAGACAGATGATAAAAATAATTTAAAAGAGTTACTTAAAAGAAAACATTACCAGGATAAGGTAATTCTTAACTGGTTCTCCAACATGCATAAAGAAAAATTGGATTTGGGAAATACACTTTGATTAAAGCATATAGGATGCCAAACAGGGGAATTAAGGCTATGCTAAATAAAAAGGTAACATGCAAGCTCAAAAGACATTGTTTTTACTGCAATTCTATTTTCATTTGGACATCATTAGGCTCACTGAAGATTAATAGTAACAGAATTGGGTATTGTTTCAAACCCTACAGACCAATTGCAATAATGCAGCTGCCCACCTATTTCTCCGCAAAGGAAAAGAATATAGTCCCAGACACTAAGGATTGTGTTAATACAGAGATTCCCAAAGGAGTGATTTCCTCCAGAACAAGGTCATCATAAGTCAAATGGGATAGAGAAAAATATTTAGAGAGAAAGATGTCAAAAGAAATTTGGAAACTCTTTCAAAAAAGATGTCTGCTAGACAGCAAGAATCATATGGTAACAATATAAAGGTAGGAATGACATCCAAAGCATGTCCTGGTTCAGCACAATGTGAGGACAGTACTTAACAGTATAAGAAAACAGAGAGAGGGAAATGGAAAATAAATCAATAGAAACTTAACATATGCAGGACATAGATATCTGATAAAGGAATTTAGAGGCATTGTGAAAAATGTGTGGTAAAATGGGCTTAACTAATCTTAGTAAGAAGATTTCAATGTTACCACATCAAATTGATGAGTAATTAGGTGTATTTTCTAGTGGACATTGCAAACTAACACCTTGCAGTGAGAGACCTTGCAGCTGCTGGTTTTTCCCATCTGCCCCCCTCCCTCCCCACCACCACCAGTGGTAATTCAAATAGTGCTTAGGTATCTTCACAGGGAGAAAACACTGCATGAAACTTAAAAAGGACAAGATTAAGAAACAGCCACTAGAAATCTAAAATTGCAGACACTCAATTGAGAAAATGCATGTGTTTTTAAGAGTGAGTGAGATTAAGCATTGCCATGCTTTAATTAATAGGATGGGTGGACCCACCTGCTGTTTTCCTTGAAGACTTGGTTTATTCAGGAATATTTTTTCATTCAATACAGGGTATCTTGGTGAAGAAGAAGGACTGGTTACTCTAAAGGTCAGGCCAAATGTTCCAATAATACGGGCATTCAGTGAAACTTTAAATAATATCATTGCAATAGCCCCTTCTCATGTCTTACTTATTAGAGGAGATAAATAGCTGGCTGAATGCCCTGGGTCTACTTCATGTTGTTAATCACTTTGTAATTTCCCTTAGAGAATATATTGACTAAATTACCTCAGTCTCAGAATATTCTTTTCCCCCTTTATATCTCTATGAAACATCTATAGCTTTTCTCTGTGCTGAGAAAATAACTTTTCTTCTTTTCATATTTCAAGGTTTCAGACATATCTCACTTTTCTCAAATCTGAAAGAGCAGACATATCCTTTGGAGAGAAACTCCAAATTTGTGTGAGACTTCTAAAACCCTTTCTCTACAGTAACTTGGAAACTGCTTACCAGAATTTAATTTCCTTCCATTTCTTCTTTCTTCATCTCTAATAACACTGTAGAGAAAGTTACCTCTATGAAAAATAACTTAATAGAAAAAGGAAATTTCCATTTCCTGAAATACCTTTCTGCTGTAAGGGCATCAGTAACCTTTCTAGTTTGACCAGTTGGAATGGAAAAAAAAAACCCATGTTATTGTAATGCAGTTTTATCTGTGCTGTTGAATATCAAAAAAGGACACAAATAATATTTTTTAAAAATTACACCTTGTGTCTGAAACATGACATTTCTCTCTGGAATACCGTGTAATGAACTGATAATGCTAAAATTAAATTAAAGGACAATTCTTGGTAAGAAAGCCTAAAGCTGAATTTATATACTTTGCTGATAATCTGGTGTGAAGCTGGGATATCCAGTCCCAATTTAAGGCCATTATGATGGGGGTCACCTGCATCAATATATTTTGAAAGCACGTGCTTTGATATCTTTCACAATCTGGAAGCCTTACCAATGATTTAGAAGATGATTCAAGGCAGAAAAGAACTTAAAGTGGAAATTACAACAGTAAAAGTAATCGTAACTCTTCCCTATTACAAATTTATGTTTAAAGACCAAAATCCACAGTACCTAAGATTGGGACTCATAGGAATGGTGACCGCTAAGGATGCTCCCAGGAAAGAACACTTCACATCGCAGTGCATCCAAAGTGCCTCCATCTTCTGCTGGGTGGTGGAAAAAAGCTGTGATGTCAGGCTTGCTGGCATTCCCTTTGTCAGCTAAGCAGAAGAATAACCTTTAAAGTCATGTAAAGCACATACAGATCTGTGTTAGTTACTACTTCATGCAATATATAAAATTTCTTTCTGTCTAGTGCTTCAAGGCACAAAACATTTGTTTGATTTTTCTTTGGACTTCACTCAAATTTAAGCTCTCCTTCAGGGCTATCAGATGAGCTGCCCAGGAGCTCAATGGAGCTTGAACCAAAGCAGGTGCTGAATGGATGTGCTCCCTTGCCAGTTGATGTAGCATGTAGCAAACTTGCCTTTATTGGCTTCTAAGGCAACAAATCTGCCCTAGTTTTTCACCACAGCCTCAGGCATGCTGCTGATCATTTAGATTTAAGCTTATTGGAAGTTCTAAATGCCTCTCACTTCAGCTACCTGTAGGTTTTTAAAAAGATGCAGATGGCAAGTTGACTTAAATCTGCCTCAAACTTGATAAATTGCATTTAATCTGCCTACTGCTTGATACAAGAGATCTTCTTTGTTAAAAATACATTCACTGGCTTTGAAGCAGATTGTGGATGAACAATTGATGAGTGCCAGCAGCTGCTTGTAAAAAATATTGATTTTCTGTAGATAATAAAGTATCTAAATATTTAAAATATATTACTACTTTATATAACTTAAGGAAATAAGGTACTACAGGTTTATCATTCAAGCCAAGAAATGTAGTCGCAGGATGTTAAGATATTTCTCTCAAAGTATTTTGGAGTTTGTCTTTTCCTGTAATACCCTAGAGATAGATAATTATATTCTTTTTGAGACAGATAACATAGATACTGTAAAATGCACCCAGCTACTCCACTTGTGTTTTACATACATGGAGCTTTAAAATTTATATAGACAGTAATATTTTGTAAGGGCTGTTTCAGTTTGTCCTATATTTATGCGCACCTCAAGTGTGAAGCGAAAACTCTAAAATTACCTTAAACATGACTGTATTTGCTTTCAATGGAAACCCAAGCAACTTCAAACATTTACAGCAACTAATTTTAAAAAAATACCTAGTAATTTACACATATCTGAAATAATAATCCAAAGGGTGACCAAGATAAATAGTTGCAATTTAAAAAACTGTGGACCTGACCTAAGGTGCTTTGTAATTTGCTCTTAAAAGAATGGATTTCGGAAATAGTTGTTGTAAAGGCAAACAGTTTAATATATGATGGTTCATGTCTTTATATTTCAGGATTGATAGAGTTATTCCTAAGAGTAAACTTTAATTGCAAATAAAGATAATAAAATTTATTCATAAACTGGCTGGATTTATCCAGAGCATTGGGAAGTAAAAGGAAGATACCACACCAGCAAAATAGGAGATCAAATTAATCCAATACTGAAGATTCTTGCAGAGTCCAATCTCACATTTAGAAAAGAAAGCCTTTAGTATTCAAAAGTCATTGGCTCAACAAATTTTGCTCAAGTTTGAACTTTTTAACTTATTTTACTTATAGGAATACTTTTACTGGTGGAATTTACATTCCTTTAATTCTGTAACTTTATGTGCCAGTGCACAGATGGGCCTAGGGGAACAACTGAAATATAAAACTGGCAAAGACCAGATAGGCTGCAGAAGCAAGCCTAGTCTGTCTTACTGACAGGGGTCATTTCCATTAATATCATATCTTAATAACTATGCCCTTAGACTGGCACAGAGCCCTGCACATTAGCTTTTCTCATGAACCCTAGGATTGAAAGTTGTTTATAAAAAGGCTAAAAGCATGACACATGGTTATAAAAAGGCACACTTCATCTATTAAGATTGATCTTTCACTTCAGTACACATACTTCTAAAACACCCCTGTTCCTCTAGGCTGAAGGTGAGAAAGAATTATATCTTGAAGCCAAAATTCACAATTAAACTATTTTTCAGTTATTTCTAGAACAGCTCTCTCTGGTGGGTAATGATTATCAAGAAAATTATATTAAAAAAGTGGATACCATCAACTCTCACTGTTCTATTCTTGTGTTGCAATAGTAAATAACAATATGCATCTCTGAACAATTCTGCTGTTCCACAGCTACTTGGCCCTAAAGTAATTCTTACCACCTTACAAGTACTGGGATCCAAAACAGCCTCTGAGGAGGGAACTTGTGTTTTCCTTCCACAATGGTTAGAAATTATATAATAATCACAATTCACTGGAGTTATTTCTACTGTGAGAAATAGTTAAGGACAATTGGTTATTCGTCTAGAAAACACCTGTATGTTTAACTTGTGTAAATAATCCAAATTAGTTCATCTGGTACCTGTTGCAGGACAGAATACCAAATCAGATGTGATTAAAGGTGCGTGTTTGGTTTTCAGGCCAACAATAGGAACCAAATGAAGTAATTGGAATTATTAATGTAAATTAAGCATTACACTGTAGCGACACTGCTAAGGTGAGTAAAGATTAATAAACTGTTTTTTAAACCAAAAGGGGATTAAGTTTTACAACTTAAGCTCTGGCTTAGCTGTAACAGGAAATAAGTTTTTGAAAAAATGGGAAATAAAACAGTGAATGATGCTGACCACCAAATGCAGAGATTTCTATGTGAAAATTGACACATCTGTTTTATTTTGCTTACAGAAGAGTGATGGAAATGGCAGAGAAAAGCATTAAGATGGTGGGGAATGAATGATGAGTTGGAGCATAGCGTGCCATTTTTAAGAGAAATGTTTCATTCTCTCTAGCCCTGTAACTGGAAGTCCTCCTTTTCTATATTTTTATATTTGAAAAGAATGTTGCTGTTTCAAGAATTGTTGAGAATCTTTGCCTTAGCTCTGACCCTGCAAAATAGGTCAAGGCATCTTGGATTCTCAAATCCTTCTATATGTCAAAATCTAGAATAGACCCATCTGTTCCAGTTTTCATCTGTTTAATTTCTTCTATTGCAGTTAACCCTTGTTACACTGTCTTGTAAAATTCTTATGGGGGAAACAATGGCAAAATGTACTTTGAGTATGCCCAGGTTGCTCGATCTTGAATCTGGTTGCTACAGCAATTATTTCTCTAGACTGTGAGATATGTATGGGAGAAATATTTCTCATACCTTGTAATTGTGTCGTAAGGATGTTAAGCATGAAAATCTTCCTACTGTTTTCCAAATACATTTCTCTCCTGAGCTCTGAAGCAATTTTGAGTTAGACAATGATGACTTGTTTGTACCCTGGCATTGATACTACTGTTTAAATGACAACTTTTAAATGGCATCAAGGACTTCTATAAAGTATTTTCTAGAAACCACCTTTATCACCAATACTTCTAATAATGGATGTTTTCAAACTATACAATTTCACCCATAAACAGGGAAAAAAACCCAACTACTTTTGCTGTTTTGTGAAATTAATGGAATATGATTTTTTTAAAGCAGTTACTCATTTATTCTACTTTGCAACAAATCACTTGGGAATGTTTGCTGCTTTTAATTTGCCTGGGTTTTCTCTTCTACAAATCAAATTAGTAACTGAGTCTCTTGTTAGGCAGGATTGTAATGAAACTGGAGTTCATGGGCAGTTAGGCAGAGCTGCCCTAAGCCTTTGTTTCTGCTGGGGTCTGCTGCTTGCTAACAAGATGCCATCATAGGACAAGAGTGCCTAAGGCTTCTGATATGACACAAGAGAGAATTACTGGGGCTACAAAGCTCACTGAGCATCCAAACTCTGTACTTTATGAGCATATTTGTATCTCAGCTGCATACTCTTATTCTTTTGACTGTTTCTTGTTATGCAGCTGTACTAAAATATCAGCAATGCTGAAATCTTCCTCTGGTATGGATCATAAAGCACCCAAACTTGTCTTTCTATATTATGATTGCTAGGATTTCTGAAGAAAAAGCTTGTTCTTTTTCTCTCTCACAATGATCCTGTAAATTTTTTGTCATTCATTGTAAACTTTTGAGTAGCCATCAAAATCTAAGGCTGGCCAGTGTACAGAGCAGCTGTAAGGTCTGACCCCAGCTTTACAAGAAACCCCTTTTCTGACGGAGCGTCCTGGTTGCGTTCTTTGGAGGGGCAGGATTGTGGCACGTGTATGTTATATATGACACTGCCCTGAGAATGGCGTCAAGAGAGTTCTGAGCTACAAGTGCATCATCAAAAGAAAGCCCCCAAAGTACCCACTTCACTTTGCAGAGTTTTTTCATATAAAACGTGCAATTATGCTATGTAGTAAATCAGAATGAGACGATACACTTTCCATTTCTTCCCTGTTCAGGCGTGCCATGTTATTCCCCAAACTTCAACTATTCATTCTAGGATTGTCTGGCAAAGAAGGAGGCTATTTTATCTGAACAGCTACAGGAACATCTTATCCTTGCAGTCTTGGAGGTCTGGACTACAAGGATAATATGCTGAAGACCTTTCTTCACCTGAAGCATTAGGAAATTTTCCCAGAGTGGGTAAATACAACTGCAGAGCTGCACTACTTGAGATACAGCAAAAACCTTTAACATGGCACAGTCTGTTTCCTTTTAGGGATTACTGAAAGCAATTTACAGATTACATGGATAGGCAATTCAGAGTGAGTACTTTAGTTTAGCATTTCATTTTTAATGGCATTTTTTGTGGAGTACCATGGGTATGGTTGACATTTCAGAGAAGAAATACTAGAGCATTTCTTCTCTGAAAGAGTGATTTCTATGAAAATAGATAGTATTTATTTCTACTTTCTCTTGAAAGAGTATTTTTTATGTATCAGAGTACAAATCTAACTTGCAGCAAATACACAGACTCAGCACAACAGAGACCTACCTTAGTAGTGTGGGAAGATAGTTATTTCTTCTATTTATCTTGAAATCTTGTCACATGAAATTACAGCATACACCACATGGCAAAAGTCTAAATTAAAGCACAATTTCTATCTAATATTTCTCTCCATAAAAGCAATTTTCTATCCTGCAGTTTGGGGAGAAAGGGGACCTTTTGAGTCTTGTGTAACCTAGTAAGTCTTACAATATTCACAATTATTCTCTGTAGGCAACTTTATTTCACTCTTACAGAACTCTACAGTTCCTCTGGGGGCTATCCCTATGTCTGCTCTTTGGTGAAATTTGCTTTAAAATTCTCTTAGAATCACAGAATATTCTGAGTTGGAGGGGACCCATCAGGATCGTCGAGTCCCACTCTTGGTCCTGCACAGGACACCCCAAGAATAACACCATGGGCCTGAAAGCATTGTTTTGATATCAGATTCTTCAGCTTATGGAAGAAATTTCTTTTCTTCCTGTTTAAAAACCATATTAGTTTCATTCCTTATCTGAGGATGAGATTTCCCATGTCCCTTTTGAAGTTAAGGTTCCCAAAGTAATTCTGGGATGCATTTCAGTAGTAACTATGTTCACTGCATAAAAGTAAACAGGACCAGAAGTTTGATTGATCTATTTTTACTTCAGAAGAAAGCCTCAGTTAGACTCCTTAATGTATATCTTGTTCCAAATGGTCAATAAAACAATAAATGAAAACATAATCCAAAATGAATAAATGTCAGATGTTATATAATTTGAAGTACATGTTTTTGATGCCTTATATGACTGCTACTTACAGCAACTACTTTCAGAACTTGCAAAAAGAGAGAAAAACCACCCTGATTTAGTTCTGGGTCAAGGGCAGGATTTGGTTCAAAATACTGTTATCAAATAGTGACTTTGCTATATCCTTATAGAAATTTGAGAAACAGTATCTACTACTCATAGTTACTTGCCTTCAATTAGCAGTGGTATATCAAAATCTGAAGCTTGAAAAAGAAAAAGGAAATTAAAAAGAGCAGCTGACAGGGTAAAATAGATCACAGAAAATTGATAAAGGCACCACACTAGCCAATCAGAATAAAAATAACATTACAGCAAAAGACCCTGTCCCTGAAAAAAGGAGCCATTTATAAGGAAAGAGGAGAATATTACAGCAAAAATAAATCAGAGATAGGAAAGTTACAAATAAATCAGACCAGGAGAATCATTATCCTTCACAACATTAATACGAAACCATTAACAATGCAAGATGAAAAAAAAAGATTTGAGGAATGTTTTAGTAAATAGTCCAAGGCTATAAATAATTTTACAGATTTATCATGAGCACAGAACCTTCCCAACAGCTGTATGACCTGGCAATCCTGTGACAAATACCTCTGATTTTAGGGTGAATGGATCTGTAGGTACAGAAAGAAATGCTATGGGATGAAAATTGAGCATTTCAATACAGAGAAGCTAAGGGAAGCTCGTACCCAGACCGCTCTTTACAGGAGAGGAGTCTGAGGAATTGTTTCTGTCAGACATGCTAATAAATCATTCTCAATAAGAGATCAATAAATTGAATAGTAATAAATCACACAGATCATGTGATATTTGCTCAATATTTCAATGGGAAATTGCCAACATGTTAAGTAGATTACTTGTACTTTCAATCAGCTTCAGTGCCAGAGGAAAGGAAGATCACTGCTGGAATTTCAGCTTCCTAGAGAAATTTAGGTTATTCTGCAACAATGCACAAAGAAAATTGATAAATTCTGTTACAAATACTTCAATTAGTATTTAAAAAAAATAAAAAAAAAACCCTAGACATCAAACAAAGGGTGATGAGGCAAACCAATGCATAGCTTCTATATAAAAATATATAGGCAGCTATATATTATCCACTTTGGAAAAGGGATGACTTGGAGAGAATCTGATAGAGAGCACTATGAGGGCTCTCAATTAGCTGGAAAAAAAAATCTATTCACTTTTTGATGCTGAAACACCTGAACTATATGATGCCCTTAAACTATCAAGCAACAGATTTAAAGCAAGTGAAAGAAAATAACAAATGTAAATCAGATAACTATGCCCTGGAATTTAGCAGTAACCAAAATGGGATAAGACATGATGAAAGAAGTAACAAAAGAACATCCATCAAAAGCTAGTGTATATGATGTAGGAGAAAAAAATCATAATAAAATATAAATTATTGACTTTTGGAAGAAATACTGAAGGATCATTTCTGTACTCTAGATATATGTTCAGTATGTTTTCCCCATGCACCTGTGAGTGGCCCCTGTCAGAGATGAGATTCAGTAGTGAAGGACTGTTGTTGTAACGAGTAGGACCATCAGCAACTGTATTGCTACATTTCTAATGCTACAGCACTTAGGCAGAAGAGGATGCTTAGGCAATCAAATCATGCTCAGATAAACCAGGACAGTTAAGAGCTCATATCATATATTTGCATTTGGATTTTGAAGTCAGAATGTGTTTGTTGACAACTGGAATAATTTGGTTAATATTTTTAATAAATCTAGTCATGGCTATATTTTTTATTATGTGGGAGGTGGGGTTTTATTTCGTGGGCGAGAGAGAATTAGCTTTTTTTTTTAAAACAGGACACCTAGTATGCACTTCATTTAAATTTTGATGTTTATTTTCCTTTTATCATGTTACAATTAAAGCCCAGAGTAATGCAAACAATTTTGGCTAAATCTGAGGGAAAGATTATATAACATTCAGGCAAGGTACAGGGTTCATGGCATAGTTACTCAATAGCATAATTCAGATATGAATTTGAACATGATAATCATAATATGTTTTGACATTTGCCACAGCCATGCCTGACTGTTACGTAGAAGGCTAGTTTATGTAATTTTTATTCTCATAATGTATCTCTTCTGACATTCCTTTGCCTTCAGTCTTGATGTTATACATTCAAGTATGATAATCATAGAACATTGAAACATTTCATAAATACACACTAAAATATTATATGACAGTATGTGTGTAACTATCAAAATTTAAAGTAGGTTTTATGAATCCTTTCTTTAAAAATAGTGTTCCTGACATGCATATGTAAGAGCCTAGATGGCCCCTTCAGAAATACATTCTGAAGAAAATAAATAGGACTGGAAAGAAATATTTTTTACAATGTGCTGTCACCACATCTGCTCTATACAACATCTATAATTAAAGTTCCAGACAATACTTCTAATACTTATCTGTGTCCCTTTCTTTAAAGGGGAAAGAAATATTTTTTTGTTTGGATGAGAAAGCTGCAGAACTTTAAACTGCTGAAGTTTTTCCTAGTGGCAGATACACTTTCAAGCAGGTTTTAAAGACATACAATAGGTTATAAAACCCTCTTTTTTTTGTGTGGCATTTTGTCTGAATGCCATGATACCACACTGAAATCACATACCTTCTAAAATGTTGCAATGCAAATGTATTACCTCTGCAATAGAGACTGTTGCTCTTTAAGAAAACACTTTTCCTTTGATAATATTTTGAGATATGTCCTGCTGCTGTTCCTTTCAGAGTGCTGCTTTATCCTATTTTCTCGATGCCCTCCTGTGGAGGTAGGCTTCCTTCCCATCAAATCATGCAGTGTGGAGCACATCAGGCTCTGCAGAGTTCCTTAAATATTTGGTTGAAGGTCAGTCCTGCTCTCCAGAAGAGAACAAAAACATAGTTATATGCTTTGCTACACTTGAAGAAACTTGGAACAATAATCAAAAAAGAATGCAGGAATCACTTTCCCACTATGATGGTGCTAATTTGTAACCCTGCACCTCTATGACTTGTGCAAGTGGAGGCTTGCCAACAGCTGCACGCTCAGGTGTGCATATTTCACTTATTTTCCAAAGCAGTAGAAAGAAAAGATGCAGGCATGTTGCATGTGAAGAAAAGGCTGGGGTTTTTCTGCTGCTGACACTGAGCCATTGAATAATGGGCAGTGGTTTGGTGAGCAGCCTTGATCCCACTGAAGAGTGGTGAAACTCCTGTTGTTATTGCTTCATCTGGGTGAATTAATGTGGAGTATTTGGGAACAAATTAGGGAAACCTAGAGACTCAGAGAAGCAAAGCCTTTCCTGCACTTTGGTTCTCTTACTCCTTATGCCAAAAGCCTGAGCATGGATAGAAAACATTGTTTTAGGAAGATTATTTGGAATTCCAGAAGCAAACAGAGCAGGACTTCAGTGCCACTATTTACCTAGAAATAACATTCATACATAAGCACACAACAGATACATCATTTACTTAGAAACACATTCTAGGAAGTTTTCTGGGAAAATTTGACAAAGCTATGGTATAACATTGTAATAGTTTCAAACAACTACTGTGTTTGGAAGAAAGTGCTTTGCTTTCATTCAGAGAATTTTCTCTCCAAGAAACAATCCTAAACTAGCAATGTTAGAGAAATATTTAGCACATGGTACTTCACTGAACCTACAATAATTGGAATCCAAGAAGTCTAAGTTCCCAAAAGCACAAGAAGCCTCTCTTTTGTAACCTACAAAGAGGTAGGAAACTTTAGATGATGGCAGTAAGACTGAAACTTTTCACAGAATCATCACAGAGTCATTGAATGGCCTGGGTTAGGGGAGATCTTAAAAGATCATCTAGTTCCAGTGCCCCTGACATGGGCTGGGACATCTTTCACCTCAATTTCAGAGATTTCTAAAGTATATTTATTATATATTTTGCCTCAAATACTGAGCATTCAGTCTTTATGATTGAGTATAGGTATTAATGATCAAAAAGTGGTGGTAGAAATAATTTATAACAGTATTTTCTAAACACCTTTTTTTCTGTAAAATATATAACAACCATAGAACATGCATTGCCAAAGTATGACAAATTGTTTCTTGACCAGAATGGGAAGGCTTTGTATAATTCCTGCTTTTAAGTTGATTCTGCAAGTCACTTGTATTGAATTATCTATACAACTCTTCATTGCACGTCACCACAACACAGTTTCACTTACATTCTGTGCTCATCTTTGCTTTGTGCCCTTC
Organism: Geospiza fortis; assembly: GCF_000277835.1. Taxonomy (NCBI): domain Eukaryota; kingdom Metazoa; phylum Chordata; class Aves; order Passeriformes; family Thraupidae; genus Geospiza; species Geospiza fortis. The sequence continues at coordinate 23,391,731 of NW_005054297.1, forward strand.
ATCCTTCCAGTTTTTTCAGCCTTTTTTTAATGTTCTTTGTCTCTACAAGCAAATACATTTTTCATTTTATTAAAATGATAAAGTGATTTTTAGTGATTGGCCAGGCTCATAAGTCACTGCTACCATAGTATCTGAGACCTTCTTTATGATCTTCAGGATCTTACACTGATGACAACCAACATAGCAATAAGGTGACAAAAAGTTCTTATTTTCTAGATGGAAAACAGAGAAAGCACTCGGCTGAAGCATGAAAGAAAGAAGTAGTGGACTGGCTTTTCCAATTATAAAACTTCTTTTCTGTCATGAGCTTGTCAGTGATACACAATCTTTGAGGCTGGAAAACACCACTCAGATCATTGAGTACAACTACTAACTTAGCATTGCCTAACCTAAACATATATTTTCACTTCTGCATCAAGGTGCATAGATTGAGCTTGTACTCCCTAAGCAAGCAGAAGTATTATTAGAAGCTTATTATATGTAAAAATACATTTTAATTCAGTTTATATTAGTTTCTACCTCAATCTCAATTACATATGCACCAGTTTTATTAATTTAATAAGTATTCTTCGCTTGTAATTTCAATGTTAACAAAAGACAATTTAATTGCTTTTAGAAATTTACTGTTACTGTATTTTCTGTGAATTATCAAGTGAATATTATGTACATCAATCATTGTTTTAGTGTCGAAAAGAATTCCAATTACAGGAATAACTCACATTTTAATAACGCTAAATGGTGTTTCAGTATGTAAGAGTCCATTGTGAAGATACATCATATTCTGATTTCATTTAATAACAGAACCAATGAAGAGGAAAAAAAAAGAGATATAACTTTACTACCTTCATATTTTCATTTCTGTTAAATATCACTCTGGGTATGGTTCACATTTATCAATTTGAGTATGCAGCAGTTATGGGCTGCTTTTGTGTATGTAATTTCTTTTATTAATTTTCCCACAAATCAAAGAAAATGAGAAGAAAAAGGGGAAATAAAGATAATAGTTTCATAAATATCTTAAGGAAAAATAAAAAACTTTATCACAAATCACTGGTATATTCTTTTTTGCTCTGTCTTTCATCTGGAGAGTGAGAAATCAGAAATTTTCACTTAATTTTACTTTTTTTTCTGCAAATAAATGAAACAATGAATTAAATGGTTTCCAGCCTTGTTTTCATAGGCTTCCTTGCTGAATTATATAAGAAATAAAAATTAAGGTGTTGGTTTTGGGTGGTTTTTTTTTTGTAAAGAGGTGCATGTATTTCAAAAGACCGTATAGTCACCAAAACATTCACTAAACTAATATCCTATATTTAAGAAGCAGTCATCCTTCTTTTGACAACTAAAATATTACGTTGCATTTGTGAATGCTTTTTTTAACTCCTGTGCTTTCCAAGCTGCCTCTGACCCGATTCCCTTTTTCTTTCAAAATACCATGTCTTTTGAAGGATATAAATACTTAAAAATCTTACAAAAATATACAATTAAATCTTACAAAATGCAGGCTTTGTCCCCTGAATGAGGAGGTGCTGTTGTGGGGCCTAGGCACCACAGAAGCTGGGAGAGAAGTGAGGTGAAAAACTGTTCCATGAAATACTGGTGTATGAACCTGAATCTTAGTGCTGGTGGCAAGTGGCCAGGAACAGCAACTTTTTAGCCCCAGTAGCTGTGTTGCAAGTTTTAGTCTGATCAAGATGAATATCCCATCCCTTGGAGAGCCTAAGAGAAGTGGTTGTGTCATTCTCCCAGGAAAAAGTACACACAACCAGAGGTTTCCTGAGCAATTTCCCTCCCCCTCCTGCTCAGTGAAGTCAGCCTGCACGGTTCCTCCTAATTTACCTCCTCCCATATTTGGGGGTCTGGATTACCCTGTACAACCCAACCCCACCTGGCAGTGGTGACCCAAACTGTGAGTTGCTCAGGTGCCAAATATCAGCCTCTTCACCTGTGTGTTTATATACCACACAGGTATGGAAAGATCTAATAACCATATCAGCAGCTATGCTTTGTGCAGCTAAGAAATATCTGGGGAGATCTTTAACCTGGTTACAAAAAGTGGTTGAGAAAAACGAGCTTACCAGATGTCATGTTGTATACCTTTTTAAGTGTAGGTAGCTGAAGCCTGGTTTCAGAAAGGAGGACAGCTGTACACCTCTGAACATCATTGCCCAATGTCTTTTTGCTTCAAACTGTGCCACAAAATTACTGGAACAAGATAAATTAATTTCATCTTTGACTGCTTTGTCAATCAGCATAAGAAGATATTAAATCACAATAGAAAAGACATTGTTATACAGTGATTAGTCTCCTGGGATACCCTAGAAGAGGAAGAGCAGTCAAGAGTTTCATATAGCACAGGACAGTAATTATCTCATGACAAGTATGGTCCCTGGAGATCACTTTAGAGCTATTTTAAAGGTTTTGTAGAGAATACCGTGTATATATGTTGTAGTAGAAGATGACAGAGATGGCACTTTACAGTCACAAAAATGAATTCTAGCTGGCTGTGAGGTACACACTGATTAATTTAAAGTGTTAACAGCCAATTGAACACTTCTTCAGTTGCAGCATATTTATTACGCAGTGTAACAACCAGTTAATCACATTTTGAAGCTCTGACATAAGAAAGAAGTTGGAAAGCAGCAACCTTCTCTTCTTTCAGTCATTCATTTAGCTTGATATAAAGCACTTTCTTTTTGTTTTTGCCTCTTAAAACTACTTTGAAAATGCAAGGGATTTTTTCCTTTTTTAAAATTAAACCTAATTTTTCCTTTTTAAAAAAATAACAATGCACCATTTTTGAGACAAGTGCAGAATATTGCTGAAGAAGGATTGTTGAAGCTATGGTTTGAGTTCTGGGGAATATCAATAACTGACCTAAAGTGAAATCAGTTTACAATTCCTGCAATAAGATATTCAACCACTTTGCCATATGCCTTATTCCTATCTTGAAATTCACATTTGCTTACACATTTCTAACACTAGGCTATGTTATTAACCCTGGAAAACTGCATATGGTTACTATTTATCCTCCTAATGCAAGGACAACAACTGAAGTATTTTTTCTTTAGCCTAAAATTTTCCCTTTCGCTCAATATACTTGATTTCTGTTTCTATCAGAATAAACTGTGTCATAAATAATTTGTTCTTGAGTGTATGTGTATATGCGTAGGAATTTTTTCCTGAACTATCTGCTCTCCTTGAATATGTGACCTCCATGAAGCATACAGAGAATTGAATATGCATGAATACTTGCATACACACTTATTTTGTGAAAAACCCCATTAAAATTACTACCATAGTTGAAAAAGACAGCAAATTATTTCCTTCTTTTTCCTTTTCTGCAAGTAGTCTCACTAAGATAAAAGAATAGAAAAGACATTACCTTGTTGCTAGTATTCTTGTCACATTTTTAATAGATAACTAAAATATGTATTAATTTCTAAGGAGCATAAGGAGACCTTAACAGAAGCAGAGGAGCTTTCATAAAGGAAAAAATCAGAAATTCAAGCAAAAAAAGGTAAAATTCGTCCTTGGAAAAGGGCCAGCACATAGTCCACATCCCATTAAATTTTACTATAACAACTTCACTGAGCCTCATGTAATGTTGTGCCCAATGTCTGCTCCCAAGATGGATTTCACACAGGATAATGGGATACAGAGCAAAGGCCAAAGAAAGCATTAAGAGCTGTAATGTTTGCAGGACATATATAAAATATATTCTGCCTAGACATAAATAAAGTTCGAAGCAACATCAGTAGATGCAGCTGCAGGTTAAGGTTTCGAATGAACCAACAGTTGTTTTTTTCATGTCCTAAACTTATCTGATGAGGAGGCACTTGCTGTGCCCGTGCTATTCTCTTAACACTGATTATTCCCTCTTTAGTATTCTCTTCTTCAGGTCTTCAGTACAACACATCAGGCATTATAACCTACCCCCCCTACAACACAACCCCTGTGTCTTTGCAAAAATAAAGCCCTGCTTACAAAAGGGCTTCACCTCCAACAGACAACTCAGGATCACCTGAGATTCAACTGCTACACAGTTTAACCTTTAGTTAAAAACCAGTCTGTGAGAAGAGGGAATACTTTTTTTCCCTCCAAACCCCATGGGTAGTTTCTGAAGGTAAATTCCACCATTCAGGTGCAAGTAGAAAACAAGAACCAGAAAATGCTAGTTTTAGGAAACAGAATGTTTTCTATATTTTCTAACAGAACTGAAGCTATTTAAAAAGCAAAACAAACAAACAAACAAAAAGATCTTGTTTTAATAAAACTGCTATGTTCACAATCCATATATTTTAATTTAAATTGATTTTTTTTGTAGCTGGGTGGGATGAAACTTTTAAAAGCCTCTCAGCTTTACCAGTGGTGGTGTTTCATTTTACAACTATTTGTAATTATCTGCTTATGCTAACATAACAAATGTGGTGCCTCCAGCAAAAAACTAAAGGTTGGTGAGAAAGAGAATGAAAAAGGACCTAAATGTTAGACTAGTCAGCAAGATTTTCAAGTTTGTTAAAATTAATACAAGCTATCATTAGAGTACTCTACAGTTCAGTGCTTCATAAATAGGAAAAACAAAGCAGTAATGTTTTTTGTAGCTTTCAGCTTGACTTTTATGGGGTTTCATCTTCCTCTAACAAATCAGGATGCAGAACAGCTCATAAAGCTTCCAGTATAGGCCAACAGTATAATAATTCACTGTGTGCATCCTGAGCCACTTACAACTTGAATGCATCTGGAATGATTGAAAAAATATATCCTAATTACATAAAATACAACAGCCAAGAACAAAGAATTGTCTCTCTCTACTCTAGGGTGAAGGTGAATAGCTCTTCAATACTTTGCCTACTTCATTGACTGACCCAGTCTTAGCAGAGCAAAATTAAAAAGTTTCTTCGCTTCTTCACTGCTGAGTCCCCCAGACTGAAGAACAGTAGGGTTCCTCCCAACTGGTGATTGATATTTTCTAAAATGAAATAAAACATCAAAGTAAAACTTAATAATTTATGCAGCAAAAAGGATGGCAAAGTGGTTCAGACTGAGTACTGAGGCTGCTTCAGAAAATGACATTGTAGAAGGATCAGTGCCAACTAACTTTCAAATTTTAAAAGTTTATTCAAAATGAATGAGTGCATTACTTACCATATGATTTTATCAGGATAGAAGGTAATTCCCACAATGTTTTAAGTCATTCACAGCCTTGATCACTTGTGGTGAAGCTTTCTGGGTGTGCCAAGAAATCAAAAGACTTGGGAATATCAAAGAGGGTGAAAGAATTCCTTGGTAATACATTGAGTTACTCAAACATTATTTAAATAACATTTGTAATTCTGAATGATTAATTTATTCAGAGAAACATGGAGCATTTCTTAACAAAGTTTCTATGCAGGAAAGCATACACCTCCTACTCAGATGCCTATAGTACAATCATATTTTATTACACTAATAAATATTTGACTGATCTGACTCACAAAAATATGTAAAAAAATAATGGAAAATTAAGCAAAAATAAATATCTGGCTACAATCCCAGTGGCAAACATAGTTTATGTCTTTGTATATAATCAAGTATCAAGAGCTATTAAAAGCCTCTGGTCCAACTAGGGACTGTTAAACAGAGAAGGAAAATATTTGGCCTACATAGATCTGAAGGTATTTTAGGTTCTTCAGTGATGCAAGGGTCTGACAAAGAAATATATATGTAGAAAATCAAAAGCATATAGTCCTAAAAATGGACATAATAGTTTCAACATCCACATACTGTTTTTAATATGTAGTGTCCGGATACCAGGACTTCTTTTTTTTTGAATGAAAGGCGCCAGATTCTAAAGCAGAGCAAGAGAGATGTTTTTGGGTTTTTCTGAACTGCTAGAAGTAGCCAGAAAAATGAGTGTCTTCACCTTTTTATACATAAAATGAAATACATAGAAGGAGAAAAAGCATCAGATTAATCCAAAATTAAATTTTTCAGTGGCAATCTGAGAATTCCCACAGAAATCAGCAGCACTTCTCTGCTCTTGAACTGCAACACCAGATCATTGCTTTTACCATGTTCAAAACCACCATTTCTAAAAAGCATAAATTAAAATATTCTTTCTTTTCTTTCAGATTTGAAATATATGTTAGAGGAACCGCAAACATGAATTGAAAATTCAGCTTACTCGTACTGGCATTTTACAAGGTTGCAACAAGGTTGGAGACAAACAACAATAGTTATCATTACCCAGAACTTTTCCAAGTGGGATCTTTTCCTTCTTTTCCATTTCTTTAAGAGGAATTTTCCCACATGCTTTATGCATATATTTTTATCCCTGCAAATATTCAGAGGCCATCTGGAAACAAAATCAATCTCAGAACAGAGGCATCAAACAGAGAAACTGAAGTCCAGATAAGTGTTCCTCACTGGTAAATGTTCTACCCTGAATCAGTCAGTGACTCAAAATTTGTGCCACCTTCTGCTCAGCTGTGTGTAATGATGTAACTATTCATCAAGGAGGAATTCCATAAATTCATGAAATATCCACAAAACAGAATTTTAATAACAGATTATAAGATCTGTGAGAGATTCTGCCAGCATATTCCTGTAAATATTTATAGTTCTCTGACAACAAATATGACTGAGATTCAGGGGTGCAACCTGTAAGAAAAAGTCCTGTCTCCCTAGCTGCGGAGGATGGTAGGGCCAGAGAGTTTAACTTGGTGCTCAATTTGGACTTACTAGTATGAAATTCTTTCTTCTCTAGACTGTAGAACAAAGATAAGTGGCAGACAGAAATCTATAAGGTACCAAAAAGAAAAAAAAGTAGAATAAAAGTATGCCATTTCTACTATAATGAAGTCCATTTGGCTTCAGCTTTAGGAGCAAGCTATTTTAGGTCTCTAGTGATGCAAGGATTTAACAGACAATGAAATATATATTGAAAAACTGAAAGCAAATATGTGTAAAAATGTCCATAATATTTCATTAATCAACATTCTTTAATCCTGGTGAGGATTATGGAAAGGATTTACAATTTAAAATTTAATATCACATTGCCTTATAAAGCTCCTGATTTTTGCTTTGGTTTATAAAAGTAATTCCAAAAACCCTCACAACAGCAATCACTCCCAAGTTTTGTGATTTTATATCAAAATAAAACTGGGAACTTCTGCTTGGCCTCAATCTGTCTCATCAATGGCTTCTCAGGGTCTGCTCCCTGCTGACAGCCTGCCAGGAGGCATGGCCTCCTGCCACCAAAGTCCCACCTGAACCAGGAGTGTCCATCCCCTCCACAGGCAGAGGAAAGGGAAAATCTTGTCTAGACACCAGTCCTGGGCATGTCCCTTTGACCACTGCTTGGTCACAGCCCCTGAAAAGCCACTCTTGTTTTGACAGGGCGCTGAAAAGGGTATGAAAACATGCCCTGGTTATGGTTTGAAGGTTAAAAAATCTGAAGCATTTCTTCCAGCACAGAAATACCAAGTGCCTCGTGAAGGGAAGGCAATTGCTGACGGGAATTTTTGTGGAGTGCCATCTTCTCCAGCTGTCAGGCACTGGCTTTATTCACAAATCTGTGAATCTCTGAGTGCTGCGGGCAAAAATCCTTCCCCTGTGGTGCATCTCCAGCATCATCGTCACAGGAGCTTTAAAACCTAGGCATTACACTCTTTTCTCATTAATTTTGAACAGCAGAGCACACAGGAAGAATTCAGTTTGTCTACTTTGTCACTGCCCAATAAATGAAATTCACAGAAAAAATGTCACAGAGCCCAAAGTCCCCAAACAAAAAAGTGTTGCAATTTGACTTTACCTTCATTTGGGAAGACATGGTTATCTGTGAATAAGGACCTCATATCCCCAGTAGTGATCACTTCCACAAAATTTTTGTGTCAGTTTTGCTGAATTTGAATATGCTGTAAACTTAGGACAAAATGCTGCCTCAACGTCGTCTGACATAATGCAGCTTTAATGAATCTGACCCTCTAATTCTCAGCTCTCAAGGCCACCAGCTCTGGTGCAATGAACTGACACATTGTTTAGCATACATTTTTTAAATCTCATTTAATTTTATAGTAGGTTTTTTATCTTAAAACCTTACACTTTTATTGAGCAATTAAGCTGCACTCTCAGTCAGGGGGAAGAAATGCTCATAAAATAGAAATAAGCTAAGCAGTAATTTCTAGACAAAAGTTGCATTTTTATTTCCTCCATCATAATAGGAAAAAGTATTTGCTTTGTAAAATAAGATGCAGAGTCTTCTAAAGAGCTGAGAATGACAATTGATTTCTTTAATTTTTTTCCTTAAGTGAGATGAAGGTTAGAGTTCTTGGAATAACAAACTGCTTCTGGCATACTGGCCTTAGCAGATCAGTCAAATAAAGTGAGCGATAGTTGTTGGAATATTTTTCTATGACCATTTTGCTGACTGATGGCTGTTTGCAATGCATCGCATGATGAATTTTTTCAAGAAAGCATATTTGTTTTAACACAAACATTTTAAAGGTAACCTTCTTGCTGCCATCAAACTAGTAAAATCCTGTATCTGTCGTAAACAGTTCTGATTTTAAAGCAAGATGCTTGGAGACCTCTTTGTGATGGTTCAATGACTGCCAGTGAATTTTTTACATCAGGTTTCAAAGCATAAAATATTATGTGCAATACCTGAGTATGGCTTCAACTATAACAATTACAAAATTAGGTTTTAACAAATGTGAATTTGAAGGAGATTGCTATTTATAAGACAGGATCAATGTTTTTCGTTTTACCTCCATTCTTATTAAGTTGCTTTGGTAACTTGTAAAGTATGTTTCTATCCACCATGAATAAGAAAGGAAAAATGTACACTTAAAATAATCACACAAAATGCCTAAAATATTAAAACCCCCACCAACATGTACTTCATTTGAAGAAAATTTTAAACCATAAAAGCACTCCTAACGTATGGAGACATTCTTTCTTTTTTCACTGTGAACTAAATTTCACTGAACAAGTAAAGCAATCCAACAACTTGTCTTCTAGAAGCCGTTAACAACCTTGTTAAAATATGAATATATTTATTATGGATAACTACCCGCTTAGTTTCATGTTCAATGAATGCAAATACCTTAAATATAATTTGGACAGAGAAGACATCCATGCAGCAGTAGAGTGGTCAGAAATATATGACAAGCTGTTGTAAGATGCAACAACTAACAGCTTTATGAATATTCATACAGTTCTGGAGTCCCCAACATAAGTAGGACATGGAAAAGTTGGAGCAAGTCCAGGAGAGGCAATGAAGTTGATAAGAGGATTACTGCTTTGCTATGAAGATGGGCTGAGAGAGTGGGGGTTGTTCAGCCTGGAGAAAAGAAGGTTTGGTGGAAGCCTCATAGCAACCTTCCAGTCTCTGAAGAAAGCCAGAGAGAGACACTTCACAAGGAATTGTACTGATGGGACAAGAAGAAATTAGTTCAAACTGAAAGACATGAAACTTAGGTCAGATATACAGAAGAAATTCTTTACTGTGAGGGTGGTGAGACACTGGAACAGGTTGCCCAGGGAGGCTGTGGGGATACCAAAATCAGCCAGATAGAAACTTTCTAACACAGTTTTGAGTATTAGAAAGCTGGTGTTTTTTATTACAGCATGCTGGCCACTTGGGGGATCCTTCCCCCATTTGAGTGTGACAAGCGTTGGAACAGAGTTTTTATCATACATACTGATTATACATTCATTAGCAACCCCAATTCCTTGCCTTTGTTTGACATAGTCACACCCTTACCACAGCTGTCTAACCTATATGTCAGAAGTCCTTGTGTGGTTCTTTGGGGGTCTGTCTTCAATGGCCTGTGTTCTTTTAGGTGGCCATTCCTTGACCCCTGCTTCTGAGTGATTGCAATGTTGTTCTGCAAGGCTGACAGACTTCTGCTTTGTCGGCCTTGCAGAGCTGAGCTGGTATTCTGCTTACATTTTGCATAATTTCTGTTTGCCTAAGTTGCATACTTTATTTATTTCTCCAAAGCTGTGCTGTTGTGTTCTACTGTCCTTGACAAGAGTAAATGTCGCTTCTTCTACTATCCTTATCAAGTAAGTAAAACGCTCTTCTGTTCTACTGTCCTTATCAGTGGATGCTCCATCCCTGGAAGTGTTCAAGGACAGGTTGGACGCAGCTCTGAGCAACCTGGTAGGTGTCCCTACCCATGGCAACGAGGCTGGAACTTGATGATCTTCAAGGTCTTTTCCAACACAAGCTGTTCTATGGTTCTGTACTTGAAAATTGTTTGAAGCCTGAATGCAGCAGAGATGTGCTTTGGCATCCAGAAGAATCCTGGCACCAATAGTATGTCAGTCTCTTTACTCTTCATGTACGTGTTACATAGATGAATTATTATTTAAATAATGCAACCTTCTATGGGATTATAATCATAGTCATGAAGAAAGAATCTACTGATTTCAGTCCCTATCTGAAAGCAAGGCCACATCAAGCTGCTGCACCTCTAGAATAACATTCCATTCCATTAATTCTTCTGAAGCATGGGTGGAAGTTGTAAGAAGGTGCTTTTATTCATTGTTATACTCTAGCTTGCAGCAGATTGAAAATTTTCTGACTACCTAAACAGTTTTCAACAACAGATACTGGTTTTACTAAATCAAAACGTATCAGCAAAATCTTTGGCCTTCACTGACATATAATAAAAAAGTTGTCAAGAAGTTACTTTGAAATATGATACATAACATAAATAATTATAATATCATTATATTATAATATAAATTAATGCTACATTGAATCATGAAATCAAGATATTTTACTATGCCATACTAAATAGGAGTATAATGTAGTTGCAACAATGTTATTGTTTGAAGCATTCCAGTAACTTCAAAACTAAGCTGTTTAAATCTCAAACAGGTTTTTTTCCAGTATATAACAAATACCTGTCCTAGGGTGACCCTAAACCAGCACAATACCCTGCAGTAATCATTTTGGAAGGATCATTTTGAATATATTTCCAAAGATATTTTGGCTGCATATTCCAATTAAAGAAAAAAAATCAAATCACTATACTTATTTCTGATTAAATAAGCATTCCAAATTTTGACCAGTATCAAAATTTTTGGCCAGTGACTGGGGTCATGCTCCAGTTCATGCTTCATGCCTTTTACAGTGCACTGTATTGCACTGTGTGGAAAACTGAAGAGTTATAACACTGAACTCTAATGACTCTCAGATCAATAAAGCACTGTGACATGCTGTAATCCCAGGTGAAAGGAAAATTGAGCTGGCAATTGACATCTCGGATCTGCCAGTTCCTTACATTCACAGAGACATTATTATTTAGGCTGGTTGAAAGCAATATTTTAATATAACCAAAGGTCAGGGTTGAGTAATAAATCTGAAGCTAGAGTCAGTTTATCATAATACTGTCATGTAAAAGTCACAATGTATAAGTAAAGGTCAATTTTAGCAAGTCATATTCAAGCGTTTTTCCTGTGGGTATGGTAAAAAAATCCTCTTCTGTGTTATTTGATAAGTAAATACTGTAAGGTATAACAGTAACTAAGTAACATATTAAAATTATCTAATTTTAATCCTGTTGTGTATCAGATTTTCAGATTGCACCATCATTCCAGTCTATTCCTTTAGTTTTTTAGCACATCCTCTAGTCACCTTGCCATACATTCTCATCAACTGATAACCAGAAAGGATATTAGCTCATTCTACAAGTATTTCTGTGGATTTCCAAGGTTTCCTTGCTTTTTGTTTTGCTGAAGGCATTGAGAGATTGTCATACTATTTAGGAAGAGCTTGACTTAGGAAGCAAGCCAAAGAAATACTCTATGCCTTGCTGTGATTCTTTTCCGCAAACTTTTCAATTGATGTAAAGGTACTGTTGTACTTTTCTGTCAGCAAAGTCTAATGGTCTAAAGCAGCACTCTAGTCAAGCAGCTGAAAATATGAAAGCATTCACATACTGTTTCTCCTTACGACTGCACATTTCAGCTGGAAACCTCTTCCATGAATCAAGAATTGCTATCCAAACCTGTGGTCCTGAGAAAATAACGTCAATGTGGAAGCTGCGATACACTGAAAAACAGTGTGAGTTTTACTGTTTGAGTAGTATATTAGGATGAGAAGTAAAAGGATCACATAACAAGCAGTAATACAATGCAGCCTCATGCTTTCTAGTAGATTGCAATTGAGTCATTGGAGTGGCTGGGTCAAGAGCTAGGCAAGATCTGTGAGTAGTTACTGTGCTAACTACTAATGTAAGCATGGTTGGTTTAAATAAAAAAAAAAAGAAAGAAAGAAAACCCTCATAGGATACAGATTATAGTCAATGTCCATTCTGGAATTCTTACTAATTATGTTTACTATCAGAGGTCTATTGAACTTTTCCACTGCTGTAGATATTTGTATCATAATTGCCATTATCAAACCTTTTATGAAGGTTTGCCAAACATCATTACTATTCACCAGCTTTTTTCCTTCCCTCTTCCTATGCCTTACCAGTGTTTACTATAGAGATAGTGGACATCAAAAAGAATTCAATTTATGAAGATTATGTCCACTCTAGTATTTTATTTCAGGAGCAGAAGAGGTGGTGCAAAATATATATTTTTTACCATGGCAGATTTTTTTACACAGAAGAGATTTCCATAACTCTTTTCACTTCCATTAATCTAGTCAAATCAACATTTTCGTCCTATTCTAACTATATATAACTTTTACACTATTTGTAATTATTTAATTATTTAAATTAAGCTGCATACATCCACCAAGACTCCTAATTTTTTCATGCAACATCCATTAAAGGTACTCATAAAAACAAGCAATAGTAAATACCATCTGTTGCCTTTGCTTCCCTCCCTATCTCACCATCAGGTATTTGTACACATGGATAAGCCTGAGCCTTTTTTCTCCAGGCTGAACAGTCCCAGCTCTCTCAGCATTTCCTCATATGAAAGGTGCTGCAAGCCCTTAATCATCTTCATGTGCTTTGCTAGACTGGCTTCAGTTTGTCCTGGTGGGGAGCCCAGACCTAGACAGAGCACATGACTCACCAGGAGAGGGGAGAGGAATCATCTGTGTTTCCAAGATTATTATTTTACCTATAAAAACTAGGAAAACCTTTTTCAAAAGAATTTTCTTTTTTGTATCTTTCCAATATCCTTATATTAGTGCATGACCTACTGTTTTGCGCTTGTTGGCAGTTTACTCAAGACCCATTATTAAAGAACTATTACTTAGAAAGTTTTTAGTTCCTCTTGGAATTTCTAGAGCTAGCTAAGAATTTTGTCTGCATGTTTATCAAACCAAAATTTCTTGTCCCTAAAATTTACAAGGTGCTTTACCTCCTCTGATATCTGTGTTTTACTTGCTACATCCTGGTTTTGCAGAGGATGCTTTCCCTATTCTTTTTCCTCACATATATGTGCTACTCTGAAATCTATTACCTGAACTAAATATTTTTCACACTCTTAGAATTACTTTTCAATCATTAAAATAGTCTCAGGGATGAATAGTAGTAAAAGAAAAAAGTTTAACACAAGTTTTGTAACAAGTTTTTATAATCCATATTTCAACCATAACTTTTGGATGAAATATGCTAAACATTTGCATACCATAACACACCATATTTGTATTCACTTACAATTCCTGGTTTCAGACATAATCAGGATCAATTTAGATATATGCTCTCTGGTGCATTTGTGTTTTTTATTTCTTACGGTTAAACAAGAAACAGCTATTCAGACAGCTCTAAATATCCTGTGCAGTAATCTTAGAATTTATGGGTACCTACCTGCTGGTTACAGTTCAATAGTATTTTGAATATAATGGCTTAGCTTTAGCTTATTGCCATGCTAACCACTGCAGGCTCCATTACCTTTCAAGTACCTATCATAAATGCTGCCATTAGCCATAGCCTTCCTTATGTGATACTGTTCCTAATTTTTCCAGATTTAACAATTATATCAATGTTCTTCATAATTTCACCTGTCTTACTTGATGAAAAGGTGCCTTTGACTCTAACTAGATCAAGTTAGTTTCAGTCTTGCTTTCATTCTACTTTCTTTTATAACTACATTGCTTTTGGTTCATGTTTTGACAGAACTCAGCTAGAATGCCAAATTCTACATTTCTTTGAAGTGAAGGGCATTGAATTAGGTTAAATGTGGAAATACAAGCTTCCTAATTATGTATGTTACCACTCTGCAGAACCATTAATCTTTTAAAAATAACACACTTGTGCTTCAGAAGGCACTGAATGGGTTGTTGGCTCTCAACAGAAAACATGAACAGTAATGCAAATGTACAATCACTGTTGCAGGGGGAACTTGGGAATGATTTGGGCTTCAAGCTTTCTCATTTGTGAGCAAGACCCAGCTACTACTGCTGAAGAGCATGAAATTGAGCTGTCATTACTTACTCATTTTATTTTATAGAGCTAGGAATCATTAGGAATCAAGGATGTGAGTAATGAAAAATGGAGAGTTTATTTGTATCAAAATCTTACTGTTATACCTCTCTTTCCAATTTAGTATTATTTAAATTTGTCCAAAATTATTCAAGTGTATTATATTTTTATGAATTCTTCCTTTTATTTCAATATCAAAAAGGTAATTTTCATCCTATTTCCTTCTCACAATGATCCACCTCTAAGGCATTCCTTAAAATCTAATTTATCTCTCATTCTTAACAAGCATTTTAAGATTGTTCGCCTTTTCCAAATATCCCCTGCCTTCAGAAAGCAATGGCAAGCTCATGCTGTTTGAGATTAGTCCCTTAAAGCATTACTTTGGATGGCTAAAGGTGTTCTATATAGCCATAAAGGATTTAGGATTTAGTGTTCTCCTCCATCATTTTAGTTTCAGATAATCTTTAGCCACCTATGGGCACTATTACATGGGAAACTGAATTTCCTAAATTCAGCAAATGTTATTTTAAGTTGCCTAAACCTGCATATTGTATAGAAAAAATTGTTAGTAAGTTAATAAATTACCACATAATGTAGACTCTGAGATACAATTAATTGTGAAAAGAAGTAAACTTGATCATGTTTTGCACTGGTTAATATTGGTATAAGAAAGAGTGAACTAATTAGTGACTGAACTAATTTTTTACAATTTTTATTGGGAAATACAGAAAAGAATTGGAGTGTAATTTAGTCTAGCATTCAAGAATGTTATTTTTAAAACCAGGAGAAAAGGAGGGAAGAAATATCTCCAATATGAAGGTAGTTTGAGAGAATTGTGGTTGTTCTGCCTGGGGAAGAAAGCTGGAGAGGGACACTTGACATTGGCAGCAAGTAATAGGACAAGAAGGAACGGCCTTAAACTGACAGAGGGCTGGTTTAGATTAGATAATAGGAAGAAACTCTTTACTGGGAAGTGGTGAAGTTCTAGAACACTTGCCCAGAAAAGTGACTGCCCCATCCCTGGAAATGTTGAAGGCCAGGTTGGATGAGGCTTTGAGAAACCTGGCCAAGTGGAAGGTGTCCCTGTCCATGTTGGGGGCATTGGAAGAAATGATCTTTAAGGTCCCTTCCAATCCAAACAATTCTATGAGAAGACGACTCTCACAGTAGCTTGGATAATAAATTGTAGGGTGTCTTCATTAAAATTTTAACGCAACAAGGTAAAAATAAATCCAAAACAGTGTACCATATCAACTACTATAAAGAAAATTAACTCTCTCCTGGATCAAGCCAGGACACATGGTTTTGACACCAGTGCCCCAAGATCCTCGCAATTGTAATATTTGTAATGTGATAGGACATTTTCTTCTCATCCACAGACCACCTGGAAAGTGGTAGGTATTCCGGAGGAGTGTGGAATCATCTACTGCCTTCAAACTACCGATCCTGATATCAAGGTTTGAATAGTTATGCACTGTATTTTTAAATTCAGAACTCTAAGTGGAATTTTATGGCACTAAATTTGTGCTCTAGGTCTCTAGTTCCACTAGCACTGCAAGATAAAACATAACTTTTAGAACCTGAAATTTGGGACTCATTTTAGGTGCAACCATTTAGTTCTATTTGTAGAAAAATCCTATGATTACCTATAAAATCCAACATATTTGCATATTTTTCTCTTCATGCTATAAAGAATGCAGTGAATACAGCCTTACTTATAAGTAGGTTTTTCATTGAAATTTGTGAATGGGCATAGTAAGAGAGCAAAACAAGACCCAAAAAATTACTTGACTGTATTTAGGAAGTTTATAACATAGAGAAAAATAATTTCCAACCTGACCCTGAAAACACAAGCCAACCTATTTGACGGGTACTGCCTGACTGCTTTGGCAGGCTTACAGAATGCTTACAAATGAAGAGGAAGGTAGGACTGGAAAGAAAGTTAATTAATTAACATTGTTAGCACCTCAGATTCAAAGGACAGCACAGACTTGTAAACAGCATTAATACAGTAACCCTCGTGTGAAACAAGAGGTGGAAGAATAAGGGGGAACCTAGAAGATTTGTTCCACACAAACTTTGTTAAGGGAATAAGTAGATGAAAGTACTCAAAAATCAAGTCAATCCACTGTCTCTTGTGAATGTTCACTCCACTTACTAAACATGGAAATTTAGGAGTTATGAACGTTAAAAAACCAGGTTGCATCACAGCTTTTGCCCTAAGCCCTGCTCCAGGCACCTACGCTTGTAACAGAATGATGCCCAGTTTTATCCAGAGCAGCCACACTGCTCCACCTGAGCACAGGCTGACTTACGCATCTTAACATCCTTTGCAAACCCTGTACTGGAACCCCTCCAAGCTTTCAGATTTTCTGCATGACATTGATCATTTGATATTGCTGCAGGGGCAGAATAAATATACAGTGGCAAGCTAGGGCTAGTTACACCTCTGCCTAGCTTCTACAAGCAGGAGTGCTTTTTGGCTCCTGCATCCAGATTTTCCCTTACAGAACCATAAGCACAATTTTGTATTCCAGCAATTTGGGCACAGGACAAAATTGGGAGTAAAAAAAAGTTCTGTACAGACTTCACACTGGAATCGGAGTTTGATCTTATACAGGTGACTTGATTTTTCCCAAAAATCATGAGGTAAATTAATTTTTGTTGTAAGAACTCTCTAATTGTCTTCAACAACAAAAATGAAATATTTCTGGATATGAATAACCAACACTGAATATGATCCAGGCCCTTCCAAGGCATAAAAGTATTTTAGTGTATATTTTAAAAATATATGCTACTTAAATCCTTGTTGAATGTAGCATACCTCCAAATGTAAACATTAAAACTAAAGACTTAATACCTCTCTTACAACTTATCAAAAAAGGTAGTTGAGTAGCTACTGTTGGACTTTTGCCCTCAACATATAAAAGATGAAATTTCACATTATTAGAACTAAGACCTATCAGTGTAACTACTTCACAGTGTCTATGTTGTGACCATAAATTTGCTACTGTAGTACTGCTCCAGAAGTTTATCTAAGATGTTATGTAGAAATAGAATACTATACAGACACTAGGTGTTATGTCCACTATGAATTTCTATATATATAACTAATAATGTGTTATGCACGCATATTGCCAGTGTCTATATAGTAGATATACACTTATAGAGATAAATACTACGATTAAAAATGGTCTCATATCTACTTGAAAGCTCCCACTCTGTCCTAAAGACCTATTACATAGTGTCAGACAAGAGAGCAATGAGAAATGAGATAATTATATTAAGATGAAAATGAAAAATAGCTAAAGACAGCACTGGAAGTCCTTTTGGTGTTTTATCAATGCAATTACTGAAAGTGTGAATATTTTTTAAAAGACTCTACAGCATGAAAAAAATGCTAAATGTGGGAACAGAAAATAACAATGTAAATTGGAAATCTTTTATCATTTGTATATTTGATAGGTCTTCTTTCTAGAAAATGACCAGTCTTGTAGATTTTGCAATTATGGCATTAAAAGGCATTCAGAAATGACCTCCAGCATTCTTCTCATTACATATGCATAGGTCAATACATTCATAATAAGAGAAGTAGAAATTTGCTCAGATAAAGAGCATCTGATGAATGATTGTATCTTCCACACAAAATCCAAGAAAGGAGCTGCATGAACAAGAAATAAATGAACAAGCATAGTGGCTTCATTATGGAGAATACAGCTTTGGCCACACTGAAGCAGCAAATGTCACCTAAAACAGAAATTCAGTACCAGAAAACTTGAATATTGAGATATTGCACTTGTTAAACACTGTTTACGTCAGAACATAGATATCCTGCAGTCTGTACATGACATCAAAGAGAAAATTTACCAACACTTCTAACCTTTCTGCAGTTGTTATCCCTAATACTAGGAAGGAAGGCTTCTGAATCAGGACTTGGCTGAGTTTTCCAGCAGTACAACTACAAAATTCCAAATCTCAAACACAAATTGTCTCAAATTCCATCTTATAAGAGTTTAATTACACTGCCTTCTAGGGAGGCTTTAGACCTTGGAGTTCCTCACCCAAGGACTGTGCACAACCACGGTGTTATAACAGATCCACAGTGTTGGAAGAGACAGCACAGAACTCCCCCTTTGGGGAAGTACGTGGGCATTCCCACCTGAAACCCAAACTTACAGTAACCCATGGAACTCCATGTTCTGTGGGCTTTCCCATCCCTGAACCAAATTGTTCTAAAACGAAACCACCTGTATATATATTTACAAACACTGATCATTCAGTGTTGTTTCACTCCAATCTGCCCCAGGGGCTCCATTAATAAGGCTTGAGTAGCCCTTCAGGGGTGGGCAGTAACACAGGGAAACACAGAAGTTCTCCCC
This sequence comes from Geospiza fortis, assembly GCF_000277835.1. Lineage (NCBI taxonomy): Eukaryota > Metazoa > Chordata > Aves > Passeriformes > Thraupidae > Geospiza > Geospiza fortis. The sequence goes on from NW_005054297.1 coordinate 23,410,491, forward strand.
TCACCTCTGAGGACAGCATCTTCAAAATAAGG
>NW_005054297.1:23410587-23454979 GCF_000277835.1 Geospiza fortis
TGATGAAATTAAAATATCTCATTTGCGTTATCAACATCCTGATCCAATTTTCTTTTTAACATGTACTAGAATTCTGGTGGAGTTTATATACAAATGATTCAAAACAACTTGCTTAAAAATAGCATCTCTCTGAAAACTTCAGTTCTGTTGTTTCAGGTGGGTTTTTTTGTTTGTTTGGTTGGTTTTTAAAAACCAGCTTGCTCTACAGAGCCTAAGTTATAACTGCTTAGATTTATCTGCCAAGGCTCTTTTTAGAATCCAGTCTTCTACCCTTGGAGAACTAGTGTGAGAGCTGGGAACCAGCCTCTCATCATACAGAAAAAGCAAGACAAAATTTCACAAAGGGAAAAAATTAGGAAATTGCAATGAGAGAAGTAAACAGAAACCGGTAGAAAAATATATAAAATATACTTACAGTACATTGTTTGGATCCAGAAAATTTAGACTTTTCTCTCAGAACCTATAGAAGCTGCATAAGAAAGGGGAAAATGTTAGTACTTCCAAATTATATATTATATGAAATATTATATATTCTATTATTTACATCAATTAAAATAATACATTAATATTTTACTATAGTGGTGGTTTGTTTTTTAGATTGAAGATATTTTTAAACACTCACTTTTTTTGATTCTTAGGTTCTTACATATATAAAAAAATTATCAGCTTTTAAGTAATACTTATCACTCTTATAAAGGTGAGAAGAGAAACATGTGAGAAGCAAAAATAAGCTTATAAAAATATTTTATATTTTCTGATTTTCATAAGCCAACAAATTCAGTAAGTGGAAAAATAAATTCGTAGGGAGATAGTAAAGCCCTCATAATATAAGTATGTAAATTTTCATTTATCTCTTAGGAGAAGCTGTTTGACTTTTTTGACATAGAAATTAAACTTTTTATTTTTTTCAAAATTGTCCCTTGCATATACTGTCCTATGAAACTTTGCAATATATTCCATAAAATGTTTTAAATAATCCCAATTTTGGAGATGTAGATTATGAAAATACCTTGCATACAAAAAAATACTGTTTTTCATAATGAAAGAATATTACTATAATGACAGTTCAAGTTGTTATGGTAACAGCATCGGTGAAAAGGGTAAATGAGCTTACAAAATGTTTAGTTTTTTTTCTTTGCAGAATTTTTTATATTCAGTTTTCCCATTAAAATTCTTTTGAACTGATTCTGAGGATAAAGTATGGAACAAAAAGAATTGTACAGAGATAGAGTGATCGTTAATGTTCTGAAATACAAACCAATTTTGTTTACACTCTTTATATGTTAACACGTGTAATATTTGTATACTCTGAAAGAAAAGGGAGAACAAGCTCATTGAGATATCCCATTAGCCCATTTAATTCTAATTTAAAAATTTGCCTACAAAAAGAAAAAAGAAGAATTAAAGGCCAGTCACAGTCAGGCAGTTGAAATAGTGCTGTGACTCATAGCAGTTTTTCGGGCGTGTCAGAATTAGCAGCTTGTTTGAATCACAGTGCTCTGCAAGCTAAATGCAGTGTTGTGCACACACAGGTGACGATGTCCGGGACGGGGAGCTCCATCTGCCCGGTGCAGCCATTCCTTCCCACACTGGCAGCCTGTGTTTGCCCACAGCAAGCCTGGGTGGAAGCACACCTGTAGGGGCTGCCAGAGGGGTCTGGAGCAGGCACTGGAAGGAAGAGAGAGGGAAGTCCTGGACTTCTGGACCACACAGGTGTATGAGTGTGAGTGCTGTCTTTTGTCACTGCTCCAACAACGAGAGAGCAGCTGCAAGACAAGATATGGATGCTTTTGATTCACTGACTGCTTCACAGTCTTAACCTGATCTTTTGTGGTGCTGACCGATGTGACACAAGCCTTATTAATGTTGAATATCTAGTGCTCTGCCAAAAAGAGCAACTCTATTCCTTGCTTTGTTGGTTCTCAGCAATGGTTCAATTGGCTTTTTGAGCTTCCCTGGAAATAATTTCCATGCCAAGAGTCAATCTGCCAGATATCATGTGGAAATAAATCACACTTATGATACTGAAGAGATAAAACTTCCCGTGACTGTCCAAAAATGCATGAGAAAAGAGAAATGATAGAAATACTCTGGTTTACACACTGCATATTTTCAATAGATGGTCACATATTTAGACCTAAGATCATAATTTACTCTGACTAATACTATGAAGCAACCTATGTGGGGCACTTTCAGAGTAGGGAATTTGATAAAAAAAAAATGGGAGAGCAACAAATTATTTTCCTGAGGATATGTATTATATTTTGCTTCTATTATTTTATTATAGATTTTTCAAAAATAATTTTTTAAATTTTGTTTCTAGTTTAAATGTTCTGGAGAAACAAGGAGTCGTTTCTAATTATTGGGCTACAGGTGAGATCTAGGATATTTTTATATAAGTAATCTATATTGGAAAAAACAGCCACTCCAGAAATCAGAGTTTTTGATCAAGAATCCAAACACTGGGTCTGAGCTATATTTGCAAATCTGGAGAAAGCTATATATATATTCTGGCACTTCATCTGAAATTAAAGAAATTACAGATTGAATGCGCTTATTATGAAGATCCAGAACCTTAGCTCCATGAAATAACTCCATTTGGAACTAGAGAACACTGTGGGATGACAGAGCTTATTAAATTCTTCTCTGTAATTAGTGCAGTGTTTGAATTATCACCTAGTCAAATCTCACACTATACCAGACACCTCCACTGGCAGATCATTAGTAAGCTGGAAAACCTCCCTTAATTTGGGGATATACCAGAATAACAGACACCAACCATAATTTCTAGATGCACAAGGAGGGAATTCAGCAGACTCATGCATCCAGTGTTGATGCACCTACAGTGGGTGTTGCCCATAGAAAGTAATCTGAATTCCATAATTTGAAATACTAGTCCTTTGAAACAAACCAACCATTCCCAAAACTTTTTTTTTCATAAAGGGTAGTCAATTTGTATGAACAAAAAATTAAAAAAAATCTAACACATTATTTCTTTCCCATTTCTATTATTCACAATTCTGTCCATCTATGTGAAGTGTTTAAACAGTAAACTCTATTTAAACATTCAAAAGTAAAATATTTATTCTGTGTTTAAAACTCCTTTTATAGAATAGCAGAAAGTTCAATTGCATAATCCCAGTTATTGTATGTTTCCCTCTATGTGGCAAGAAATGCTGCTATTTATAAACCTGTAGAAATAATTCATAATTCATACTACAAATAATTAATTTTACCTTTCTGCTTGTAGAGTGTGTGCAGTTAGGTGTGTCTGCAGAGACAGGCTTTAAAGACCATTTATAGCTTCCTGTAAACAGAACAGTCTCAGAAAATAAGTGCCTGTTAAAGCTGAATTAATTTTTGAAAAGTTGAATATTTGGAGAGCGGTAGGTACATCCCTTATGCATGGAAAAATAAGTACATCCAATTATAGATCAGAATAGGCAGCAGTTAGAGATCTAACTTTTCTGGTTTAATACCAGAATATTCCTGAAGATGAATTTGTTATATACCCAGAATTTAACAAAAAATTTTCAGAGATTAAATAGTTTTCAACTGGCCCAGAAGTGCATGGCTAAAGTCCTTACATAATTCTCTTCTTCAAGATGGCTCTATTGATCTTTCCTTCACTGGAGGGAAGCTGCTCCGGTGCAGTGCTTTTAAGACCATTTGTTATAAACCAAGACTCATTCACCCCTGCGGAAAATATTTCAGTATTTTTTGGAGAGACTTAAAACCAGAAAGGTAAGTTTTGGGAGTATGATCCTGTGGAACAGCATAAATTCTCTTGCATGATACAAAAACAACAAGCATTTTGCCTAGGAAGAATTGTGGCAATATTCATTGTAGTACCACTTTCTACGTAAGCAGAAATATGAAATTAAATGCATGGGGTTTTTCCTTTTTTTTTTTTTCTTTTTTTTTTTTTTCTTTTTTTTTTTTTTCTTTTTTTTTTTTTTCTTTTTTTTTTTTTTCTTTTTTTTTTTTTTCTTTTTTTTTTTTTTCTTTTTTTTTTTTTTCTTTTTTTTTTTTTTCTTTTTTTTTTTTTTCTTTTTTTTTTTTTTCTTGTTTTTGTTATTTATTTATCAATTTAAATAAAAGTGCTATCAAAAAATAGTCATATGGAACCAGATCATAAAAAAAAACCAATTTAGGTACTAATATTATTTTTCTATTAACAAAAATGGTAAATTATACCTCTTTTTTCCCCCTGTTATTAATTACTTTCTGAAAATATTCTTCATATTGTATATTTTATTCCCCAATATGATAAGGCATTGTAATCTGTTCTGCAAATTGCATGCTCCACTGATTAATGTTCAGTATATTTGAACCAAATCACAGTTATGATACAGCTCTCTTGATAAATCTATATATATGTGTAAATAAGGCAAAGACCCCATCTACATGAGACTCAAAGACTTTCTATGTAAAGAAGTTAGATATAAGTAAGATTACATTTAATTTTTTTCAGATCCTGAAATAATCTGTGACCTAGTCTGCTATGTGCTGTGCAGCTAAATATTCAGATTATTTAGGATCTCTATTATTCCTTTCCTGGTCTATTTTTATGTATACACAGAGTACTTTGTCTCAGAAGTGCAAATATATGCAGCGCTATTTTACTGTTCTGAAACCTCTGTTTATATATTCCAAGCTAGCTGGAACTTTTTCAAGGACCTTCATTATCTCAGACATTTTGAGAATATTTTGAAAGCTTGAATAAATTGCCTAACCACCAAATGCCTAGGGCAGCAGTCTGAAGACTTAGTGAATTGAGTGACTCTTAAATTAGACATTTGCATGGTTATTTTTAATTAATCACCGTATAAAACATAATTAGCATGCATCACTTATCATTTGAATAGCAGTTGGCAATTTTTTATTTTGTAAATTCTTCATAGAGCACAGAGTTCAGGAGAAAATAGGGAATCCCAGAGGCTGATGTCAGGAATAATCGGGGTGATTTAGTTGGCTGATGTCCAGGATATAACATGCAGTATGTTTCACTCTTTATTGGTCAGGGTTTTTTAACTTAGACATACACAACTATCCACACTTGTCATAGCTTCCCATTGTTTTGGAGCAGTAATGTTCTTGCTAAAAAAGTAACTGTGAGACTTGCAGAGAATCTCATTCTGAAGTGCTGTGGGGCTGGATGCTGGCTGTAAAGGCATCAGGTAGTGCAGGTGAAGGGCCCCTGCTGTCTTCAACAAATATTTGTTTGTGCTGGTATGAATGAAAATGCCTAATGCTGATTTAGAGTGGAATGAGGAACACACAAGAAGAGCTGTAAGAAAGGGGGCATCCCTAGATGTACACTGGAAAGCCAATTTCTCCCTGTCTGGAGGCAGCCCACCCTTAGACAGGATTCAGAGGTACAGATCCTTCCTAACAAAGGAAGGAGTTGATATCAAAAGCTGGTGCACACCCCCAGCATCTCCTAAGACAACAGCTCTCCCTGCCATGGTGCCTAGAGATGGGAGGCACTTTCAGATTCACACAGATGCACTTTCAAAGGCCACACAGAGAACATGATCTGTGCGTGCTTGAACAAGCCCATTGCCTGCAGTTACAAGAGATTGGTTGTCTGGTCCTGCAGCACACTGATTGTCTGGGCTCATTAACATCTGTTCCTGATGACATGGCTCAAAAAGGCACTTTGTTCTGGAACTGGTAAAGTCTGGAAAAATGCAAACTGACTTCTTAGAGACTGTGTTTTCATTCTATCTACCTCCTCAGTAACGCAGGTAAGACCACACCTAACATCTACAGCTCAGTCTTATACTCTGACCAAGACATATTACTACTACTGAATAAAGTGAAAAATGTCTTGGGATTTTGCTTTCTTGCAGCTAAATACACAAATCTGTTAAAGGTGACTTAAGCACTAATTTGAAGTTGATCATGATTCCAGAAGGGCAGCTAAACACAAGTTTAAAAAAGCAGGACAAGCTGACAGCATTCCCTTGCATAGAGGACCTTTTCCCTGTGAGCCACACAGCAGCATATGGATGGCATCCTCCATGCCAAACATCACCAATGTGCACTGCACTCAAGAGGGTGCTCCAGAAATTTCATTTCCAATAGAAAGAATTTTATCTTTAGAAAAGGTTTGAAGAATCACCTAATTTGAGGATGAGTTAATTACACATTGCATTTAACACTGGCCAAATGCTAGAAATAAGCTGAAAAAGCTTTCTGAAAGCCTTTTTAAACCCAGCTCTCAGTCTATTCTTCACTGCACCCAAACAATAGAGAATTATTATACCACTCCTACCTAAGCTTTAGTAGCCTGATTTAAAATAAGATTTCAGCATCTGAAGCACAACTTAGACAGAAGATGGAGACTTAAGTCTGAATTTATAGTTCTAGAAGTCCCCATTTATCTACCTCAGCACACTTCGAACACTTCATCATTGCTGCCTCCACTTCTTTATCCCAATAGGTTCTCAGGAGCTGAAAGTTTTTCTTTGGTGTATTCCCACAAAAACTTCCATCCTGACACTGATGAGAAGACAGACAATATGACCTCCCTCCTAAACCTAATACCATATCAAAAATTGTTTCTTTTTTTCCCCTGCCCCTGTGATTCTTATCACTTGAAAATTTTCATAGAATGCCTTCAGAATAAAGCTACCCATAAAGTCATGCTAGAGATCTCTTAATTCTTCTAAATATTGCATAGAAAAATATTATCAAGAACCTTCATGAAGCAACTCAATTGTTAGAGCATCTAAAAATAGAACGAAAAAAGAATATGTACAGCTATGGTAGAAAAAAAAAAAAGAACTTACCTGTGGAGGCAAGCTCTAGGTGCCAAGCTTATTTATATATTTTCATGAAACATTAACTGGGTTAGACATGTAAATACTACACACTAGACTTCTCACAGTAATCAGCTACAATTGATATCCCAGAATTGCAATTACTGGGTTTGGCTCATCCCTCCTCCTTTCCCTGTCTTTAATGTTCCTTTTTAAAGGGGAACTATCAACAAAACACTCCACATCAGTGTTCCAAAGTAGAGACAATTAAAACTTTGAGCCTACTCTGGTAGGTAGGTCTGATAGGTATGCTCTAGATAGGGAATGAATGTAATATATTCTCTATACTGAAAAGTCCTTCACAGGTTTTGGTTTCCACTCAGGAGGTCAGTGACTTAAAAGCAAGGCACTAGCATTATTTTGTAACAGTACCTAACTCTCTTTTTTGATTTAGCCCTAGTTGTTTTAAAGTTTGTTATATTCACAACCATACAAATTAAAAATAAAATCCCTCCATGATAATATCTAGCTAAATCAAGTAGAATAAACCAAATAGTCAAATCTTGAAAACTGCTTGCTCCTAATCACCCTTTTCCCCAGGAGACTCGCCTACACATAGCAACATGCTCCAAGCAGGAGAGAATTGCTAATGCTTCACCCAAATCTTGCGGTCAGTAAATGTTTTCCCCAAACCTGCACCCTTCCAGCAGGCAAGTGCTTCAGACTAATCTTTTCCTTTTCCCTATTACTCTTCAGTGGGGATGCTTCCCAATTTCTTTTTCCCAGCAAATGCTCCTCAACTTTTCATGTACACTTGAGAGTACAACATAGATATTATCCTAATGAAATGTCATTTTTTCTACTTCAGTAGGTGCTAATAAAAATGCCTTTTTTCCCTATTGACACCCTTTAACATATTACTTGTTTTAAGCTCCTTATATGCTTGTAAACAGCTAAGATTGCTGTAAATTGATCCACCTGACATAATTCTTTATGGTGTGGATAGTCAGGATAAAGAGAAGCCCAGGTTAATTAGAAAGATGTGTTAATTACGTAATTAACACATCACACTTCTCCACATCAGGTAGAAAGGCGGAGAAAGATGACGGGGAATTGAGTGAAGTTAGAGCAGAGATTTGTTTATGCGGCAGGAGAGCAGGGGCTGGCTTTGATGAGACACCACAGCTGTGTGTAAATGCACTCTGTCATAACCTAAATCTCTAGCAGACTGCATGAATTAGCTCATTCATCTGTCTTCTTGAGAATTCAAGGAGCAGAAGTAACTTAGCAGAAATAACTTAACATACTAACTTAGGAGTTTGCCTCAGTTTCTAGAAGCCTGTGTGACTGGCCTTTCCTGAACCCCACTGAGATCTACATAGAAGAGATTTCTACTTTAAATTCTCACTCTCTACATCTTACAGGGGACAGGAATGTAGGAAGGAATAACCTTAAATAAATTTGATTACTCACCTCCAGAGAGAGGAATGCTTTGCTGCTATTGAAGACCTCTATCTTATGGGGTTTTTGTTTTTATTATGGCCAACATACCTGTAAGAAATGTTCCTGTCAACTGATGTTCAGTTTGACCCATACCCTCCAAACTATCCATGAGTTTCTGTGGCCTCAAGCTCACATTCTCTATACAAACCAAGGTACCAGAAAAAAATCTAACCAGCATAAAATATGAGGTTTAAATGGAATTAACGCATTTAGGGCATTTGTTGAGCATGTGAGTTTTAGTTTCATGTCATTCTTTTCCAGGCAAAGAAGACAACAATTTTCAGAACTGTGTTACCCAATTCAAAATATTTTTAATCTATCCACTGAATGAATTTCTTAATGCCATTTAACCTCTGAAATGTATAATGCTGTCTGTCACTCATACTTTATGCTGTCAAGAGATGCAAAATCACTTTCAGGCAGTGAGGGTGAGGGGCTCAGCAGTCTTAAAAGGCATGTTCAGAAATTTTGACCTTTTCTGAAATAGGGAGGAGAAATAAAAGCTGCATATTAAAATCTCCACTCTAAAACAATAGTTTACCTTTTTGGTAATTCATCCACTCTCTTCTTCCAGTGGTCTAACTAAATGACTTGCAATTCAACATGTTGGTTTCTTCCCTGTTATAGGAATTGCTTTACTTATCAATTTCCAAGTGACTACTTTGTGTCATACCCCTACAAAAAAAAATCCATTATTGATAGTCTTGTCACTAAGCAAAAGTGAATTCAGGGATTTTTTTTATCTCCAGACTTAGTCTTAATGTGTCTATAATTTCTCAGTTTCTCTAACACCAGCATCTATTACAGGCATTGAAATTCCCAGTTTGTCATAAAAATTTCAGTAAGCATTGAAACATACTTGCTGTTGCCCTGTAAATTAGCAATGTCAAATTCAGCTCTGATGATACAACTTTGTCCAATCATTCTTTTATTACTTTGAGTCTTTTTTCACTGTTAGGTTGCGATGGCAGAACAACCATGCTTGTCTGCAAACTACATCATCAATATTTCACATTCTGAGTTTTACTTATGCAACCAGAACTTGGAAAGAAATTGCAAGGTCTCAGCACAAGATTAAAATGATTAAAATTTTTGAGATATAAACAAATTGCACTTATATGTGCAGTGCAATACTTCTCAAACTTTTGGAGCTTATGTTTATACTTGGTCTTTTTTATGAGGCTTAAAAATATTAAGTACATAGAGTGTATCAAAACCCACTTGGTTTCTTTTAAATGGAATACTCTTGACCTGTGCATACTGAAGATATGCTGTAGTTTATAGGGATTTTTATTTCCCTATTTCTTTAATTTTATCTCTAATGAATTCTTTTCCCTATTATCTTCTTTCACACAAGTTACTTTCTTAGCATTTTCATACTGCTGTCTCCATGGTTTAGGACTCATGGTTTATCTTCTTCATTTCAGCAAAGTAGTTCCACTGTCTCTGTAAAACTTAACATGGATTTATACAGAGCTCTTTTTCATATTTTAAATCTTTGAAGCTAAAGCTATTGGATTCTCAGTTATGTACTCCACAATTCTAAGCAAGGTCATAGATCCAGGCCTGTATAAAACAAAAAGAAAGTTATTTCTGCAACTGGATAGATAAGGTGTAAATCTGTAGTCATTGTTTAAAAGATGCAAATCTATTTGCACTTTAACTACACAAATATATTAAATTATGAACTGAGTGACATGAATAATTATTCTTCCATGTTGGCCTTTAAGAGTATTACTTTCACTTAGCTGTTTAAAACTTCTGTCAGCTTTTCTAGGTTTACGTCTAGTTTATTTCTAGTTTTTGTGACTGTGCCTTTTCCAGGACAAAATCTATGGCTCATCTTCAGGACTGTTTAACTGTTCCAGGAATAATTAAATCCATGGATTTTCACTGTTCTATTACTCTCTGGATTCCTACTCAGTTAAAGAAACAGCAAGGTACTACCTACTGTTCTACTTTACAGTTTTTTACTATCTAGCTACATGATCTTGTTTGTTAGTTTGTCTTCATTATTGAAGATATGGATAACGTACAAATTTGGAAGTAAAGCCTCCAAGACCTGTCAATTAAGTAACAGTTTGTTAAGTACATTAGATAAAGAATTGTCTTACATAAATTACGCCAAAAAGTCCCAGCACTGTAGTTGCATCATGATCTATTAATATTGCAAATATGCACTAATCTATCTCCATGGTAAGTATTCATACAGCAACATACAGCATAGCAGTTGTTAATCCAAAGGATTATGAAAACCAAATATTTCAACAGAAACACAGAAAAACTCAGCAATAGAAATCTGAAAGGAGGCGAGAAGCAGCAGCAAAAAAGAAAGATTGAGAAGGACAGAAAAGGAGTCACGTTAGAGCAGACATAAGTGGAAGCAATCCTAGAATAACATTTTATAAAAGATTTTATAAAAGATTTTATAAATTGGACCAAGTTGTCATATCTGACATTCTTTTCTCTGTGTAAAGGTAATGTACCAAATTTTTTTTTGCTACATTTACTGATTAGTAGAGGTTCAAAATTCTTTCAAAGAATTGATGAGTTTTTAAAATGAGATATAGCCTTAATTGTAGGCTTTATGAAGTAGATGGGAATAGTTGAATACATATCCAACCTCAGAAGACACATTAACTGCAGCAAATATGGGAAATGTTATCTGAAATTGAGAAGTTTGCAAGAACAGAAACCAGGTGAATGAAACTACAGAAAGCTTGTCTAGGTTGTACAGTGCTTTTAAGAATTTACTTCCAAAATCAGAGTTTTATTTTCTTATAGAGACAACATTAAGAGTATTGAACCATTTGCTTACTTTTCACTAAAGCAGCATTTTCATCATAGAATCATAGAATCACAGAATATGCTGAGTTTGAAGGGACTCTCAAGGATCATTGAGTCCAGCTCCTGGTCCTGCACAGGAGCACCCTGAGAACCACACCATGTTCCTGAGAGCATTTTCCAAACACTTGAGGTGAAAAACCTCTTCCTGATATCCTGAACCTCCCCTGACTCAGCATCACACCATTTCCTCCCTCTGGGTGAAAAACCTCTTCCTGATATCCTGAACCTCCCCTGACTCAGCATCACACCATTACTGTCACCACTTAGCTGGGGAGCCTCTTCCAGTGCCTAAACACCCTCTGGGTGAAAAACCTCTTCCTGATATCCTGAACCTCCCCTGACTCAGCATCACACCATTTCCTTGGGTCTTCTCACTGCTCACTGCAGCAAAGAGGTCAGTGCCTGCCCCTCCTCTTCCCTTCACGAGGAAGTTGTAACTGCAGTGAGGTCTCTCCTCAGTCTCCTCTTCTGCAGGCTGCCCAGACCAGGTGACCCCAGCTGCTGCTTATACAACTTCACCTCCAGGCCTTTCACCATCCTCACTGTCCCCTCTGAACTCTCTCTAACAGCTTTATGTCTTTCCTATATTGTGGCACACAGGACTCAAGGTGAGGCTGTGCCAGCAGAGAGCACAGCAGAACAATCAGCTCCCTCCACCAGCTGGCAATGCTGTGCCTGATACATTCTAAATTTCACCATGGTTTGCTGACATTATCATTATTTACACAGAGACTCAGATTATTTTGGAAAATTCTTTTGCAACAGTTTTTTTTGCAGATATTGACTTTGCTTTGCAAGAAAAGTATTTCACATTTCTTGAAGTAAGGTCATTTGTGTGACAAGTGTTTAGTCAGAAAAGATAGAACCATGTAATCTCGCTGTATAGATGTTTTACTTCTATTTTACATAAAGTAAACAAAGAATGAAAGCAAGGGAAAAGCTCTGAAGATCAACCTAGGTTCAAACTCTCTAAATAATTACCCTTTATTAGCTGAAGGGTCTTCCAATAAATGAATTCCACAGTATGTTTATGGTAATGGAGAGAGTTATGGCCCCTTGCTGTGGGAACTGTCCCAGTGCATTAATTAAGAACAATCTTGCATTACAAACAACCCTGTGTTTTGATTTGTTTTTCTAAATACACTTTAATTATAAGCTATTAGCTTCACTGACAACAGTGAGGAGCCCAATAAAAAGATCTTGAAGAGCAGGTACACGGTGACATTTTATTACTGACACTTTGATAGTGCTATGTGTTAGGTGCTGCAAGATGTTTTAATACAGAGCATTATAAACTGCAGTATTGATACTGCCTGTATTTAAAAAAACCTACTTTTTAAATGAAGTGATGGGCACAATCCTGCTTTCACTGAATTCAGAGGTGCTTCCTCTCCTGTGCATCTATCCACCATATACTGCTTTAAAACATGATAAAAACCTAGAAAATGCTGAGCCCTGAATATGCTGGAGAAAATGTCATTTAAGCTGTGGTGCCAGAGATACTTTTGGCTCACATCTCAAGTATGTCTCTACTAGGCAAAACTGGTCATCCTGTGCAAAATTTTCCCTTCTGTGCTTCAACCTCAACACTTCCAAGAAGGTCTGCTTTTTGACAGTTCAGTGATGCTAATGCCTCTGCTTTCTCTAGCCTCATTGAACAGTGATGACATAATGGATTTCATTTGGGCTTGTATGAAGGACAGCACATGGAAAGTGAATGCCATGTCCTAGATTTTGAGAAGTTTGCTTAGTTTGTCTCATCTTGTTTGTGCACATTTTCTGCAATATAAGGGCATTGGTTAGATACTGTGAAATAGGGAAAAATAAGTTCTTGTTGATGGTCCGTGGAAAAGCATATAACTTGACAGGTATTTGAAATTTGGATTAATAAATGTCTTTAATGTGACATGTAAATGCCAAACTAAGAATAGCAAAACCCCAAGTTACACTGCTGGTGTAATATCTAATGACTTAACAGGTAGATTTATAGACACATTCCATTTCCATCCAGTCAAAAGCTGTAATAGTCCACCAATCATCAACTGACATTTCAGTTCTGCCTGAGGACAGGGGATTTACAGAAATGGGCACAGGTCAGTGTCTAGTAGCTTGTATATTAGGCAAGTGGTACATGAACTCAGATTAAACAAAAGATTTTAACATGCAAGCAATTTTCACTTAAATATGCTCTTCTGTGGTAATTTCCATAGTTTTTCTCACCATATTACTTATTTGTGTCTAAAAAATCCCAAACAAACAAAAGAAAATGCAAATTCTGTAAGTATGCTTGGAGGATGATAAAGACATTTCCAATAAAACTTTGAAAGCCTTCAGGGAGATGGTAGCTCAAAACAATCATTCACAGCAAAATGATTACTGCATGTAAGTCACATAAAACAATTGGGAAAAAAATTATAAATTATAATTATTCTATTGATTAATTACTGTTTCATATACAATATTATACTAATCTTTTCTTTTCAAATAGGAAATACTTGTGATGAATTCCAGGTTTCCTTTAACTATAGTAAGTGTCTGCTTTTGATTGAATGCCTAAAGCCTTTCAGGACCTCTGACAGTTATGTCCCTGGTTGTTGCACAGAGTACTGTTTTTGTATGGAATGCTAGAAATTTAGGAACTCTGATTTCTGATTTTTAGAATTTTCATTTTTGTTTTGACAGCTCAAAGGACTCCAAGTCTGAGATTTAAAAAAAACAAATATAGATAAGTCAAGCCATTCCTTCTTCCCTTTAGAGAGCATATAAAACATGTTTATCCCTTGGGAAGAGTATAAAAGCATATGTGAAGCTAGAGAAAACCCTTGGTGATTAGTTATTTTCTAGAAGTTTCTAACAGTATTTTGCAAACCTGTGGAGAATCATTCCTTCAGGACTTTTTGCTATCCTAGTCAGTTAGGTTTAGTTTTCCAAAGCTGTGCTAATTTTAATTCCTTCAACAGATACTGAAATATATGTTTCCAAAGAATGTGAAAAGCTATTTGGAAGTATTAACAGCAAGGCAGTAAGTTATTCAGCTCTTTCAGTATTAACAGATATGGATGTTTTAAAAAATTGTGCAGAATAGTTGTGATAATGTAAATATGTTCGTATTTGGTATTATAATGCAAATATATAAGAAGCAATTTTCACTCTATTAACAGAAGTTATAATAACAGTAAGGGTCTTGCAGTTTTGCCTCTCTTCTGGAATTACCTATTATCGAAAAATAAACTAAATATCTGTATTAGAGAACCAGCTGAATGAACACAGCTGAATTTAGAGTTCTAAACAGATTTTAGTTCTTCATGATTGTAATTTTCTCCTCAAGGTTGGCATGTCATCTGTGTGCTACTGAACGCAACACTAAGCACTTGATTGACACACGAGATTTTTCAAAGCCGCCTCCAAACTTTGCCTTTCAAAAGGAGGTTTTCCTAACTGGATTTCTGATCTAAGTGACCAGCCTCTACAAGAAGAATTTTTGCCTTAGTGATACAACACCTGAACTACATGGAAGTGAAATATAGAGGGAAATGTCAAATTTTGACACCATCAAAACCATCCGCACTAGACAGGTGAGATGTGTAGTGGTTTACTTCAGGCTCCTGGTCCCCTGGATGCTCTCACTGACAGTGGAGTCACACGTTGGGATTCCTTTCTCCCAACAAGAATATCATAAGGCAGGAGTGGAGTCCCTCATGTGCCACCACCCAGAGGACTGGAATGCAGCTGAGAGGTCATTTGCACCAGAGAACTTGTAGGTTTGGAATGGTTTTCCTGCTGCTCACAAGTGTTAACCTGGGTTGAGAGAGGTTCTTCCTCTGCTCAAACCCCTCAAATAGAATGCTTAAGTCAGGTTTCGCAGTAGAGACAAGGAATTTAGAATAATCACCAGTCTTCCTTGTCTGTACATCTGGATTTTCTGGTAGATTAGAGTGCAGTTATAGAGTTGGTGTTTGAGTTCAGGCCCCAGCTCGGTATTAGCTGTGCACTAACATAAGATGGACCTGGATTTCTGTAAAGAAGAGCTGCTTTTAGTTGACATATCCCATGCTTACATAAGTAAAACAAATACCACAATCCTGTGGAACACATACCTGATTAGCCATTTTGCAGCAGATGATTACAGGACTTGGTTCAGTTGGGATACTAAAAAAGAATAAAAGGGAAATTTGAGAGATGAGGGTGACCATATAAATTACAACTTTTGGAAGATTCTTTGCCTTAATGTAATAATTTCCAATCAACAAAAAACATGAGGCAATAAAAGGCAATGCTCAGAACAAAATTTATCCAAAACCTCCAAGCAAGCTACACCACATCCTGTTCTGTTAAATTTACCTGTATTTTTTTCATGGCTTATATAATGTTAATAAAAAGAATGTGTTTATTTTAATGTTGCACTGAAAAATGGAGTTTGAAATCATGTAAGTAGGTATACACCATTAGGAGGAGTTCTAAAGAATTTAAGGATTGTGCTGTGATCTATGAAGATTTATAGACTAAAATTTTATTCCATAACTCCTCTCCATCTTAAAATTATCAAAAATGGCTGTGAAGGATCTAATGATAAAACATATTTGTGCTAGCACTGCTTTTCACATGATGGTTTACTGAGGCTTAGAAATCAACAGAGACTCATGAATTTGTGGTGTGAAAAGGAACAGCCAAATATTTTTTCCTCAATGAAATTCAAGTTTTAAACTCAAACTACAAGAAGCACTTAATCAAGTTACTGGCTGACATTTCATTAATCCTCCATGAGAAAATAAGAGCAACTACCACCTCTTCAGAAAGACCTCAGCTACGAAAACCACATGCAGCATTTTCTTGGGGACAAAATATTGGGCAGGAGATTCCATTGCCTTTTTAAAATTTGCAAAAAAATGACTAGAGTTTGGGTTTCAGCCCCCAAATATTTGCCTGCATGTGCCAAATCTTTAACACTGCAGTAAAAAAAACGTTGAAATTACTTTGATATTGTTATTATAGCAAATGACCCCATGCCAGGTCAGTGCAAGTAAGGAAAAGCTTGGCTGGTCTTGGTCTAGGAAAATATAAAGTATGTCAAATGGATGTCTCTCAAGTGTGTGATAAAAATGCATCTTTGCTCCCTGCAGCAGTATGGTATCTGACCTAAGAGCATTAGAGAAGAGAGACCATATTGAATGCTTTCATTTCCCCATAAAATGCTGATCATGATAGTTCAGACATGCCAGATGGAAGTACTAGTGATAAATGGTGTTGATGCCTCAGGAGAAATGAGCTAGTAAAGTTATATTATGTTCAGTTGGGATTTTAAACATGTAATATATTTAAAACTGTTATTCTGCAAAATCAAACTCCTAATATTTCAATGCCATATCACATATGGGAAAAAAATTCCTGCCACCATTTACTACTATGAAAAGCAGATTTTCCACATCACAACAAAACATCTCCGCACACAGCACATATAATACTTTTTAATACATATTAGTGTATGTATGAAATTATGAATGACAAGTATAGGAAAATCTAAAAATGTTATTTCTCCTTTATTCCTTATGTATAGCAATATATATGTGAGAACAGTTAGATAACACAATTCTAAATGAGATAAGATAACGTCACATTTCTAATGGGCCCTTTGTTCCTTCCTAAAATTAATTAGGAATTTTGTACTAAACTCTGTCATTTGCAATAGGAGGTACAAGGCTATTTTTAATTCCCAGTTTGACCTGGATAGCAGTTTAACTCCAATTAGAAGATTTTTTGAGAAATTTTACTGATCTAGACATAATTTATGTCTTCTCCAGAGGCAACTCTATGGAATCTTCTCTTTGAATGTTGGAGAATTTTAGAGGGAGAAGGTAGATATTCTGTACCCTATAAGTCAGTCTCTTTCAGCAAAACCTAAGGACTCAGAAGGTTGCAGGTATTTTGCCAGAGCATCCCATCCTCTAGTTGTATTCCAAGAACTTACTATCACTTATCACTTTACTAGTGATATTCATTCTCCATTCATTCCTTTTTACTAAATTGCCTTCCACAAGCAGCATTCTCTTCATCTTCTATCACAGAGTTGAAACACCAGAGAAAAGAAAGGAAGTTCCAACCAGCAGAGTTGTTAACAGGTATTGTTCATTTTAGAGTAATAGTCAGTCAGTCAGATGTTTTCCTAAACATCACCTTTTCCTTGTGTTCTCATGGGTAGCTACCATTTTTTAACGTGTCTGGGTTAAGAACATGCTGCAAAAGCACATGACTAATTTGTTTCTGGAGAGGAGGCAGAGTGCTTATAGGGAAACTGTTATATCCAAGTCGGTGAGGACCAACCACACCTTTCTAGAAATCAGTGTTGTTGATGGAAACGAGAAAACATATCTAGATAACAAATACTTGAAAATACCATGCATACTCACTATTCATTCTAAAACAGAAAGAAATTAACAGATTTTATAACCTATATTATCTGTAAATCCTTGAAGAACAGAGGTGCAAGAAGAACTCTCATTTGCCTGCTTTTTGTGCGTATTGCTCAAACTTTTTGTCCTTTGGCAACTTGAAATTTAATTTCCTTTGTTTAGCTCTTCTTATTTAATTTTATTAATTAAAAAGCAGTCAAATTTAGAAGAAGAAATATTACAGAGGTGAGTAAGAAAATAAGACAGTGAAAAAGTCTATCACATAAAGATTAATTTGTCCAATTTCAAAATGTATATTGCAATATTTTATAGCTGACAGGTGATCATGGGCAGATAGTCATTACAATTTATCACAGCAGGAAGTTGTTAAAATGACAATATGGGCAGGTATGAAATTATATGAAGGAAAAGTTATAGAAGATAATTTTGTAACTCTAACAAACTTGTCCTTTTAAAGTTTCAATCACCAAAAGAGCATGATCCAAAATCTAATTACAAGTTTAGAAAGACAGAGTTGGAATCAGAATTTCCTGCTTGGGGGCAGGGGGGGAATTATGCAGGAAAATTTCCATTGTTATTTCCTCCTATTAATGAAAATGTATGTTATGTTACACAGGAATTGTGTAAAAGTTTTTTGCTTCTCCTTGTTTTGAATTTATTGGCTGCTATTTCAAGAAAGAGAGAATGGGTGTCAAACCCCAATTTATGCCTTTGCAAATTTCTCTCTGTCTCCACTTTTGCAACCCTATCATTTATCAACAGTGGCCACATGTTATTTTTGAGTGGAAAAGGAATGTTCTTTGGCACTGATCAGCCTTGAGTGAAGTTTTATAGCAGTCTTATAAATTTCTCAATAGCAGGGCTTATAATGAAATTGCATAAAGTACTGTGACCTAGTCTGCTAGTTGGCACACTAGGCAGTGCTGAATGGGGTCCTTGTTAGGAACTAACAAAAGGAGCTTGAAATTATTCTTCCTTATTGCTGCTAGCACTGCTTATTTCTTCTACAATTCTGGAATTAAAAGGTCCATGAGTTCAGATATTATGGGCTTTTCTTTGGGCTTTTCTGTGCTCCATTTTGTTACTGGGTTCCATTGCAAGAGTAGGCCCTTAGATCATAAGATTACAAGCTGTTGGAGGAAGGATTGTATTGTACAAGGGGGTACAATATCTAGCCCAGAGGAACCACTGATCAGACACTCTAGAGATGCTGTTGCAATAGAAACACTAACAAATAGTTAAAGTGAAGTATCAGTTTTATGCTTTATGTTATGCAGAGTTAGCAGAGGTATTAAGATCTTTCTAAGATCTAATTCTTTTAAATTTTTTTCTCTGCCTTTCAAGACTGAAAACGTCTCTCGTAAAGGAGGTATATTCATACAACCTAATGAAAAAGCTGCTTCTGTCAGGAGCACTTTAATAATGAAATACTGAAGGGAGGGAGAAAGCACAACAAATATTCTAACCTTTCCTTTATTTATTGCCTGAATTTTAAAATCATCTCCATGATCTGCAACTTTGAAACGAAACCAACCATTCAGGCAGGTGATGCTAGGTTTCAGACCACCCCTACTTAATAAGCAAATCCTCCTTTTAATAATTTGCTTATATTTTAGCTTTCTATAAAATCAATACAGAAGCCCTTCCAACCCTCACTTAAATTAAAGTGGGATTAAGTGAACCATGACTACTGACCACTATAAAGCATTTCCTTAAGTTCAAGCATACATTATCCTCTATCTCAGGATAAGGAAAAGAGTAGTCTCACAGCAAAGCACAGTTCATTATCATGAAAGCTACAATCTAATTGTATTTAGCTAAGCTTTCAAATTAGCTTGTTAGAGGCGACTGTTCTATGCTATGTATGCAGAAACACAAAATATAACCTTTTCAATTGTAAAAAAATATGCCTCAAGACGACACAGTCTTCAGTTAAAAAGTATTACTAATTTACATGCATCTTAAAACAAAACCTGTTCTGACATATATGTTGGTGTTTCTTAACATTTCTATTCAGGTGTCAGCTGGTTAGTAATGAGATTCACACTCAGCACCACCTGCAGAAAAACCACATGAGAGACAAGACAAGAGATTCACAATTTATGTGGAATCCCTGTGGAAATTTCCAGGTAGGTGGGACCACTCAGCCAGATAAGGGAGTTGGGCTGAATCTGAAAAGAGGTGAGTCCATCTGTGTTTGAAATGGATTCCAAAACACAGTCACAGCATTTTAAATTCCCGTTACTTGAATATATTCACTCAATCCTTCTTAAAGCAAAATTTAGTTGCTGGAACCCAGAATGTCATTATGATGTTCAGTACTGATGGGGTATTTGAGTACAAATTTATTTGAGTGCAGACCTGGAGAAAGTTCTCTAATACCTTATGATAAGCACCCTATTGAGAAAATAAGTGAAATATCTACAATGCTCTGCACTTCATGGGGAAAAATTCTGGCTTCTGCTGAAGCCAATGGCAAAACTTTCTTCTTTCAATGAAGAAATACCTCATCAGTGAGATAAAATACAGAGTGAATTTGCAAACCCTTAAGCAAGGATTAAGTAAATGTGGAGTCCTTTATAATCTTTGTACAATGAATGGATTTGGTATTTTTCCTCCATTTTCTGAAACCCCCACAATCCTCTCACTGATAATGACATGTAGGAGTATAGATTTTTTAAAAAAGTTTTTAAACATTACTATAATAATGTGTTTTTTAAAATGTAACATTTTGTCCCTCATTGTACCATTTACATGCTCACAAAATCTAATTATAAATGTGCAATGGAACATAAAATGCCATGTGAAATAAGCAAGAGAAATTGATTTCATGTATTTCTAGCATATCACACTCACCACTGTTCTACAGAATTTAAAAGAAAAAGCATTTTCAACCTTATTTGTCCAATTATAACACATTGCAAAAGCATAATTATTGTTCAGAAACTTCCAATTTTGTCTACATGAAATTGAATGTCTCTTACAACAATATAGACTTGTATCCATGTAGGAGGTCTTGGTTTATTCATCTATTGTTATGAATAATAAGGTTTTAATTGACTACTCAGGACTACAGTCATGCTATGCTGGCATTGAAAATCATGGATGACTAGTCCAGAGGCAGAAGCTACCTAGATGAATATTCATGAACTTAACTAAAATTCCTGTTAAAATTAAATTCCATCGCTTTATTAATACTATCTGCTTATATTTAAAGTACTTCTGAGAACAACATCAAACATTATTATCTGAGAAAGATGATTAAGTAGCTTTTTATGTCCAAAGTGTTCATGCATGACTGTAACATCCATATGTATAAGTGTAATACATTTCCTTCTGTCACTTTCATACATTATTTAACTGAACAAAATTCAATAAAACACAGACTCAGTAGTTCACTTGTCAACATCAACTACAGTTTGCACAGGCTTTTCCAGCTAATCCATCTGAATGTAGTCCTTCTTTGCATTTCTTGAGTCAACTTATTGCATCTCAGTTTACCCGAATAGGCCAAAGTGTTTAAACATGAAAAACATGAATTTCACTTATGTCTGCAGATTTTGTGTCTACTGCTCATAAGACCTAATAGCCTGAATGAATTCTATACAATCTCATCCAGGTGGTGTAGTGCTGTTTTTCCTTTTGACCTCTCCAAGCCTCTAGAGAAAATATTTTCTATTCATGCTGCCTTAAATAAGCAAGGAAAACAAGGGATTGGGGAGTAAAAAACTAAGTTACTTAGTAAACTGAAATAAAAGAATTCCCCCAAAAGTTTTTTGTCTGTTCTTTTAGAAGGGACAGGGTGGCCTCAAGTTGCATCATCATTCTTGGTGCAGTCCTACTATCGGAAAACCAGAGCAAATCTCAAAAATCATAGTCAGGCTGCCATGACTGACACATGCAAAACATATCAAGGACTGCAGATGCTTGAGGACTGAACCTTTATTTCCAAAAATCTGTTTTGTGAAACTGAATAAATTAGATGTTTGATTAAAAATTACATCAAGGAAAAGTACCAAGAAGCAAATTCTGAGTACCAAAAGAATTTTTTCCATGTGGTCAAATTAGAAGATGAGAGTACTTACATAATATCATTTTTGGAGTTCAGAGAAGATAAAGACAATCTAGCTGTGTTGTCCCACAAAGTACTTTGCAATGATCAGCCTCTCCTTGGGAGATATACTATACCTTGCAAAATTACATGGAGATGTGCACAAATGAGAAGGGAAAATGCCTACTTACCCTTATTTCCTAGGCCTTTATATATTTTGAAAAAAAACCCAAAAAAACACAGACTGTAATGGCAAGGTATAAAAATAGAAATCAACATATATTTTAAATGAAATGCAAAAACCCACAATATGTAGGCCTTGGCCTTTTCCCCCCCTTTATTCCACTCCCTTTGTAGCTTTACTTGCTAGCCAGTTTTCTCCTATGTCCTTTTGTGCAGAACAGATATGCCTGCTCTGATTGCTTGGGGGTTTAATGTTTCCAGCTTGGCAAGGAGAAATATGATTGTGACTCCTGAAGCAGGTATTTAAATGCCTGATCAAAACATTCAAAAATAGATGTAATTAAATAGGCTCTAATTCTACTTATGTGATTCAACATAAAGGAAGGGGCTCTATTACTTAGTATTTTTGTCATTGCTTGGAGAAATGACCTTAATTTATTGTAATTTCCAGCTGGAAGATTACCAAATTGATTTTGATCTTAAGTAGCCCTGTGGGTGCAGAGGCATTTACTGCCAGATTACATGAAGCACACTGATCACTTCCAATTATAAAAAAACTTATTTTTACTAATAAATAAGTTTGCAGTTTTAAATAAATAAGTCCTACAGTTTACTTTTCTGTTAGAATCATCTTACTTTTTTTTTAGTCCACCAAATCTAAATCTTCCACCAAATAGCTAATCAAAGTATATTTACAAATGAAAATACAAGTTATATAGTGTATACATAAAAGTATAATTTTGTGTACCATATGAATTTAGCCAAAATAAAGTAGAGGTTTGTGTGACTGGGCTGAATTTTGCACAGAATAACCAGGTTTATGCAAATAATCTTAAGAGAAATCTTACAAAATCTTTAATCAAAGTATGTTAAAAAATGAATTAGGTTCTAGAATTCATCTTACCATAAAGAAGAGCACAAAGTCCAGCCTCAAACTCCAAGCCATCAGCCAGAGTATCACAGTTCATTAAAATTTCCCATCTTCAGTAGAACCTTCTGGTTACAGACAGCTCTCTTATATGAAAAAGGTATTATACACAAGGAAAAATATAGTGTTTAAAATTACAGTGAGCAAGCAACAGTGGATCAAAATAAGAGCTCTACCTCAGACTCAAGCCATGGAATAATTCCATAAAATATGAAAGTGTAAAACCAAATTACAAGTGGAAAATCTCAGCAAGGTAGGTACGCACATTAAAAAATAACAAGCATACTCAGATTAAGGACATTTTCAGGCTACAATCACTAATCACAAATCTCAGCAATGCTTTATGGTGCCAAATTTGAGAACTTTAACAAGTCCTTTAATGTCAAGTATAATGCCTTTCCAATAAACTTAATCAAAATGCAAAATATATTTCTATTTTCTTTGTGTTACTCCTCTTCCCATTTCTCTGTAAAGCTTTATAGTGATCATCATTCTTGAGCTGGAAGAAGACCAGGTTATATACATTTGAGATCTGATGAAAAACTATCAATTTTTCACCTCCATATCATGTAAAAAAAATTGCTGTCAGAAAATATCTCTACATTTCACCATGTTACACTGAACTCATTTCTTCAGAACTAGTTCTGCTTGGTCTACAGAGATATTACAAGGAAATACTTCTACAAGCACCTGACAAAACACAATATTGGTCAGGATGGCCATGAAGAGTTTTTACTGGAGAGAGACCCAGAACACTTACAAATTTTGGAATGGAGAATGGGTACATGTGGATTCACACATGCATATGTCTTAGTGTTTGTACTTAAAATACTTTCTCCCAGAGAATTTTAATTGGATGCTTTTCCTGTTCGTTATTAAAATATGGACTTGCTGATATCTCATATATATTTTCATAATGAATATGGTTAGCAAATTAGAAATCCAGAGGCAATGCCTGGAAGGGGATCTTTAACATTCAGACAGGATTCCTGCTCAAATTGGAGCATTTGTCATGCTTATTGTGGTGATATCATAATCTGTGCACAAAATAACTAAATCTCATTCAGGGATGAGTGCAGTACACTCCTACAGAACTAAATGTGGTTCAAAGCTAGATTAAACTTCCGCTGTGGTCCAAATACCTATTATGTTTCTTGTCACTTGTCTGTATTTTTATATAAAATACCTACAAGAAATTCATACCTGTCACAAATAATTGCATCCTGATCCATCACTGGAGCCAACTGAAACCAATTCCACCCCAGATTAACGCAGAATGGCTTCTTTCTTTGTGTATACATAAGGAAAGATTAAATGTTCCTTTAGGATTGTTTCTTTTTTTCACTGATAATATGATTTATTTATTACTATGCTTTCCAAAGTGGCTGCACTGTAAGTTGTTTTCTTTTCTCAAAAATTCCAATGTCTGAATGAAATTCTTTACTTGTTTAGTGTTTTAGAAATATTGCGCTATTCAAAAATTTTTACTTCAAATGAATGGTCAAAGAATTTTATTAATAGCTATTAGTTTGGGATCCAAAATGTGTTGAATACTTACATGAAAACTCCAGAATTTTCAGTACTTCCTCTCTACTTGTTAAGTTTATCCCACTTCATCAGTACTGAAACCATGACTTTTTTCATCACTTTCAGAATATTGAACATATATAAAGCATTGCCAATAATGGGGCTCCCAGTGCATTTCTGAGCAAATTGGAGTTGTGACTGCCTGGATGTCATCAGCTTGGATCCCTGAATACATTCTGAAAAGATACATGACAGCGAAGTCTGCAAAATAATCAGACACAGTGAGGAGGAATCATAGAGGGAAGTTAAACCCCATGCTATCCATTATGAGTTCAGCAAGCACAAAGCCATTTAGGACTAGAGGCCTACATAAAGCACTGAAAGTATCTTTCATGACCCTAGGCAGACATGGAACTTGTCAGGCTCTGGAGTTCCTTTTGCCAGAAGCTGCATGAACTTGGGTTTCACTGCCGGTGCACTCATCACTCACTGCCCTTTCTGGAGAAAATGGTTGTCTGACCACCAGAAGCATTTTCTGAGCTTTGTCTTACAGCCACTGCTTTCCTGAATCATAGCAATGGAAGAAAAGCAGAACATCCTGTTCAACCAAACTGCCTCCCATGACTTCCCACAGATGAATATATGTCACTTCAATCCTTGGCAGCTGACCACCAGCCAAGAAAGTGACATGACAAATAATAATGACTTAAACTTTATGGAACAGATCACTTTTCACAACACCAGGTGTTTACCACAGAACATTTTTAGGTGTACTCACCTGCCAAAATCCACTCTCCTGAGGAAGGTAATATGAGACAGCTAACTATCTGTGCCTATGTGCTGACTCTCATTGGTGATATTATAAGTGAGAGTTTAGGTACACTGGAGTCAGCATGGCAATGTGATATTGATAGCATACTCTTTTCAGTAAAGCTACAGGCATAAGAGGGAACCATTTTATTTCAGTAGTTGGCAGTTCAAATGTTCCTCTCCTAATTTCACAGTCTAAAACACCTGGTACAATGCTTTGCTGTGTAATTTCTGAATTAAAACCAGCAATTAAAAGATCACTTTTACAAATACAGGACTCCCAAGTCTAATCACACTCCTGCAGCATTGCTGAGTTCATACTATGTGAAGTTTCCTAGAATGCTGTCTGAACTGGGGACAGGAGAAGGTATGTGACATGCATGAGGATCTCAGAAAGGTTTGCACATCAGGCACATCAAATCCTTAGGCACCTACCTTAGCACACAGTACTCAGTGTGTAGGCAGCATCATCCTTTATTGTTCAAATTTTAATGCAAGACATCATGAGATAATCCAGTTTTACCTGAAAGCAAATGAAGAAAAATAGACATTTCTATTAGACTCAGCTCTACCTGGATACTTCAAATGAAAGAGTATTTAAGACAACTAGATGGCAAGCAAAAAGAAAGGCAGTATTTCTGAAGGTTTTATTTCCACAGAGGGAAAAAAAGACTGAAACAGAAACTTTTGTATGTGTTGTATACAGAGTTGAAAAGAAAGAGTAAGAAGCCTGAAGCAGTTTGGAAGATTTTTCTCAGACACTCTGGGGAAAATTTCAAAAAAATCATACAGAAAAGGAAGGCTTACATGTTTACGAAAAAAACCCACCCAAAATATAAAGGCCAACCTCCCCAGCACCTGAAGTTTAACAGGACAGTAGAAACACTGCAGGACTTCTGAAATACTGAAGAAAGTTTTACTTCAAGGACAAGTGAAAATAAGAGACTTACTGAAAGCCTGAGAGTAAAAGGATATGACAGAGCTCAGAAAATAAATAAATAAATTCCTGAGAAGAAGTGAACCCAGGGAAGAAATGCACAAGAATAAAGATCTGAACTGTAGTATATCAACCAGGAAATTATATCAGTCAAAATTTTAAATTTAACTATTGCCACAAGAAAATTATACCCAGAAGCAGCGTATGGCCTCTTCATCAGGTGTGTTCTTTTTAAGCCACAAGTGGGTGCAAAGGCATCCTCCAACCTGTTACTGTTAGCCAGCTAGGTAGAGAGGCCATTTGTATTCATATGTTGAATTCTGCCAGAAAGGATAGTGACAATCCAGCTTAAAATATTCCTTGCCCATACTGAAAGAATGTGATGAATGTTTGCAAATGCTTCAAGCACTGTTTTATTGTAAGATTAAATGCCTCTTATTTGGATGCTTACTCTTTTTGAGAGTCATATCTGCTCACACTTAACAAAATTATTCCTGTCAAGTCCAAGAGTTCCATTTTCTGTTGGACTTTTTTGATCTCAACAGCACCTCTTAAGCAAACTGCATTTCTTTTTGTTTTTATGCACTCCAAGGGCTCATTTTCAAAATTAGTTCCTTATACATAACTATTCATTAGGATTTCTGAATTACTTAGAGTAATCGACATTTTAGGAATAAAAGTATTCACCTATTAGAGAGGCATTTATTAGCACCCTATGCAGCAGTAGATTATAAAATTTACCATCATGTAACAACATAAAGGATCCAGAACACTCTCTGTAAGTGGCGCTGTCCTAAGGACTTTTAACAAATGGTGTCTCTGAAACCCACAAAAACACTCCATCTAATCAGAGGGTCTTGGCTTTGGCCAAGGGAAGGGAAGGGAAGGGAAGGGAAGGGAAGGGAAGGGAAGGGAAGGGAAGGGAAGGGAAGGGAAGGGAAGTCTCATGGGTAAAATATAACACGGAAGAAAAACAAAAATTATATCACAGGGTTCTCATATGTTCCTGAAACACATATATGTATATAAAGTACACAGATGGGTGCAAAAAAATTCAATCTTTTTGAAACAAAAAAGTTCAGGGACGACTGCTCTTTCTGTGCTTAGAGACCATTTCTCATCTCTCTCAGTACAGACAACTGGCTCCATGTACTTATTGGAATACCCTTTACCACCCTCCTGCTCAAACAAGAGATCAGAGATAAGGCCATGACCCTTGGACTCTCGCTCTATTTAATGCTTTGAAATCTCTCAGAGATCCAGCTTAGAGCAGTGAGTTTGGGATTGCATTGATGAATGTTTTGCACACAGTCTTAAAGGGATGAGCATCTTTGGACTGTGGCAAATTTCAATAATTTGTTAAAGCAAACACTGGTCTAACAAGAAAGCCAAGAGCTACATGCCTTTTGAAAACTTTGAAACATTTAATTTACCTTGCTGCATTTTCCCCATTACCCTGGCAACAAGCTCTCTTACTGGATATATACTACTTGACACCCAACCTTTGGCATAATTCTACATTTACTTTTCATTTAAAGTTGGATTTCCCATAAATTATACACCAAAGGACTCCAAAGATGAAGACTTGAAGAAGAACAGGTGAATATTTGTCACAGTAATTTGTTGTCCTGATGACATTTGATCATGTAAGAAGTTGATTTCCATTTGGTGCAAGAGGCATTAGTGCTCAAAAACAGCCTGGAAGGGTTTCAGTACCAAATCCTATCCATTACAGGAAAACTAACATAGAGCAGAAATATTGTGAGGCCAGCACCATTAAGAGCTATATAGCTTTATATAGCTTTTACATCTAATAACTGCTGAAGGACATGATTCTAAAGTGAATTGAAAGAACATGCAGTTTCCTGTATTTTGAATCCTATCATTTGATGAAATAGTTTGCAGGAATTTTTAATGTCCTTTAGGACCATTAGCAGGATTTTTGAATTATAAGTAGATCTTAAATCTGTCTCTGGACAGGGTAAACATTCTTTTTTTCTATGAACAAGTTCACATCTAATTAGTTTACTGCATGTTTTCACTTTATTTTTCACTATAATTAATCCTGTACTTAATTTTTTTTTCATATCAGCACATTTCAGTGTTAAGCTGCTATTTATAATGAGTTTGAATTATGTCTTGATTTGGTTCCTTTCATTTATATGTGTGCTCCACATTAAAAACAATATTATGGTCATTCTGATTTTTCTTCTAATTTCTGGCACTGCTTCAAAACAACAATTTATAAAATGCTAAATGAATTACACATTATGAACTTAGGTAAATGATACTAAGGAAATACAATTGTATACACCAAGAGTCCATTTGCCCATGTAAGAAAGCCCTTACAGTGTCCATCACTAATGGAAATAACTCTTCCAAAGAGAAATCCTGCTCTTGAAGACAGTTGGAGATTTCAGCGTGTGCCAAGCTAGCAATTT
Organism: Geospiza fortis; assembly: GCF_000277835.1. NCBI lineage: Eukaryota > Metazoa > Chordata > Aves > Passeriformes > Thraupidae > Geospiza > Geospiza fortis. The sequence goes on from NW_005054297.1 coordinate 23,438,989, forward strand.
CTGACAGGCAGTTCTTTGCCTCTTCCACTAAAGTGATGCTGAAGGCTGTGTTTGAAATATCTTAGCACAGTTGTGTAAGCACTTGGATTCAGTAGGTAAATCCCCCACAAAGCTCAGAGAACAAGACTTAGAATTTTGCATTGACAGATTTAGTGTGAGTTTAATCTCCTGCAAAATACTTTCACTCTGATTCAGAAGTTGGTTTGATAGTATGTTACAAAAAAATCTCTATATTTTTCTTTCTTTTTTTTTTCCTAAGACAGTCTGGCAAGTATGATATAAAGACGATGAGCAGGAATTCTGACAAGGTCAGTAGAAAAGAAAAGCAAAGCAAGAGGTTCAAATGTACTGAGCAGGATCTCAGAATATGCAGCGCCTATGTTTTGTGCTATGTTTGCAAAAACACCTGCTGGGTGTTTTCCTGGCTCAACTCAAGTCACTGAAAGCTTTACCCTCAAGTATGCTGGAATCAGAAACTCCTCCTTGGCTTTATCATTCCAGACCTTACATTCAGCACAAAGCAGGCATTTAAAATGAAATTTCCTGAAAGGTGGTTGCAGTCAGGTGGAGGTTGGTCTCTTTCTCCAGACAGCAACTGACAGAACCAGAGGACAAAGTCTTAAACTGCACCAAGGGAAATACAGCTTGGATAGCAGGGAAAAGGTTTTTGCAGCAAGGGTGAGAAAGTTCTGGAATGGCTGCCCGGGGAGGTGGTGCAGTCCCCAAAAGATTGGATGTGGAACTCAGTGCCATGGTTCAGGCTGGGATGGACTCGATGATCTTGAAGGTCTCTTCCAACCTTGTGATTGTGTGATTCTGTGAATCACATCACCAAATGTCATACCAGCATCTGATAACTTTGTGAACACTAGACATTGTCATTCATGTTTTTGGTCTGCCTTCTGCAGCTCCAGCTTCAACCACATTGACTTCCAGGTGTGTGAAGATCTGTCAAGTCACCTTTGTTTACTCTGTATGTGACAAACACCGTGGTTCTTATAACTTCAACTAAATTCTGAATTCAATAGCATTTTCAGTTCCTTCATTTTCTCACAAGTATAAGACACAAATTTAATGGGAGCTGCCATCTAAGAACCATTATTTACATTTACTTGAATTTATTTTCTTGCTCACACCAAAACAAGACAACCACCAGCTATTCTTAATGCCACATTTACAAAACCTCTCCTGCACACTTCCTGTGAAGCCTGTGGTTAAGTTAGGCTGTTGTACACAAGTGATCAGTTCCTTTTGTCAAAATGAAGCACTATTTCAATGCTGAAAGCAGATAATTTGACTTTATAAAAGGTAAAATCTCTGAGCTTTGTAGAAGCTTAGATCTACTCTTCCTAGATGTTTTCTTTATTGGCTTAGAAGGAGAGTTTTTGTTATTCTGAACCATAAATCACAGTCTTGTTTGAAGTAGACCTACTATTTTGCTGGAGTACAATAACACTCTGACATGCTAATTTATGGTTTTACATGTTGGCTCTATTGTCCACTGTTTAAGATAAGGCAACTCACACTAAGGTTTTTTTCCTGTTCTCAGCAGAGAAATAAATCTGTAAATAAATAGAGAATGAATGTTAAAAGGAAATTGCTTGTACTATTAAGGTTTGAAATGTAGAAGCAAACACATGGAATTTACATTTTAGCAAAATTCCCCTAGAATCATGTTTGTCAGGATTTATTTAAATCCTTTATATACTTTTTGGAAGGTATTCTGAAAAGCAAGAAATCTGATACTGAATGCCTGGCATTAATATAATCAAACCTTATTTAATTAGGTAATTTTGTAATACATGAAAAAAACTGAAATGCACAAAAAAAAGATAATAAAATAAAAAAATACCTTCCTCTCCAAGATGCAAACTTAATTTTATTATAGAGTCTTAATTCCCGTCCTGATGTGACATAAAACTTGGACAGAGGAGTGGATACACATATTCAAAAGCACAGGTAAAGAGAATTTCTTTGCCTTGCTTGGGTGATCCATTCTGGCTGATATAATCCAGTGGACAGTGGCAGCATCCCAGTGAGCTCTGCCTAGTACAGATCACTCTCCCACTTGTGTGGTGTGATTCAAATGCCTCAGCCCTTCCACTCCTGCCTCTCCCCACTCCCAGTTTCATCTTTTGTACTTGGTACACAGCCTTGGAAATTTTGTACTCTACAGTGATCTTCCCCGATACAATGAAAACAAGCAGTATTTTTCTCCTCTTAGGCCAAACTGTGCTCTGATATCTGAAAAAAATAAGGATAGACAATCTTTAACAAGCATGGAAGAAGCTGTGCCTTTTATTTCATGGCCAGTAAGCTGCTCACAGATAATAGGAGAAAAGTACTGGTCAAAGATAATACATTTAAGGTTTATCTGAACATGGTAACTCTGGCCAGCTCGCTATCAGGAATTCAGAAGAGATATCAATACTTCTATATCTGATTAATTATTAAAATTTATTTTAGATTAGATGGGAGGTTTAGGCTTACCTGACATGAGAGTCCTCATGTTTATGCACTGCAGGGAGAAGGAGGGCGGATACATCTATTATTTCTCTATTAGTTTTTAAATTCCCTGCTAGCTTTGCCAAATGGTTTCACTGTCACTAACATTGACATTAATTTCAGTAAATATTCTTCAAGTGCAAAGCTACATGATAAGCAACTTATTTGCAATAACTCACTGATCTTTATTACAGCTGTCAGGTGATCCTGAAATTATAGCAACACCAAAGACATTGCCAGAAGTCTCTGAATCTGATATTTTAATTCCTAATACATAAAATGTATCTTCAGCATTTTGAGCCTACCATGGTATAAAATTTTGATAATTAAAAATAATTTTGACTATTAGTCTCATTCTACTATAAAGATGGAGTGAAAAATTCCAGCTTTGTGCTAATTTTTCCAAGTTGCTTGGTCTTCAGCCAAAAATGACAGCAGCTCTTTGATTGCCCATGCCTTTACCTGTCTGCCATAAAAGGCATAATTTTTGAAACCTTCAAAGTCAATTTTCTTTTGAGCATCTAAGCAGCCATAACAGGACAGAGAATATCATCACCACACCAGTGAGCAGCTGAAGCTACTACCAGGTTTGTGTTTTCTTGTTGAAATTCGACATAATCTGTATAACATTTTGTAATACAGCCATGCTGTACACTTTTTGGAGTTTAAATCAGATTAATAAGGTAGAAAATTAGTAGCTTGGGGCTCAGATTTAGAGACAATAAATTTCATCAACATTTCTGATATGCATCGTGGAAGGACAAGGTGTTTTAATAAACAAATTAGACACTTGGATAGAATACAATATGAAAAGAGACATGAGCATTTCCATCTCTGATTCCCATTTCTGTTCTGAACCTATTCTTATTCCTTCAAAAAATCTCAACCAACCACCCAAAACAAATTAAAAAAAATAAAAAAAGCCACCAAAAAACCCTAAAACAAAAAATCCCCTCCAACCCTGAAGCTCGTAAACACAGAAATAAGTAGAGACAGGAACTGTTTAGCTGGATGAGATAAAATTTAAGTGCCTCCAAGATTACCTGTTGCAAGTGCACCTGTCAGACAATTCCTGACATTAGAATTCATGTCAGAAGGTAAGGATTAACCGAATCAGCCATTAGCAAGAAACACGGAAAGAACAAATAGTTACAGAAGTATTGTAAGGCCTTAAAGGGTACAGTTACCTGTCTCAAACACTGTCAAGACCACAGAAGGAACATGACATAAGATAACCTCCCACAGTGACAACTTGAGATAAGCACAGAAGGCAGGAATCTCAGACAGGAAGGCACTAATTCCAGCCTGGCAGAAGTGAGATCTGGTAAGAACATTCTGGTTAACATACCCAGACAAGAATTCCCACTGCTTATACACATATCACCGATCAAGCAAAGATCACTCCAAGTTAAGGGAATGCACCTCTGTGGATACCTGGAACTTGGACTGTATAAACATGGTGCCCTCCAGAAGATCAGCTCTGGGGCCCCTACCACAAAGAAGCCCATGGTGAAGAAGGACCAACAGGACACTGGTGGTGACTATCTCTTGATAGCTTGATTTCTCTCTCTCTGTGTCCCTCTCTCCTTCTCTCTTCACTGCCCTCCCTCCCTTTTCCCCTTTCTCTCTCCCCTCTTCCTTCCTTCCTTCCTCTTTCTCTCTCTTCCCTTCTCTCTCTTCCTCCCTGTCCCTCTTTTATTTCTTTCTCTTTCTTCTATCTCTTTCTCTTTAATTTCCTTCTCTCTACCTCACATTTGCTGTTAAATAAAACCCATATTACTGCCTTCAGCATATGGTCTCGTTTGCGCCTTAATTTGGGAAGAAGCACTCTCACTAGTTGGATCTTAACTGGTGGCTGAGAATGGAATGTTTACATATGCAATACTTGTCAATCAGCAATCACATCACATTAGGGTGCAACATGGGTTTAATTTATTCACCCTTTCAGGTCTGACTGATCTGTGTGTTGTATAAAGTTAAACTTCATAAAGACTCCAAATCTTGTTACAGTGAGCTATACCAACACTTACCACAATGCTTCCAAAAGGGAATTTTTCTACAATTGAAATATCTACTATACATTCTGAGAATTGTGCCATAATTATGAAGGTTGAGGCATGCTCATATCCATTATTGCATGTATAACCTTCGACAAAATGATTAGCCTGTGAGGTTGCCTGATACAGGCAAACATATTATTGCTGGACTTTTGTCCTCTATGCTGAGCTTCAATCTTTGGCATTGCTAAATGACATTAATTACTTTGGATTCAAATGAATCTTCTGTAACTGAATTACTGGCATTTCTCTTATGTTATATAACAAAAACAGTTGGAGTTTTTGTTGACAAAGTGTTAAAGGATGTGATAATGTCAAAAAACCAACTGAATAGAGACAATATTTTCTGCGCACAGTACTGGCCATACCCAGCTACTGTAGCCACAGATTGTTGCAAAAAATGATGAGTTGCTTCTGGGACACACTTACATGTTCTGCAAATATACTACTAAAGCATAGACAAAATATCAATATGAAGATATGGCTACACTGAAGATTCTTCTCTGTCTATAACATTAAAAATACCCTGTATGTCTTCCATTCCATTTAAGGTATGTCTCAAAGGCTAAAGGAAAAAGTCTAAGTTTTAGTCTGGATATTTCATTACATTTGCTAATTCAAGCCATAGATTTCTGTCAGAAATAAAATTTTCTAATTAAGCTTTGAAAATGATTTCTGCAGAAGCTGCATTTATCTCATATAATGTTATGGGTATTTATTTTATAGTTCTGGGGTTCCTCCGAGCTATCAATTTATATAAACGAGTTGCACTTTTTTCCAAAGGATCATTGCTAACTGCTATTCCTGTGTGAAATAATGTTTTTGCAACAATATAATTTCAAAGTTTAGTGTATTTAAAAATAATTTTATATGAAAATACGCAGCTGAAAGCAAAATGAGAAAAAGCAAGGTATAATCTATTTTTTCATCTTCAGTTTTAGTTTTCTTTAAATACCTGCAAAATAAGGTAGCCATCAAAGAATCTGTAGCAATTTTTTTTCTTTCAAAAGCAAAGATTCTTACAAAAACAAAGATTGGAAAAAATCTGTTACTCACTTGACTTGTTACTAGATCCTCAGAGACCTTTCCAATCCCAGGCTAGTAAATTGTAAGCTTCTCATCTTGTAGTCAATAACTGAAAAGAAACAGAGCTGCTTATCTCTCCTTTTTAGTGTAATCAAAGTGAGTTATATGCAATTGAACGTTTGTCACTTAATGATAGCATAAGAAGTATGAAATTTTTTTCTAAGAAAAGTTTGGGCAAAATTTTGAAACTTCCCCTTTGCAAAGAATTCTGACATTTTGGCATGATTTACTGATTTAAAAATCGTTTTTAAGAAGCAGAGCTAAAAATGTTTGAATTACTTCAAATCACTGACAATGTTTGTACAGCCCCTTTTCTACATGAGGAGGTTGCTGATTCCAAGAATGGGTTCCTTCCACGTGTTTACTAGAACACCATGGCAAAAATGCCCTGCAACTTTTTTTTCTCTGTATCACACTCCAGATGAGGTAATGCTCCAACAATCTTGAGAGATTTTACCAATTTGCCCATAAGTTTTCTCTGTTAAACAGTGAGAAAGATGGTTGTTTCTTTCTGTCTCTGCAAGAGAAATCAAGTTGAGGCGATGGCTAAAACTTTAAAATAAATATGGCAGACATACACATAGAGTGATAACTGCCTTCCTGAAATGAGCCTATATTTTTTTGAAATGTGACAAATGAAACTTCTGTTTGACACATATGATAATAACATACGATATAAAGATAAATTTCCTTGGCTGCAGTATGCAATGCATATCAAAATACAGTACCTTTCAATAAATTGCAACATTTCTGCACACCTTCTTCTTTCAGTATGTGATGAAATGCTGCATTTTTTCACCTTGGTACAATTTTCTTTAGGTTGCTACCAATAAATTTATTTAATAAGCATCTAGGCTGTCAATAAAATAGCGCTACTATATTCAGTGTTGTTTTGTGATGGAAAACAATTTGTTTTACTTCAATTTCTCCACCCCCAGATCAGTATGCAATACAATATTTAGCCTGTCAGTACAAAATCATTGAAGTACATCTTAGACAGTTTTCAGTGTAATCTTAGATCTAAGATATATATTTTGCTAGTCTTTATGCAGGTTTTGGATAACTGAGTTAAATGTATTAGTTAAATATGGACAACATTTAAACATGGCCTCTCTTTCTGAAATTGTAAACAAATCTCAGCTTGTTTCAACATTAAACTAAACAATAACAACATGTTGTGTTTACCGTGTAAGGGCATATTTAATGTTTATACAACATCTATAATAATGAGACTAATTTTTACTAGAGCCTCTAAATGCTACTCAATAGAAAAAAAAGGAATAATGAGTATATTAATTTTCTTTTTAGTTATCCATGAACCCAGTAATGCAACTAGAACAGCTGGCATTCTTACTTAACTGATCAGCAAAAACTGAATAAACAGAGAGTTATAATGAGATCTCATGATATTAAAACATCATTTAAGTTATGGCAGTTATTGTTATGGGTATGCAGTAAAATAAAACATTTCAAAAGCAAATTATGAACTAAACAATGCTCTGTAAGATTACAGAGTAAAGCAATTTATGTGATACATTGATCAGGTAGATGTTTTACTGTGAGGCTAGGAATCATTCTGCCATAACGGACACCTTAGGGAACTTTGAAGACTCCACAGCTTTTCTCATCCCTTTTTTGTTTTCTATATGCTCAGTTTGCCTCCATAAGACCAGGGCAAGTTGTTGTCACTTTTACTACTGGGATATGAATAGCAAATATGACTTTACCACCCTGCTGAGGTAACTAGGGAACACTGAGCTTGGTATATCATCATACAGTCTTTAGCATGATTAAAAGGGCTCTCCAGTCTTCTGGTTTTTCATCCTAGAATGCAAACATTACTTTGTGCACTAAAGTAAAATATCTTTTTTCCCACAGTCATTTATATATTTTATATTCCTGATTTTCATTGTCTTTTACAGTATAGAAAATCTAAGTGCTACTTTTCCTCAATTGCTGAACATTTGATCAAACGTGATCAAATCATAGGGAGTTTTAATAACAAACACTTCTCTCTGTATTTTTATTTGATTTCTCAATGGGCTTTTTTCAGAAACCACATCTGTAAGCCTATTCCTCACATTTTCAATAAGGGCATTTTTTTCCTCAGTGTTTAAGACTGGGGAGGTAACTGCCTTCAGACAGCAAATGTTTTCATGTCAACCTGCATGGTTTTTCTTTATCTTCCCAACTTGTCATCAAACTCCAAGTAATCCCCAAATAGAGCATACTGTTAATGCAACTTAAATATTTCAAGTGGAGTAAGCAAGACAGCGTTGGATACCAAACCAATACTATTTTGTCCATAGTCAATCTTCTCCACTCTTCGCAAAAGAAGCCACATGACTCATATGACTGTCTCTTCAGCTTAGGCTGGAGATATTTGTAAGATTCAAAAATTTTGTAGTTACTCATAAACACAGACAAACATAAAGTTAAAAGTACTGTAAAGGGGAAAAAGAAGCATCTTAACAAACAATATTTTGTTCCAGTGTCCCCAGCAACATGTAACAGTATAGTGCCCTCAGCAGTTATGTTAAAGCATCCTCATCCTTCATCTAATCATGAATTACATTGAAGGTCATGAATTAACCAACTGTCAGGGTGACTGGGAGGTAGTTTGGGCTAGGGGGAGCAGGGAAGAACAAACAGGCAGGCTGCTATTTTCTCAACTTACCACAGTATAATTTACAGAAATCTCAAGCACAGAGAAAGTCCTAAACTTAGTCACAAAATGCATTTGTGACTAAGTTTAGGACTTCAGCCACATGGCAAAAGGGGTTTTAGAACTGTAAGAAAGATTATATTATGTTTTCCATCTTTCATTGCTCTCCTTTTGCTTTAATCCTGCATTTCAGTTCTTTGCTGATATACCAAATTTTGCTGATGATAGAATAATGATGACTGGATACATTGAAAGAAGGATGGCTGAGTAGGTAAGATTAAAGATCCAACTACCAGATGAGAAAGTTAGAATCTTACTAGACCTCATAGAAGATAAACCATGAATATTTTTTCTCTCTTAGGAACCCCAAATCCTCTTCCCTATTGATTTTTTTTCCCTATGTGATGGAAATATTTGGTGTTTCTATACAAAATATTTCAGAGAGTATGTCTATCATAATGCTTCCTGAAACATGACTACAGGAAATTAAATAGGAATTTTCTTTATCTTAAATCATAAAAACTCTGTAGTAACAGATAACTACTAATTTTTTAAAAAAAACCCCTTGAATCTACAGGAACCATGAAAGATCCAAATTACCTGATGCCTCTTTTTAAGCATAACTTGTATTTGTGAATATAATCCTGGGCTGTACCTTTTCTCCCCACCCAGCAGCAGAGGTTGATACTAGGTCTGGTTAGATGTGCTGCAGTACATATCCTGAGCCATAGCATTACATCAAAGAAAATACAGAACAACAGTATTTCTTTCCACTAGACACATCTAGGAACGTTGAGAAAGGATCCTGGGGATTCTGGCTGTACCCACTTTCCATGAGGGAAAGAATGCTGATAAATGCAGCAATTCTGCAGTTTTAGGTTGATTAAATAAGAGTATGTAAATAGCTTTACAATCCAGATCTGGTTAAGGTATTAGAGTCTTCATTATTTTGTCAAAAATGAACACAGTACATCTTGTTGGAAGCATTGGGAGAAACAGTGTAAGAAAATGTTCCTTTTTCCTCTCAACTTGACTGGAAGGTCTGGCTATATAAAAAGAGAAAACTAGCCCTCTCTTGCAATAGAGATACACACTTATTTTTGGTGTGTCTTACAATGTGTTTTTATGCTGCAGTATCACACTTTCGGTAAAATTTCGCAAGACTTAGAGCATGCACAAAAACCTCATGCTTATCACACTGACCAGCACTGTCTCCTAGCCTTATGCTTCCCCTGTGCAAATGCCTCTACCTTGTCTATCCTATGGAATGTGTTTGTGCTCTGTGTTTAAAGAACAACACCCCCAACCCAGCATGTCCCAGTGCCCTATGCCAGAACAAATAGCAATCAATATGCAAATGATGATGGGATCCATTACTTTCTCACAAGCACTGGGAAATAAAACCTGGATGACCTGGCATTGGTAAAACATTTATCACTTATTGATGGCAGAATAGAATCTCATTACTTTTCTATTTCAATACCAGAACAGGGACGAGGAGCAAATAAAATGTATATAAGAGGTTGTCTGAAGAAACACCACTAAGAGCATCATTATGAAATACAAATATTAATTAAAAATACATTATATACTGGGAAATTTAACTCATACTCATAAACCTAAATTCTGCTAAATTCTTCTTAATAATGCATCTAGTGTCACTACAAAAAGCCTCAGAATATATGTAAAAATGAAAGATAATGCATGTTAGCAAAGCTTTTCAGAATTGGAAGTACTAGCTAGTATAGACCTTTTAACCTGCAGCAGCAACCATTTAAGAAGGATTCTTCTTAACTGGCTTCCCTGGCCCTTATCTGAAATCCAATATGTATTTTCGATGGCCAGAGTAGAATCATGCAATGAAGAAGTCACAGGAAAGTCCCGTTAGGCTCTTCTGGTTTTTGAAGGACAGAATTTTAACACAGAAATTCCATTCACATTCCTGAATGGCATCTATTCCCTGGTCTCACCCAAGGCAGAAGCTGACTACTAATGCTCTTCACGATCGTTAATTTGACACAGCACTCCTCTGAGTTCTATTCCAACTCAAAACTTTTACTAAGTAAGTTTGTGCTCAGTGTAGTGAGGATCATAGTTAACTTTAGATTATTTATATCATATCCAGTGAGAAACATTAATAGTTTGGTTCACTCATGATTTTTCTTTTCTGCAGAAATGTTTCATTTTGAAGAGGCTTAATAAAAATTAGACTGACACATTTATACAAGCAGTATTGAATGTCACAGCATCCCTGATTAAACATTTAGGGTGGCCTGTCAAATTCTTGGCAAAGTCTAGAATCACTCCAATTTTCCAGAAGGGATTGGCATATACATAATGTCACCATTTATCACAGATCTGCTGAGCTGCATTTTTAATGAAAAAGAAATCTTTTATCCTACTTATTCTACACTGTGTATATTTACATTGTATTTGAATACAGACTAAATTTTAAGGTGAACCATAAATTGTGAAAAACATAAGTCTTAGAATTCTACTTAGCATTAATTGCTAATCTTACAAATACAAGAACTCAAAACCATAAAGACAGCTTATCATTTATAGATCCAAGAATTAAGGATCCAAGAGTCTTTCATATATTTTTCTTCACAACTATACCAGGCAAAGTAGTGACAACCAGAGTAGAGATAGCATAATTTCTTTCATTCAATCCTTGGCATCACCAATAACTCTCCAAAATTCTTCTCTCAAGGATTCATGTTTTTATATGAAAATAAAATTCAGAAATTGTCTTTAAAAAATAGACAAGCAAAAGTAAAAACATTCACAACAATTTAAAGGAAGATCCTCATAATTTTTAATCATAGTCAGTGAACTTAGATTGACCATAAAAATAAGTAGCTTGCAGAGAAAGATTCTTCACTGAATCAAAATTTTTGGTTGTTAGTGTTTCTCATTCAAACAAATATTCAGGCAATTCAGGCAGGTATCATTTTGACTCTTGCCATTATTAATTGTCTTTATCCAGGGAAATAAGGGGTTTTATAGAGGCCAACGATTTTGTCTTGCTCATTTAGATACATGAGCAAACAACAAAAATGATTCAATCTCCCTTTACAGCAGAGATAATAAGGGTATCTATGGACAGTGTGGGCTCTAAAACACTACACTTAAAGATAGACCGTAAAATGTAACCGTCTGTATTAGCAACTTCAAATAACATATGGCCAATCTTTCTCACCAATAGCATGAATTCCTAATTACCTCTTCTCTGAATAATATTTAAAATGTCACTATGAAAAATTGTATAGAACATAATCTTTCAACAGCACTGAATTGCTTGTGCTTCTTACTTGGACTTGAAGGTGGTATTTCATATTGGTCATACTCTGGCTTCAAAACACAGTGACTACTCAAGATTACACCATCAATTATTAAAATTTATAAATTTATGGATTTTATAGAAACAGTGCTTTGGAAGGCATTAGTATACAGGCATACACACTTGCATGCATTTCAATGATTCCGGTGTACTCTTGTCTTCGAAACTGTGTTTCTTTGAACTATTTGTTCACTATTCAACTGCATATAAATGTAAAGCAGGGTAAAAGGAACATCAAAATGCATCCATCATTTTCAAACTGAATGAAGCATCAGAAACGCATTTGACATTATCATCAGTTCAGTGGAATATATCTAGATGGCAGGATGCATCCATTATACAAAGAGGTTGATCTGTAAGAGGAAAGCCCACTTTTAAACGACAGGATCTAAGTTTCCAGCTTATATGTGAAAATTCCCAGAGGAGGCATCATCTCCTTTCTGTCCATCACCTTTGCTCCTTTCTCCAACAGTGCATGTTGTTTCTATCACCTGTAAATGCACAGTGCCGAAGACTCCAGTAACATGCATTTTTCCTCTGCTAACCATTTCAAAGAAAGAACTTTTGCTTTTCACGAAAGATTGAAAAAAAAATTAATAATATTAAAAATATTCCAGTTATTTCAAATGTCCTGTTCTGGTTGAAATACTTTGGAGGCTTTGGAAATATCTGTAGAAAACTTTGGACAAAAGTCTTAGAAATGGAATCTCAGTTGAGAGAAAAAATTTCATTCTAAAGGAATTTTTAGTGTTTGCTGAAGCAACTTCTTTACTGGACCTTGAAATTTGACTGTTTTTTTGAATACTGACAAGGCTGTGGCAAGCAGAATCTGTTCTACTCAAAGGGACAAAAAGTCACGTTTATTTCCACCTGGAACTATATTAAAGTTGGTTTTTAGAGGACTCACTTGTCCTTGTGGTTGATATTTCTGTATCTGAGACCCTGGAGGTTTTGAGTTTCAGGACAGGACTCAGGCAGATTTATGCTTAATGTTGTACATGAAACAGGAAAGGGAAATAAGGGCAAACAGTGGAAAAGAACACACAAGGTTTTTCTGGGTGAGATGGTCAAAGAGCTGAATTGATTTTATCTTTTCTACCAGTCTTCCAGAGGTATTCCTAATGGAAAGTGAGCTGGATAGCTCTACTTGCTTTGTTTCTCTCCTGAGAACAATTTGACATCCAAGGGGGAAAAAAGAGCACAAACAGGAAAATGTGCAACCACCCCAGTACAAATCCACCACATTCATAGCCTGGGGATCTGCACTGCATATACCAATCACAGAATATTAATTTGTGCATTCCCTTGAGCTGCTGGAGCATTTCTTAGGCAATGCACCCCAGGTGTTCCATGTTCGCTGTTCATCTCTGAAGTTTAGGTTGGTGTCCTGTCTTGCCACAGAGTCTCTCCACTTACTAAATTATTTTTGTGGTTTCTAAAGGTCATATCTTTGTGGAACATGAAAGAAAATACTGATTTTCTGGGAAGGAGTGATCCCATTGAAAGCAGTGGAATTAAGTTTATGAAAAATTCTGCTTAATTATGACACATAGCCACACCAATGTGTGGCTATGCATCATAATTAAGCAGAATCAATTTCCAATCAATTGGAAATTTTGGTGTTTGCTCAACAATTGACTTTGATAAGTGAATTTTTAAGGTTGAAACTAACAGCAATATTTACAATTCCCCAAAAAATTAAAATCTCAGATTTTAATACTCTCTCAATCATATTTGCAATTTGATATTTAATAGATTAACTTCTTTTAGTGCAAACTGAAAACAGAACTTTTACTTCATAAACTGCGTCTTACCACCACTCTCCAAGAAGCCTCCACTGTCAAAACTAAAAAGAATCCTATCATCAATTTCATCCCAACTCTATTTTCCCACCCCACAATTTTATTTTATAGTATGTTAAATATATATATTTATAGAGGCTTTTTAGTGCAATATACCAGAAAGGGAAATGATGTCTAATTAAGTTTTTCCACCATGTAATTGTTTCTAATAATTTATACATCAAAAGTGGAAAAAGTTTAACTATAAATACAGCTGCTGCAAGAATATTTTATCCATCAGAAATGATGTGCACAGTGATGGTCTAGTGAAGTTAAATACTAAAAATAAGAAAATAATTCATGACAGAAAGTTCATACATTTTCATTTTCTCTTTTAAGAAGATTGCAGTAGAAAAAACCAAAATCTGTGCCATGACATAATTCACTTTTCAGCACTATTAATTCAATTTTCTCTGGCACAAATACTGATGCTTTGCAGAGCACATCATATCTAAGACCAATCACTTCAAGGGTGAATATGGGAGGGATTTCATTTATTAGATTTCTCCTGTTTCCTTTAATATCTCTTTTGGTAGGGAGGGTCATTTAGGCTTTGTTTCAGATCAGAGCTTTTTACTCTTAGTCTTCATTAGTGATGAAAATCTGGAGACCTACTACTTATTCATTTAATATAGAACAGAATTATTCATGCCTGAGACAGAAAGGTAAAAAAAAAAAAAAGAGAGAGCAAACCTCCCTACTATAAAAGGACATTAGTCATTTCTCTCTGTCATTTTTTTGGCAGCTGATGTTCTGTGTTTTGTAAACCATTCCATCTAAAACAACTGAAGCTGTAAAACTAATGTAGCAGGTCAGGGAAAACAGCCAAAGCCAGGTCAGAGAATCTTAACCCGTGTCACCAGTCCAGTCAGTCTTGTGTCACATCACTTACTCTTCCTTTTTCCATGCTAATTTATCAATACCATTGCTTCTAAGGAATATTATCCTCTACAGGCTTTCAGAAGCCATTGCTCCAGATATATAAGAACTCGAGTTTTTGGATACAAAAGGATTAAAGAATTTTCTCAAAGGAATTTTTTAGAAAGAATTTGCAATAAGAAGATATAACAGAACTGCTATTCATGTGACAGGAAGCAAGAAGAGTAGCAATGAAAAACAAACCAGTAAGGTGAAGCAAGGGAGATAAAGGACAAGAGGCATTTATTAGTTTAAATATGTGAGGCAAGACCCATTTTTAAAAATGTGGCAAAGGGTTTGAATTTGACTCTGCAAGAGATGAAGGCAAAACCCCCAGAGTTGAGCAGAGAGAGATATGCATAGAGGATGACTTATCAAGTATTCACATTTTAGATACAAAGAAGGGGCAAATTGCCCACAAGGACATGAACAGAGAAGAGGAAAGAGTGGATTTTGATTATAAAATGGTAAGAAGGCTAACTGAACTTAAAAAAAAAAAAAAAAAAACAGCCAAGAATGGCACAGAGCAGATTAGCCAGAGCAAAGAAAACAGTGAAGCTCATGTATAAAAAAATATTAGCCATTGATCTATTCCTACTGTACACCTTTTGTCATCTTTCAACCACAACACCAGAATGGCAGCTGTGCTACTTTCAAATGCAAAAATGTTACCACTGATGCCTTGAATTTGCACTGGCACATGTTGAAAAAGGTTCTGCTCACACTGTCTTTAAAGCACTTTAGAGAACAGAAACTTCACATTTTCTGTAACAGCGACTAAGGACTGATGAATGCAACAAGGACGTTTCATGGAATGATCTCCATCTCACTAGCACAAAAATAGTACTTAATAAAGATGCCTTTCTCCAAACTTATGGAATATTTATCTACACATCTCAGAACAAAATACAAATATTTCTTGAGCAGTCCTACCATGCAACTCTTTCTGTGATCCACTGATTTTTTTTAGAATGCATTACCTGGTATTAGACTTAATACAGAATGAAAGAAAAATGCCATTCTAAAGGTAACCATCCAAACTTAAAAGAAGATTTTTAGAGATGGGAATTAAAACCAGACATATTAAAAAATCCTCTCAACATTACTTATTTTTATGCGCCAACTACATACAGCAAAGAAAACTTGGTCAAACTGAGAGTGAGCTTTAAGATATATTAAAGAAGAGTTCATTAAAATAACGTGGAAAAACAAATATTTTGTACATGAAACTACAAAGCTATTTACTTGTAAAGCCATTAGCACATTTAGGAGTGTTTCTGACTAAATGATTCCTTTTTCTAGGTACTTTACATTGTATGATTTTCCAATTATATTTTTTTCACATATAAAATTCACATACTCCTTTTTGTTGCTAACTGCTAAGATATAAAAATAGGGAGCCCCCAACAGCCAGCTAGTGGCTCTCAACTGGATCAATATGTCAGAAAAATGTTTTTCTTTCCAGCAAGATGAAATAATTAACACTGCATTTTCCAAACAGTTTCTATTTATGTTTCCTGTGAAGCATCCAATTCTCTCATGAGATGCATGACTCCTCTGGGTGACATTAAGTTCA
>NW_005054297.1:23455018-23538856 GCF_000277835.1 Geospiza fortis
TGCTATCTTTGTCTACACCATAGCAGTATAATCTACACAGTGATCTATTTCAGCACAAGTTCCCACTTCTGAAGTAACATGTTAAGAATAATTCTTCAGGACATTTCTGAAATAAGATTCTCTTGTTCACAGATGTGGAAGCTGAACTTGTACCCCCAGGAAATGCAGTCTATATACAGCAATGAATGGAAAATGACCAAAGCCCAGCTGGACTGATCTACTTTATCATTTATTCACATTCTGTTAGAGGATCAAGCTTTTAAACCAAAAATAGGAATGGGTCCACTTGCTCGATAGATCAGAATCTCCTGTGCATCAGCGTAATGCAGAGCATTTTTGGTTTAATCAGTTTTAAAAGATAAGGAGATAATTATTTCTCCTTTAAAATGAACATAAAAAGTGAACAGTAAAAGTGAAGCTCTACAGATGTTAATTTTATTTCTGTATCCATATTTCAGCTCTTTTATGTTCAGAATAGTTTAATATTTTCTAGGTTTTAGGTCCAGGCAAAAACCTGAGAACCCTTAATTGTAGTTTATAGCTTTATTTTAAATAAACATAGCAAGCAATTTTTAAAAATGTCCACATTTCTGAGTTTTCCAAAAGTCTTTTGTCCTACATAAAGGAGAAAAGGAGATGTTTTTAAAATTCCTACCTTTAATTTTAGGCAAGCAAGAAAAGTTGCCTTTGAGTCTGGGGAAGCATCTTGGCATTTTTCTGCAAATATTAAAAGAAGACAGCATTGCATGCAATGCAGAGACTTAAAGCTTCAAGAGTCTCACTAGACTCTATGAACATCTACTGTGCAAAAGAAAAACACGTAATGACACATGGTAGAGTTTAGTAATGAATAATACACTTTCCTTGGAATTTTTCACCATTAAATAAAAGACACAAATACTTATGAAACTTTAAATAAAAAAACCCAAACATTTGCACTTTTCTGGAAACTTAAGGGATTTAATTACCAAGATAAAAAAATATAATGTGAGATTAACAAGGAGTCTTCCAAAAGCATAACAGCATCAGAATATGATTTTGTAAAAGCTGACTAAAATAATCATCAAAGTACTGCATTCCTAACTGCAACTTCTCCTTGGAAGCTAGATGTCTACGCATACCTGATGGACATTTCCTTAATGTGTCCTATCAGTCTGTCATATAATTGACAAGCTTCTTTCCCTTTAAATTAAACCAGATTTATTCAGCAATGTAAAAGCCTCCCACAGTTCTGTCAGTATATCTCTGCACACAGGAATAGTGAAGTTAAAAGCTTCCAGTCTGGTTAGCTATGAGCAGATATAATGCAGTGACAGCTTTTTTCTTGAATACAAAATTCAAACCCTGAATACCTGGGTTCCCTCTCTCTATATGTGTGCATGCCTTATATATACATATATATAGGGGTGTATACACACAAAAACATATATATATATGCATGTATCAAATATTCAGTAAGAGGGACAGTGAAGATCTCACATGAATGATCAAAGATTTAAACAAATAGAAATATGAGATGAGCATTTGTGAGGCGAGACCTCCAACAACTCATCTGCTGAGACATATATAAAGAAAGTTGACTGGCCAATTGATTTAATAATATTATAAAAACTGCATCAAAAACCTGAACTGGTGGACAGAATGCCTTGGAATAAAAAGAAGAAATTACTAATGCACTTTCAGCCAGGTTCTTACAAAGTGTAACATACAGTGGTTGAAAAATGCCCGTTGTGATGAGAAATTTTATTATATTGTGGGTCCTATATAGGCTGTGTTTAAAGCCCATTTAAAACTAGTGATAGTTTCAGTTCACTTCAGGGTTTCAGAGAACAGTGTATTTTGTTGAAAGAGGAGAAATACAAAAAAACTCCTTATTAGATTTCTGTCATTAAATATTAAAAGCGTAACTGCACCAACTTAGGTGTTTACAAATTAATATTTTAAGGTAATAATTTCAATTATCTATAATTTTGACAAAACAGAATCATTAAAGATAAAATTTTCCATGTAAGGTTACTTGAATTTTTTTACCTTGATTTTAGCAAAAAACAATTTAGAGAAAATTGTTTATTCCCTAATATTAAAATAAATTCTTATTGATGATAGATTCTCATAAACTATTAACTGGGAAAACTGTACTTTCAAAGTATGCATTTAAAATATAATAGGGACTGTTCTCATAGAAATCATAAGCTAGCTATGCCTGTGGAAGTTTGCCCAAATTGTCTGCTTTTAGAAATATGTTTAGAAAAGTGTTTACGTGTTTATAAAAGACAGCTTTACTGTAACTGATAAATTACATTTGTACTATGAATGGTTCAGACAGAGGCCATAAGATATTTTCTTAGCAGCATCTGGGGGTCATGTGTGATCCAAGTCTGCTTGTTAACATTGATAATAGGAGCCAATCTCAGGCTCAGTTCTTCCTTTTTCCTTTCCTCCCCAATCTCAGCTTCCCTAGAACAAACTTGGGGTAATAGCAACATCACAAAACCACACACAATTAAGACAACTAAATGAAAACCTGTAGAATGAAATAATATTCTTTCCTTAGCTACTGAAGTGCTATTAATGTATTAATGAGCAAGTTACTTGAAATACATTTCTCTTGGGTGGCCATTATTAAGGTCAAATAATTAGTGATCACCTGATTTCTGACCTATGGACCCAATATGCAAACCGACTGAATGGTAAATGCTGCAGCAGAAAGTCAGCAGGGGCTTTGCTTTGAGCCACTGTACCAGGGAGCTCTTTGGAATGCTAAGTACTCTGGAAAGCAGGTCATGGGTGGCTCAGTTTGTCACCCAAGCTGAGCGGCACTTTGACCTTCGTCTCCATGTATGACAGAATATGACAGCATGTCACCTTCTCATCTTGCAAGGTGATCTAAAAGTAAATATTTTTATAACAAAGCAGGGATGTCTGCTGCAGAAAGGCAACACAAGGCAGTGTTGGAAATTCTGGAATTGAAATAGGTTGGTACAATGCAAATGGTAGTACAGAAAAGCAAAATTGAAATTGACAGCGGCATCTGTTGACGCAAATCCTGCTTTAAGTCTTTGAATCTCTCCAAGTAAAGCAAATTGAAAAAAGAGAAAATAACAAAGTGCCCTGAGCATTAGTATAATGTGAAGTTGTACTGAATGATTAACAACCTATATGTTATTTCCTTCCTGTAGTTCATAATTAATGCATCAATGGATTAATCAAAAGACAGGGAAAAAAAAAAAAAACAACCCAAAACTCTATTCAACTCACTTTCTTCTAGGATTTTCTAGTATATAGAAGGAAAATTGACTTTTCTTCTATCTATTCTCCAGAATAATATGTGGAAGAGTTTTAGTCTTTATTCAATTGTTTTTCACTCACCTTTAAACATAGTATAAAAAACCGATGCAAATACAGAAACTTAGTTAACTTTGTTACTTTGTTAGCTAATTTTGCTTATAGTTGTGGTCACAGAAGTTCAACATGCATCAGATTCAATATGAATCAGATTCAATATGTTACTTGAAATGACATTTTCATTCCTATAGTAATGAAAGTGAATTAAATATTTTTTCCTCAATAATAATTATGCTCATCTTTCCAGTCTAGTCTCAGAGAAAATGTTGCACATATGCATAAACAGCTTTCCTTTCCTTCAAAAGAAAGACTAAATTCTGTTTCTCCTGTTGCTTTTATTTCTTGATATACTCAAAATTACCATCACGATACCCAAGATGCCTTATTTTCAGAGAATTGGGAAATACAGACTGCCATTAAATGTTATTTCATGACTCAGCTTGCTGAATTAACCATAAAGTTACCTGTTAATCTTTAGCTGGCAGTCTTTGAAACTGTGAGAATCTGAGCAGTTTTCCACTGTTTGAGCTTCAAAACTTGAAAAACCTGCAGATTCAACATGAAGTTTCATTAAAATCAACAATTCTTGCCCATTCTTGTAAAAAAATATAAGCTATTAATTATTTCCAAAGGCTTTTGACAAAGCAGATTAATCCAAACATAGCTCCATAAAGAAATTTCAGATTACTGGAAGTAGCAGAGTATTACATTTCACAAGAATTATTAGGAAACATTCCAGTTGAGGCAGATGATAGCATTTATGTGACGTGAGCAAACACTACTCTGTGCTCATACTGTGAATTTCCTTCAAAAAAGGATGTATAAAAGGAAAACACATAATTGGCAAGGCTGCAAGTCAAATTTAATCATGTCATTAGTTCAGAAATCCAATGGTGAGCTTAATTAGATATGAGTTATCTAATAATTGTGAGTGTCTCTGAGGTACATTTGTTTGGACATCTATTACTATGGGTCCTTATCATTGTTCTGACCTTACAGCTAAACTAAGGAACAACCCCTTTGAGTCCTATATTGGGTTCCACCTATCTGCATATTAGCTATCTGCATATTATTGAATGTCAACAGAGATGAGTTCTTTGTAAAAATTCTGGCAAATTTTTAGTGGTTGTATTTCCTATTTTCATGTATGCTTGGCTTGAATAAGTTTGATACTACATCTTTGGATATCTTGAAATTTCAGATAGTCACTGGTGTCCCTGGCTAATTTGGCTTTTCACTCTGACCTGAGACAAAACCCTGGACTCTGTCTAGGCTAAATACACCCAGGCATAGCACAGTTTCACCTTGCTTTTCACCAACACTTCTCTTTCTGACATTAAATCTATCTTCAAACCTAGAGAACTATCAAATTTCAACACAGTAGATATGAGTATAAAATTATAAAATATGTGCCATAGCTTTTGTATAGTCAGCTAATAAATTTTTGCCTCTTGGGCTCAGAATTTATCTTATCTAGTATCCACATCTGTCAGTACAAGGAAGAACACACAGTTATCCTTCTAGGAAGAGTAAACAATACATGCACACTATGCATTTAGATTAAAAATTACTTGTAGAACTAAAGGTAGAAATCTATTCCCATATTTATGGTAAATATCAAAATAAATGCCTGATATTCTGCACTCAAAATTGCTATGTCAGGAAAATATGCTTGTTCTACTTATTTACAAATACAGACTTGGGAACTAAAGTGAATATTTGTAAACATTAAATGCAGCACTTTTCTTCCTACAAGTACCAAGAACTATAATTAAATTTTCCCCAAAAGACCTATTTATGAGTAGATTAGACAAACACTTGTCTCTGTAGCAAGTAGATGTGAAAGACCTTTCAGGATCTTAAACAACAACCAGTTTCTCTCTTTCTGATTTTACATATATCTTACTTGGAAAATCTAGTTTCTGTTTCATCTTCAAGAAAGTTACTGCATTGTAATGAAGCAATCACCTCAGAGAAGATGCTTGGACAGAAAGCTTCTCTTGGTCTGGGTAGCACTGTGGACAGAGGTGTCAAAGGCCTGTGTTAGTCCAACAACTTATATTTACTGCATTGAAAATTAAAATGAGAAAAAATTGAGACTGAAAGGAAAAAACAACACTAAAGTTTTCCTTAGACTCAGCTGAGATGTTATGAAGAAATAATCAAGCTGAAACTTATTTGACATTTTAAGTCAATACAGGAGTATTCTGTCTGTGCAGAGATAAGACAGAAAGATTCAGTCTTTCTATTGGGCTCAAGGCAATAGTCATAGGTCGAAGTATAATCAAAAATTATCTCCTAGCTCTTTCTAGCCTTTTTTATTTTTAGTCCCCCCACTCCTACAGATGAATCCTCATTTGATGGTCTCAGAGCCTCAGATTATCTGCCAGACAGAGAAAAGCTGTCTCAAGCAGCAAGGACCTCTAATCAGATATTGACAGATAAGATGTTCTGGGTGATGAAAATAGATTTAAACTCCAAAGTGGCATTTTTTTTATTAGAATCATGGCCTAACTGTTGAAGTCATGATATAGGCTAAATTATAAGGTCTAAGTCTTCCAATCAACCTATCAGCTTTCCTAAATGTAATGAATATAACTTTGTTACTTAAGCCAAGGTCAAAACCACACAGATCAACAAAATTCTTCATCTTTTCCTCTAGATTGATAACATACATTTCTTAGTAATGTAAAAAACTTCCACCTGTTTTAAAAGACTTGCAAGTTTCAAAGTTATATAGAAAAATTGGAAATACTGACAGAAATGATCATACTCTACATTTAACTAGTACAGCATTCTAACTGAGCCCAGTGTAGTATTTAACAGCTCGCTTAAAGAGACTCCTGTAACTAGAAAACACTACTCAGCTTCAAAACTCAGTTAAGGCCTACATTAAATTGATGCTGTTAATTATGCATTCCATAGAATTATGTTATGTAGTAGAAAAGAAAGCACAACGTAACAAGAATTAAACTGTCACTAACTAAATGTAAAAAATTAAATACAAATGAAAATCATTCTCTCCGCTGAGAAATAGATAGTTTTAATATAAATCCAGCTTGAATTGATAGGTAAACAATTCCCAATTCATAGCAGAATCCTACTAACAAATGCTATTGGTTGAGGAAGAAAAGGGAGAAGAATGTCTTCAAGCTGACATCCTGTATGACTTCAGCATTGAATCAAAGTAATTTAAATTAATATACAAATATTGCCCTTATAGTGATGATGACCTTGATGCTGCTTTGTTAGGCCGTTCAAGCCTGTGCATTAAATATTTTCCTAAAAGCACAGGACACTTGAAAAGGAGGGAAAAAAATCCCAAATAACAAAATAACAACAACAAAAAAATCACATATATTTTTTCCTCATATTTGGCTTTGGATTCCAGAGGACAACAGCCACTATCAAAGGGGAGTTCATAAAATCTGCTGCAATGTAGGAGAGAAGGAGAGATGGGAAAGGAAAGCTATCGTTTTTGTACAGATACATCACATATGTGCATCACATAGGGTTTCAGCCCAGGAAACATCCTTCCCAGCAGGATGATGACAAAAAGTCATTGTCAGAATGATGCAATATCAGGCAAGGTTAACATAAAGTGCTGTATCAGAGAGAGAGTGAGTGTTGAAGGATGTGGGTGGGTTGTGCCTGGGATGGAGATGTGGTCAGCCTGTGTGGTGCAGAGAGCCCAAACTGTGAATAAGCAGAGTGTTTATAATAGATGTGCAGTAATGACACAATCCAACAAGAGATGTAAGATGTAACATACATCCCACAATATCCTGGGTTCTATTTGATGTATATCTCAAATACCAGAATACAGGAAAAAGAAAAAACACATAGATTTTTGTGAATGAGTTTAAAAGCATTGCTAGAAAAAAAGAGAGTACAAAAAAGTAAGACAAATTAATCAGGAAGCTGTCCTCTGCACTCATGGCACAAAATTCAATGTAGATCAGTACCTTGAGGTCATATTTACCTGGACAGTGCTAAGACTAAATTACAGCTATAGCTTCTATAAAACATTTTGGGTTTATAGGGAAAGTGTATTACAGAACACTTGGAAATGTAAAGTAGAACTTTGTTCTGGATTATTGAAGTATTTTCAAAATTGCTGTGGCCATGCAATCTAATTCACATGAGAATATGACTCACTGTCACACAATAATGTTTCTAGTTGTATACTAACTTACCTCTAACTATTAAAATTATATGCAAAATAGACATCTACATTTTCATGTAATGATGTGCTAACTCAAATGCAGTCCTTGTTAGGTAGGATGTGATAACAAACTTGACCTTTTCAATTCTACTAAAAAAACATGTTTTGGTATAAATATTGTAAAAGCAATCAACAAATTTCATGTTCTGAGCAATTTTAGGTGGTTTAAATCAAATGTATAAACCCATATTGCATATGCATAGAAATTGAGGTAATAGCTACAAAAGTAAAAATGCAAATGAAGTATCCTTTCACTTATTAATATACAATGAAAACAGTATAATGAAATTCATTACAGCTAAACTAATAATAATAATAGCAACAATAGCAATAATAACAACAACAAAACCAATTCTATGATGAGATTCTAGCCTGTGCCAGTATTTAACAATATTCAGGAAAAATACACTCACTCCAGTCTGCTTACAACACCCAAATAAAACCTTACCAAGATAAAGAAAGCTTTCCCACACAAGCACAGAAGACATTTTCCTATATTCTCCCTACATTCCTGAAGAAATTTTTTTTAACTATCAAAATAATTCTGGGAAGGCGTGACTTGTAATTTACTGCATATCCAAACTTTAGCTAAGCCTGTGCCTTTGCTCTTGTAATACAAAGATTTTATCAGCTTTGACTGTTTATAGGCTTTGTTGATAGAAGAATCTCTTTATAAGCAAAGAACACTTAATTAAGTCTCAGAACATCCATTTTAAGCAGAAAAATGACATCCGCTTTACAGATAGGCGATTTCATGAGTTCACAGAAGCAAAACAAGGTCATATATGGTCAGCTGTGGAACAGCCACTGAATTAAAGGTTAATCTCAAACTGTGGCAAAGCTCATGTTAAATTGAGAGGAGACAAATTTTACTGCAGTTTCCAGATTCACAGTGCCAGGCACTAACTTGTAATTACAAGGATTTCGAACTAACACTGGCTTGGTCTTTTTTCTCCCAATGTGGATAATTTCTATGTTCTTTAAAGTTTGCTCTCTTTTTCAGATCAATTACCCCCAAACATTTGGTTAATCAGTAAATATCTGCTCTGGCTCTCTCTGCAAAGCAGTGAAGTGTCAAATAAACTGCATAATTACTACTTCCTGATCCTAGCACTGTTATGCTATAGTTCTAATTTTGATAGATTTCCTTTAGCACCTTACATTTACAGTCCAAGGTACACCATTTATATAATGATGTATCATTTAAGCAGGAATCTACTTTATTTTCACTTGAAAGCACATAAACTTTTTTTGATATATTCAGATTCCAAAAGCAATTGTATCATTGATTTCAATTCACTTGACAGTTTTGATGTTTAACTCAAATTTTGCTTTCATTAAGACATATTTTTGCAACCTTATTTTGTGTTTCTTCCCAAATCACATATGTGTCTATTAAATTAATAGACTGCATTTACTAAGATTTGTATCTTCAGGTAAATGTTAACAATGTGAATTCCTCTCATATGTAGAAATTGTCATGTCACTGGACAAAAACTCAGATTTTATGTATGGACAGTTTCGTAAGGTTTTAAGACAAGAGCATGGTTTGGAATGCTCTTTAATAATAACCCCACAAGGGCAGGTTTATTTAGTTCCAAACAACATTAATTTTCTATCTCCCAGCCTCACATTATTAGTGTACCATGCACACCAGTAAGCTCCAATGTTTCATGATGTTCACTTGCATGATATGCCATGGCGTCTCACTGCACAGTGTACAGGGGGGATTGACAGCCAGTCTGACACCTGTACTAGTGCTGGATGGCTCTTGTCTCCTTATTGACATTATCTGAAACCACACCAGAGGGTTTCAGCTGGAAGACAGTGTTTAGACACTTGCTTGTATTCTCCTCTAAGTATGTGAGCCTATTAACCAAGCTCCTTTGCGTAGATGATAAGATTGAGGGGTGTACTCAGGTAGGGTGTCCAGTTAATTGTGCAGTGAAAACATGCTGCTAAACACCAATATCAAAGCCAATTGCAAATCCCAACTTAATTTTTCTCACTTTAGCTAAAGGAACTAGAATTACTTTAACTTAGACCCTGGCAGCAGAGAGGAGTAAGTAAACAAATAGAAGTAGGGTTTAGCTTTATTTTAAAACCAAAATAAACAAAACAAGCCTTTCAGACTTTCACACCTTCCAATAAAAAAAAATTAATTAGTGCTATCTAAGTTGGCATATATAAATAGAGCAAAAGATTGCAAGTGTATTTACTTAACTAAAAATGAGGCCTAGTTGATGAACCAGGCCTTCAATTCAGCCCAAGTGAATCCAAGCTAATTAGAATTGGTGTATTTCCTAGATTTATGTAAGGCCCTGGATTCATCTGAAAAAATCCTTACTTGTGATCTCCACGTATGATGTACTAAATGATACAGCCATTGGCCAAATTGTTTTGACAACTTTTAAGCAGAGTTCTGCCTTAACCATTACAAAATGTTCTATTAAGGAAAGAAAAATGGTTCCATATGACTAAACCTTTCAAGAAGACTTGGAGATAATTCTTTATTTATTCTCCTTGGGCACTCCTTATTCTCCACAGCAACTCATGTTATCTTCAGCCTCAGTTTATCAATTTCTTGTGGACAGGGCTATTTTTTGTCTCCCCTTCATAGAGTACTCACTTGCAGGAAGTAACAAACATAAGAATGGTGGCACAGGAATGGTTTAACATTTCTCAAATTAATATGACTCTTGGGTTAAACTTTTCTCTGTGTAAGCAAAGATATACAGCATTATTACTCTTTTATGAGCTACTTAAGCTCTTTTTCTTTACACTGGCAATCTAATATTTTCTTCCCCTTTTTTAAAAGAATAATATTAAGTTGACAATAGTCAGAAATAAGTTCAGCAAAGACAACAAAACGAAGTTTTCTCATAGTTTTTTAACATTTGGAAAAGCCATTCTCACAAATACAGCATGTGTCACAGCACCAGGGTACCCAGAGCTCCAATTGGCTTACAATGATTTATTATAAACAATAATTCTGTATCCTAGCAGTTGCTGGAGCAAGGCTGTGCTGGAGGCCTTTGCACATACATATTGGAATTAATGAAGCAGCAGTTTATGCTGTTGCAAACAGCTGGGGGTGCTTAACTTGTTTTTCTCTGCAGAACTTTTGGATTTCATTTGTTTCTGGCAGTTATGGAACGCAATAAAAGGAAGAATGGTGTATGAAGAGAAATAGAACTACATAAAACAGTAAAATCTAGACCTAGGTCAACAAAATATGCTCCTCTGATAATACAGATACATTTGTTTTCATATTTTGCATTGTTTTATCAGTTTTACTTTCCCCCAAAATGCTGCATTTGATATCAGTAAGATTGAATTGATATCAGTAGGATTAAAGATAGCTACACATATATCTGCAAAACATACCAGGCAGCATGATACTGACCTTCCCCCTTTCGCTGATCAAGTCTGCCTCAGAACTAGAAGGAAAATAAAAAAGTGATTTTAGCTGGGACAGCATGTTCTTAATATGGTTCTATTGTTTCTAGACCTGTGCTATTATTTTAAGGCTCTTAAAAACCTTGGAACTGCACTGTGCTGTGAGGATATGACATCTCTGGTTTGCCTTACCTGGAATTTCTTTCCTCCTGAAGCCACTGCTGTAGATAATTGTACTCACAACAGGAATTTGTGATGGTTACTGTGGGCAGCCCCACGGCTCAAGTGCGTTCTCAGGGCAGGTGGTATGTTCTCATTTTTAAAGTTCTTAGCAAAATAAAATTTAAAAGAAGAAATAACGGGGCAGTAAATGTAAAACAGTGCACCTGAGAGTGGATTTTAGTATCCAGCTGCTGAAGAACATCCAGAGAGTCCTGAGCTGCTGCTGCAGTGCACTCGTTAGGATCAGAAAGAGGGAGGCAAAGACGAGAGCTTCAGCAGCTGAGGAGAGGTTGAAGGGCAGCTGCAGAAACTGGAACATAAGTGATGCTTCATGCAGAGACTGTGGGATGTGCAGCTGCTTAATTCTCTATGGAACATTCCTTTTCTCATGAATATTCCTTTATTCACTGTATCTCCTCCAAAGGGTTTGGCAGTGCCACATCACAGGATCCTGTCTAGTACTCTTCAGTCTAACTTGCTATTGCTGTTTAAGTCAGCTAAAGCTCTGAAATGATTGCTTATAGCTGGGGCATGTTTTGATTGCTCTCCTGTCTTCCTTAGGCTATTCAAATGAAGGCAGCAGCTGCATTTTGCCATTCACAGTCATTTATGCCTAAAGGCTCATGTTTCCTGTCAAAAGCTGGAAGCAGTCATTGTATATGATTTTTGTTCTTGAGTTTAATCGTACATCACCAATGTGTTCTCATAACATATTCCATCTAGTAATGACTTTATTGATCCACTCTTCAGTCTTTCATCTTTCCATGCATCTAAGCACATTGTAACAAAACTTCCACTGATCATTTTGTATCTTAAATTACACATAAATACATATTAGAAAGCTATTCAATAATCACTCGGTATCAACAGGCTTACTATACAAGGGCCCAAAACAACCTTAACTGTCACTGGAAATAATCACAGCTAAAAAGGAACAGAACTAGGTTGCTACCATCTGCTTGGTCTGTTTCCCATTGCAGATTCAAAATGAAAACAAAAATAATAATAAGCAAACATGAAAGGAAAAGAAGCCTATGATCAAAAGAGCAAACCATAAAAAAACCTTTGTTTTTTCTTAAAAATAATATTAATTCATGTGCAGCAATTTTAACATTTAAATTTATTTTGTTAAAAACTTTTTTTGTCAATGATTAGCTTTGTATTCTTACATTCCTGACATCTTGATCAAGATACACTTCACTATCTAAAAATACTTACTCATTCTGATATACTGCCTTCTTTTTCTCTCACATTTTTCCAAACAGTTGAATATATCTGTGTTGAAATTAAATCTTCTTCTACTGCATCCATGTTTGTGGTTTCTATCACATCCTATTGCCTCACAGCCCACAGTGCTGGATTTCTAATATTGCTAATATCACTTCCATAGCAACCCACTAAGATATCATAAACTTGGCATTACAGCTTCATTCCTGGATTAGGTCTAAGGTGGAGCAGATTTCAAAAAGCAGCTCTTATTAAAGCATACATACACTTAATAATGAAAAGTAATTGCCATTGGGATAGGGATAATGGCTTTCAGAGTACTGCAAATCAACTTCACAAAAAAGTTGTCCCTTTTCAACTCTGACCAAGAAAAAAAGAACTTGTTTTGTTAATGATGTTTAGAATACATTTCCCCAGCCATCCTTAAAGAGAGAACCTATAATCCCAGGGAGACAGTTACTGAAAAAGATAGTATTACTTATGTTTTTCACATGCTGGATTCATTCCATTACACAGTGGATACAGCACAGTGTAAAATGAGGGCAAAATCTAGGTCCATCCTTTAGCTGCAAGTCTTAAGTATGCACAAATGAATGCACAGAACGAATAAGTGAATGAGAAGGAATTCAACTTCAGACACTGCCAAAATAATTTTATCAATAAATCTCTTTACTTTTAAGCATAAAATGTAATACATTAAGTACAACACATATAATTTGGTCAGCATTCTGGCATGTCTTATGATATATAATGACTAGGGACAAATGGGCTACACTTGTTACTTCCTGACTGGAGTTCTAAGTGAAATTGTTAAAGACTACAATGCAAGAAACCATATACAGCCTGTACTGCCACAGGCCTTGCAAATGGGTGAGTATCTCAGAAATAAAGGGTGTTATTTTAGGAGTAACTAAATCTGCAGCGATTTTGCTCTGTATACATTTCATTGGCATCAGGCACAATCACAGAGGAAAATACTTCTACTCTACTGGTCTCAACACAGCTTTTCTTTGAGGTTCATCAGGAAAACAGAACATCCAGATCTCTTGACTGAAATAGCATGGGGAAAAGAAAAATCCACTTGTCTATTTATGAGATATTCAAGATTGTTCCTCTTACAGCTTTAGATATTAGGGAAGGCTCTGTAAGAATGAATTCAAAGTGAAAAAAAAAAAAAGAAGTAAAAGGAATGAACAGTTTTCAGCAGAGAATACCTCAGATTTGTTCTAGTTGTTGATTTGTTTAGTACATCCACAACTTGTCTGAGAAGGTGAAGAACCAAGTTTCACAATACAAGGTTATTGAGGATAGTAAGGAAGGAGCCAAATGTGCATAATTTCAGGGAGGAAAAAAGACTGAACAATTATACCATAAAATGGCAGTTAGAAGCAGCTGTAGAAAGATAGTGATACATATGGAAAAAAAACCTGAATTCCACATACAAAATAATTAATGCTATGCTTTCTCAGGAGTGGTTTTCACTACTTTGGTTCAAAGCTCAGGAAAAATGAAAAAAAAGGAGTTGAACTGAAGAAACAACAAGGAAAAGAGAAAAGTGGAATGCATTATGCTGTCAATGGAATGCATGATGCACTGATGTCTTGAATACTGTATACAGTTGGTTTTCACCTCAGTAAATTTATGGAGTAACTGGGAAAAGTCCAGAGAAAAGAAATTGGTATGACTTAAAAGTAGAATTCTTCAGTTTGGAAAAGAGACAGTTTACAGGAAGACGAACACCTATATATTATTTTAAAAAAATGAAGAGAGACAAAAGGAAAACAGTAATTAACAGCCTTTTCCAAGAACTATGGAAGATCAAATTAAACAAGGATGCAGACAGAAAACAATGGTAGTGGGTTTTGCTTAGTTTTTGTTGTTTGGTTCATGCTTTTCTGGTTTAACTCGTTTGCTTGTTAGGTCTTGGTTTGTTTGTTTTGTTGGGTTTAGTTTATAACTGGATGGTCACACATTTAATTAACCTGTGGAACTTCTTGCTGTAAGATCTTGAAGGCACTAAAATAAAGACACAAAAATCTTACGTGGATTATACCTCCCTAGAACTGAGCAGTGCAAGGACTGTTAAAAAGCTGAGAAAATAACATGGCTTCATGATGATCTGAGGTACAAACTTGGGCTGGAAGAAGCATGCTTGGGAGCTCAGGCGAACACTGTGCCCTCGCCAATCTTTGCTTTTATAACACACCACTGCCAGTGGGCAGTGTGGCTGGCATTCCCAAAGAGATCTAATACATTTCCCAAAGGTCACTGCTGGATGTCTTTCTGGGCTACTGTGAAACTTTTAAGTGCTGCTACTTCACATATATCCTTAATTTTTTTTTTTTTAATGACAATATGCCCCTCTGCTGCGCTAGAATTATTTGTATCAAGCTCATGTATGCAGGAAGAATATCAGGCCAGGGCCAACAGCCTGCACTTTTCCCTGAGGCACAGGGTCAAGCAAACACAAAACTGGAGAAACCCTGCAGTTCTGCAGTTTGTGCTGCCAGTACTGCAAAGCGGGAGAAAGCACACTCAGGCTGCATGCTACCCGAGAAGCGAGCTCTTGCCTACAAAACCTAAAATTTAAGTTCTGCCTTACAAATTATAACCAGACGAATAATTCAGAAGGCAAGACAGAACCAAGCCACAGCTTTACATCTATTTAGTCTGTGATTTGTCCTTCTTCCAACATGGATTAAAGGAACTCACAACTCCTTACATCTTTGAGGAAAAAGAAACAGTAATTTTTCACTGTCAGGGAGAGCATATGATTAATTATGAATTAAAACATAATGAACAAGGATTTTAACAGTTAAAAACCTTCAGTTTGATATCTGAGTACCATGCAGATGTATATCTTGAAACTCAGTGAAAAAAAGTATAACTTAGAAAATGCCCTGGAAAAGGGAATTTCCACTTATGCATTTTAATAAACTTAATTACCTTGGTTTGCAGTTATTATTTTATGTGGGGAAATAAAAAAAGAGTTGGGTGATTTTTTGGTCAGCGTTCCTCCAAAATAAATATTTTTGTACAAGAAAGTGAGAACATGAATTATTGAGCAGGATAAAAAGATTCTTATCCCCATCTTTGTGATATTTAAGTCCTTTTTATTTTGCTTTTCTACCCTTATAGTTAAATACATCCGTTATAATTTACATTTGCATTTACAGACATACAAATGGTAAAGGTGATCTTTGAATTTCAGATGGTACATGAAAAAAAAACCCTACAGTTCACTTCATTACATATATTTGTTTAAAAATGAAATCTTAGAAGATTTTTTTCTATCTGCATGGATTAACTTGTTTCTGCAACTGAAAGTATGCAGGTATTCTGTCTAGATGAAAAAATAGCACTTCTGGGGCTGAACCTCATTCTCCACTGAGACACTATGCCTGATCTAGGTTGTGTTCCAAGGAACTTCTACTTTTACTTGCTTGGGAAATGTATCAAGATCTAAACCTGATATACTGAGTGCACTGATTTACCCAGCAGCTCCAGAATCATATCACTCTAAGAACAAGATTATATGCCTAAATATGACATAATTCCAGAATTTGACAGAAAATGAATCTGTAAAGGCACTCAGGGAGGTGTTGAGATCCAAAACTTACACTGCTCAAAGGTTTATGATTGGTTATTCTTTTCATCAGGCACCCAGTAAAACTACATTCCTAGACATTTCCTCTTTTCCAGAAGCAAAAAATAACAATCATGTAATTTTAGTTTTGTGGTTCATTCACCAGAACCACTGTAAAGGACTACAGTGATTTTGAGAAAACAGTGTTCTTACTGTATCTCCTTCATCTATTGTGAGCTAAATGTTATTCTAAAATATGCAGGGATTTTTTCTTAAAACTAAGAAAAAAGGGAGGAAGATCACACATGTGCTTTGCAATTCTATTTCACATTAAATACAGTTCTTTTCCTGCTTGAGATGTCAAATACTGGGTTTCATTTGTCACTACTGTCTCAGCATATTTAGTTTTGTGGACAAGTGTTTTTCTTTTGCAGATAAAACCATAGTTCTCTATGCTGCTGAAAGGAGTTTTAAAATATAGATACATATTTTGCATGGTTGTCATATATTTACTTTCAAATGCAGAGAAATAGGACTCTCTCTTCTGAATGTCACAGAAATCTAAGAGCTGTAGTCTCTTGTCCTCCACTATAAGTTAGCTGCGACAGGAAAGTAAGAGGCTCAATGCCACACATATTACCATTTCAGATTACCATTTAAAACAATTGTTTTCTCACTGTTGTTTAAAACACAACAAAGGAAGCTTGATTTTTTTTGTTATTTCTTAAACTAATCTGTATTCTCAGTGACATAATGTGTTATTTGTCTTCACCTTTTGTCTTTAATGGTTATTTGTTGCTTCTGTAATATTCAAGTGATAAAAACATGTTTCCTGCATTTACTTGCATTATTTCACCTAAAATGCTCATGGCACTCCTTTGATTAGCAGTTGAAAAGTCCACTAAAATAACTTATTCATTGTAGTATTTTTCACCAGTATTGAGACAGTGTTATAAAACCTGATGCATTTGAGACTTACTTTCTTTTTCCTGAAGAGGTGTTTTTCCCCCTCAAATAGCTCAATACCTATCTCCACTTGGTAACAAAGTGAATGAGAAACAAGGTGAGCAGCTGAAATAAAATATCCTGCAAATGAAGAGCATCCTGACAGAACTGCTCATTTAAACACCACAAGCAGATTTCAAAGCAGTGGCTTTAAAAATAGACTCATGCAGGATGAATAAGCTAAATATTTGAACTCCTGAAATTTATATTTGGTTTAAATATTTTGACAGAGTTTTTAGTTTAGAATGATTTTTCTCTATTTCTGTGATAATGGAAATTGTAATGAAATACTTTATCTATCTTAGTGAGAAGGCTCATCTTGTCTGACTGGCTTTTGATGAATAGCGGGAGCACAGACTGGAAAAAAATTGAACTAACTAATAGATAAACCTACTTATAGCTGAAAACCTGGTACAAATCTTGTAACTAGAAGCTCTCATTAATACAGTATTCAAAAGATCAGGTCATTGAAAAAGTCTCCAGTTTTCTTTTGGTCAGAACAGTAATTGTTGAATATCTCATAAGAATTTTTTTTATGTTAACCTAATCATCCCATACACCCAGACTCCAATGATATTTTCTAACTCAGGTACAGAATCAACAGATTTAGAGAAACTGCTCATAAATATAAACTTGAAATTTATTTTCTTCCTTACGCTGGGCTATAAAAAACACCTTTTGCCAGATGGATAAAAAAAAATCACTTTCAATTTCAACTACTGCAATCAATAGTAAATCTTGCTAAGATAGCAATACATTTTAGATATAGCATGTCTCACATCCCTATGTTTAATGCGCATTTCTTTAAACATCTGTGGTTTAGTTTTCTTCAGTGGTTTCCATTTTTTGTAATAAATACATTCTTTCTACTAAGCATACTTTATGTGCAGCATAACTATTACAAAAACTGTAAGACTGTAACTAAGCCCATTTAGCCGTAAAATGGATGTTTCAATGAATGTAAGAAAGCATGGAATAGAGAGGATAGGACAGGAAACAGCCAGTGTTCTTCATTGCTACACACTTTTTTCTTTTTTCACTGGGCTTCTCTTTCCAATATTGAGGTGATCTTTGAATCGAGGTCCAGTCTGCACTGGATCTGTGGGTAGAGACAACTCATAGAATGCCAACATGTCAGAGGACAGCAGTTGGGGATAGTTATTATAGGGTTCAATGCTTCAAAACTGACTGGTCAGATCCCATAATGGCTGGAAACATGGAGGGCTTATTGTTCAAACAGATATGATGAAGCAAGTAAAATTCAAAATATTTGCCTTGTTTTCTAAAATATTTGATGTTAACATCACTATACCTTCTCAGAAATGGGACATTGGATACAATATTTTTTTTCATTTAGAGTAAGTTATAAGTACAAACTAACTTCTCTGTCTACCATGCTATGTAGTACATTAACCTGTTACGATCTGAACAAAACAATTTTAAATTGTTCTGTGCTACCTCTACCATTGCTACTGATCCACATGAAACAGGTGTGGCACACAGCACAACCATTCTGAAAAATCTGATTAACCTGAAAAAAAGTAGACAGGTCTTCTTGCAATCAATTCCTTCTTTGCCTAAACATAGGGAAGCATAACTATAAAACTTCAGTTTTGCTATATATTCTATTTTTTATTATAAAAATATGAAGTTTGCTCAATTTTCATTAAATATTCTGATACTGTCCTCATAAGCAAAGCACAAAGTTAAAAAGAAAAATTGTTCTAAATGGACTTGCAACCATTTGGAAAACAACCAGAAAAACCCTCCAAAACGCCACAAAGAGGATAAAACAATACCGAAATTAAATTGCTTATAATGCTTTATTCTATTAATAAATAGCATAAGAACTGAAGGCTTGATAGAATTGGCTTTGATACAAGAAATTAAAACTACTTCTCTTCTCAAGTGATTTCCTTATAGCTACATAAATAAGTTTCAGTGCCATATATAATATACGGTAGATGACTCAATATATATCTTTGATGTAAAAATATTAATACCTTTGTTTCCAGATTCATTCAATCATCTCCACGATGAGAGAGTCTGCATGCTAATTTATAAACTGTCAAGAAGATTTATTGATTAAGCTAGATTTGTTGCCTGTCTCTTGCCTGTTTAGAAAAAAAATTTGCTCTCAGGAGGAAACTTTGTGGCTATTCTACCATTAGTCATAGCTGGTTGTCTCCTACACAGGAAAGACACTCACAGTTCTTTGTGCTGCATATAGAATTTTGTTAATGTTGCTAGTTGGAAGAGCAAAGACATATTTAACTCTGAAATATTTACTACTGTTGGCTTTTTTTTCAGAACTTTCATCTTTTTGAGCATTCTTATGTGTTAAGAATAGTAAAGACCATGGGAAAAGTGGAAAGGATAAAAAATATGGATTCTTCAGCTCCAACACAGAAAAGCTTTGATTAATTCCCATATATGTTTTCATGTGTCACTGAGTTCCTTTACTTAGAAAAATAAATAACAGCAATAAAATATTAAAGAATGGTCTATACTTACTGTACTTTTCATTTGGACAGAAACATTTTGCCACGAATGCTTGCCAGAACACACATTCTTGTAAAACTTCTTAAACAGTTTGTCAAGGTAAGTATCTTCATGATGTTAACATCAGAGAATCACCACAGTGTTAATAACTTTAGATAAAAATTCCATGTAAAAGGAGGGACTTAGGACACTTCCAAAC
The DNA here is from genome assembly GCF_000277835.1 of Geospiza fortis. Taxonomy (NCBI): domain Eukaryota; kingdom Metazoa; phylum Chordata; class Aves; order Passeriformes; family Thraupidae; genus Geospiza; species Geospiza fortis. Next base: position 23,474,729 of record NW_005054297.1, read on the forward strand.
ACAAGTTACAAATCTGCAGGGCTATGATTCAGTTCAGGAAATACCATATAGCACCATGTTTAGATGTGGGAATATTTACAATGAGACTTCCTGACAAAAAGCTAAAAGCTATATCATCAATGGTTCCTACTGTTTCAGTAATAGGTGCGTGACCATGAAAGTCAGTGCCTAGTAAAAATAGAAATATTCTGGCTGTGAAACAGAGAACACATATTTTTTACCAGAAGAATGTGCCCCACCACGAAAAAAAAAAGGGAAAAAATGAAGTAGTGAAAATAAACCCATTGATTCACTTTAAAACATCAAACATATAAAACCATTTAGCTTGATATAATAAACAAAAACTGTCAATGACAAAATTGTGGGTATTGCTATGCATTTGAATCTAATAAAAATGTCTTGGTTATATAAGTTCTTACACAAATATTTAGAGAAGTAGAACTATTCCCTTCTCACTCAAAATTTTAGCCCAAAATACCATCTCCTGTAGAAAATAGGAATGTCCAAATATGAACATATTAATTTATTTTAAAATCACTTTAATTTTTTCAGTGATTGGGAAAAATAAAGTACAAAACTCATATTTAACAACAGAATGCTTTCTTCATGATGACTTACTGATGAGCTTGAAATCTTCATGGTTAATGAAATAGAATCCTAACTTATAGTTATTCTATGCAAAATAATTTAAAATTTGATCTCTCTGAACTTCAATGGATACCAACAGTCTTTGATTATTTGGTCTGGTTCCAACAAAAATAAGCTGGACTGATTTTTTTTTTAATTTAAATTGAATTTGATTCTACTTAATGATCATGGTAATTCCAAGGCAGTGACAACAACACAGTGATGATATGATCTTTAATTCAATGTACACTCACTTGCAAAGCCATATAGAAAACATAGCTTCTATAAAGTACATTAATACAGAAATCTGAAATGCAAAAAAAATCCTGTGTATTTGCTTGTCCTCTTAGGTTTTATGTTGAGACTCTGGAAGGTCTTTCAGGCTATTGTAGCACGTGTCCGTGTTTCACCAGCCATGAACTACTGCAGGAGGTTTGAGAGTACCTGGTTAAATATCTGCATGTTTCTCCTTCATCCTCTTTCCAAGTGTCTTCTTGATACAGATGACCGTATCCATTTCTCTACCTATTTTGCTGCAAATACGTCCTTCCTCTATAACCAGAGAATGGTTGGCTCTGCTTTATTCCTGAATGACAAGTCATCAATGTTACTTGCATCGTCTGGACTTAATAAGTGGGGTCACATCAAGTACATTATATCCCCCAGGCAGCAAAAATTTAACAGCTCCATAAATGTGTCAAGATGACAAAAACCTCATAAAGTTGATATAAATTTAATATGAGTGACCACTATTCTAGATTTTCCCGCAGGTATCAGTGAAATGACTTTTTTCTTTCCCCTCTTTTTTTCTTTCTTTTTATTAACAGCTTCCTGAGCTGCCACACAGAAGAATGCTTAAATTATAGTACAGTGCATTCTCACTTACCTTAGAAAGCATTTTAAATAAATTGATATCCATATCCTGTAAAACATGCTGTTGGCAGCCTTTGTTTTGTTCAGTAGCTGAGGTAGAAATTTTAAATAAGCAGAGCAATATTTCACAGGACACAGCCAAAAAATTTATTTAGTTATTGAAAAGAAACAATAAAAAAGTTGTATCTTTCAGAGCTTCAATATTGCCTTTTCAACTCCACCTATCCCCCAAGAAAATAAAAGTCAATATTAGAGAAGAATACCCATAAAATTAAAAGTTAGACTTGAATTCCATAGCCTTTAGTAACAGCAAATGCCTACATGCCAAAGACACAAAGTTATTTCCTTTTTACATTTGCCTTGAACTTTTCTTGTGAACAGTAAGGATTACGGTTAAAAAGAAATTGGGCAGCCTGATAACACTCTAGAAAGTAAGGTGTCTGAAAACAGCTCAATATCTTTATTAAAATCAAGAGCTAGTATGGTATGCAACATTGTTTTCAGTTCCACACCAAATCACAGACTGATAAGTAACAGTAAGAGGTACTTTTCATCCGTGTCTTTCCTCTTCCCCTTGGAATATGCCCCATGTTGTGAAGAATTGTGACAGCAGCAAAGAAGTTTACTATTTTTGTGGTCTCACTATTTCATTTCCAAAATCAAGACAATCCAGTGACATTTTCATAGAATCACAGACTATCCTGAGTTGGAAAGGACCCACAAGGATCATGAAATCCAAATCCTGGCCCTGTACAAGGCAACCTCAAGAATCACACCATGCACCTGAGAGCATGCACTTGCCCAAACACTTCTGGAACTCTGGCATGGCCAATTCCCTCAGGAGGCTGTTCCAGTGCCTAGTCACCCTCTTAGTGAAGAACTTCTGAGTGTAGTGCCTTTCCCTTGCCCTGCTGGTGATGCTGTGCCTGAGGCACTCCAGGACATCACTGGTCCTTTTGGCCGCCAGCCAACTGCTGACATCAATTTGCCATCAACTAGGATTCACAGGTCTCTGTGGTGCTGCTCTCCAGCCTTTCATTCCCTACTCCATCTGCACTTTCAGGGTTGCCCTGTTCCACATACAGAAACTGGCACTAGACCTAGCAATTTTTATTAAAAAATCTGACCATGTTAAAATTTCATCCTCTTCAAAACAGGTCTCTATACACTTCATGAAGCCTTGACTACATGGATCAAACCTAGATTGCCTCAGATTTCAGTAGAACCATGATCTTACCTGTCTGCTATTGTAGTCCAACTCAAATTTTTCTTTTGATGCTATTTAGTTACTATTTTATTTTTAAGCTCCTTTTGCTTCTCCAGTCAATGGGATTGACAAAATCAACAGAAATCCTAATGTTGCCATTTTGACGGATCAGTAAAAAAATCTCGTCACATGAGGTACCTATATAGAAATACTTATTTCATACAAAGCTGTGTTAAACAGATATTATTTCTTTAAAAAATTGCATAAGATTGTAGTTGCTATTGCATTCCACTAACCCCTATTAGCACAGATGGCCCATTATTACTGCTGTTATGTTAACTACTTTTTGCTGCCAGACAAAACGAAACCAATTTCAATTTACGCAATAGAAGATTTGCACTTCACAGTAAGAACAATATCAAGTTTCTCACAGAAAAATAATGGATGTTTCCCACAGGATTACCTGAGTCTTGACAAAACTGTTAACAGGAAAAGAATTCAAGTGTAGCATATTGCTTTGAATTAATAGCACCCATCTGAATCGTAAAACTAGAAGGTAAGTTTCTGCTGCACCTGTTTCACAACAGCTCCTTTCTGAGGGCTCCCTATCTTCCCTAAATTTGTGTTTTCCATCTTAGGCAAGGTCTTCGTCTATCAACTAGGTTTTATTGAATGGGTTGCAGAAGCTAATCCATATTTTTTGGCATTGAAATGAGTTATGATTAGAGTGTTAACATATACCTCCTCAATGGAAGTGATTTCTTAAATTTTTACAAACATGACTGCTTACAATCCTGTAAATACATCTTCATGCGGATTCAAAACACTACATGTATTTTCTAAATTAGTCTCAGTAACTAAAGTGATTGAAGATATCAAATTATTATGTGAAATTCACTAAATATGGCCTATATTGCCTTAATTATAGTAATATTTTGCTAAGGTTTATGATTAGAGAAAAAGTGCATAAAGCCATGGTTATCCTTCTACAAAACTATATTTAGACTGCAACAAATTCATGAAGGCCCTCCATCAGCTCCAAAAGACAATCAACAGAGCAAGAAATAGTATTGTCACATAACTCAGTAGTGGCATGGGTCCTGACACCAAGGATCTGTCTGAATTAACACTGAGAACTAAATAATGTACCTAGTCATTAGCAACCCCTCATTTAAATAATTGGGGAAAAATCCCTAATACTAAACTAAATATTTAAACATAAATTAAATACTAAATTCATGTTAGTCATTTAAACAGAAATTATAGGAATAAAGATGCCACAGAAAGCAGCATCTGATTTTTAAAAGTTTCTGAATTCTATCCATCCCAGAAAGCAGATAATCTGAAGTCATATCTGATGACATGTAAAGTATTTTTTCAATATTGTTCCTTCACAGATTTTTTTCATTTGCCTCCTTGGGTTTGTGCCTCTGAATTTCTTTCCAGAGTGTGCTCTTATAATGAAATATGTAAGCAATCCCTCTTCAATTACAGTGACACATTTAAAAGAATTGGTGAAATAAAATGCTCCCAGTTTTAGTATCGAAAGAGATAAAAAGTGGCAGAGGGATTACAACATGAAAGATAATTCCAAGCCTGAAGATGATTCCAAGCACAAGCATAGCATTCAACTGGGTACTTAGGTCTCAAACTGACCACTTCAGATAGTGTATCAACTCAATATTTAAATGTTAAATTACCCTGACTCAGTAACTGAATACCAAGTATTGCACATGCAATGGAAATGGATACAAAAAAAAAGAAAAAAAAAAGAAATGGAAAGTTCAATTTTAAAGGATGGAAACCACCTTTTTTAGTGTATTCAAGTGTATTATGAAGATTTTCAGTATCTACTAATACTAATGTCCTGCTAAGTGTATTCTACAGCTGGTTAATCAGCTTCTCAACCTGTATCTATTTGCCTCTCATTGAGTGGAACAACAGAAATAGTTTGTAGTCCAATAATAAAAACTGCTGGCCTGGTCTCTCAGCTTTGCTCAGCTCCTGTAAGCACCTCAAACCCCAAATCCCTGGAATTCAGTTTTTCTCAAGTCCCTCATTGGTTCAAAGTAGATCATGAGCTTTTTTTTAGTGGGATTATAGTATGCACACTTTCTTCCTTTCCCTAAATGCTATAACATCAAAAGAAAATACCACAACAAGGACAAAGTCAAGCTTGCATGCAAACCCCGTATTTATATCAGTGTTTGTTTGATAAGTAACCTGTTTACATGAAGCGTGTATGCTTATCAGCTTTTCAGACTGAGCTACTTCAATCTAAAGAAACCTGTTCCAGTCTGCTTTCCCTGACCTACTGCAAGGACTGTGAAGTTCAAGATAATAACACAGCCCTGCCAGCCAGGCTGTCCTAAGATATATAATAGTTATTCTCTGAAGATAACCTAAAGATAATGAAGTGAGACTGTAAGAGGTACTTACTTCTAGTAGAGTTTCCTTACTTCAAACACTAAACTTAAATTCAAGAAGTTATGGAATTTGACCCATATGACCATTCCTCTTATTGCCCTGTAATTATCAGAAGTACAGGAAATTTCATACCATCAATAATAAAATTAAGATGAAAATTAGTAACTTATTTTTTATTTATACTAGATTTTCTCCTACATAATTAGTCTGCTGATGGGAATATTTATTCACTTTATCACAATAAATGAAATTAAAGAAGACAAACAATTTTAAATATTAAGAACAAGAAGAAAGTTATCAAAACACAAACTTGAAGACAATCACTAAAGAAGCATGTAAAAGACAGTTGAACTAATATTTTATTTTTAATTCTCCATAGCAATTGAGCTCTTTCATACAGAAATTTTAGTTTATTCATTAGAAGACATCTCAAAAATAAAGGACACTGCTTTGCATGCAAAAAATACATGTGAGAATTTAAAAAATATAGGATTTTCATACCTTGCTGAAGTATTAAAAATGAGAATGGCAGCTGATGAAATTTAGGTGTTTTAAATGAGCTGAGAATATGAAAACTGAAAAATACTTACTTGCAGACATTGATTGACTAACAAGAATAAAAGTGATGCAGCATTGCTAAGATTTAAATATAACTACAGTAAACACATATGAATTTTAACCAATGAATTAAGGAAATATATTAACTTAATTTCTAGAACCAAACTCCTCAAGCAAGATGATTCACAAATGCATTCACAATTTTCAGGATCCAGAACTTAATTTCTAAGTTAGACATGTCTATATCCTGTAGCAAACTCACTATTTTTAATCAGGTTCTCTTTTACTAAAGAATTGAGTTTTGCAAGTTAATTTCTGGGTACTGGAATTCCAGTCTCATCCAATTAAACACTGCAAGACTGACCTGTCTGTTAAGCCTAGCAGATGGCCCCTAGCACTTGGCTTGGAATGAGTTACAGTCCGTGCTCACCAGCAGGAGCCTGGAAAAATAGAAGAAAGAGATCAGTACGGTGCAAGGTGAGGGAGAGTTAGAGGTACTGCAGGCAACCAGAACTCATTGGCTTTTGTGCCCAGGGAGCAGCTTCCCAGCCATCCAAGTTTCGAAGCTGGTAACCCGATCTAGTCAATAAGCTAGGCAGAAGGATCAGTTTTTAAAAGAGAACAGCAAGATATTAATGCAGACACAATGCAAAAGTATAGAGAAATGAATCATCTGTTTCACTTGAAGGGTATCCACCAGTAATATTAAATCATAAAATAATTCACTTGCCTATATTCACAACAGGTACATTCAGTTTGCCTAAACCTTGAAGAAAAGAGTATGTAAAAGGCAAAATAAAATCCAAACTTCCTTGCGGTGACTTAAAAACCCTAGCTCTGACCAGGAAAGAGAAATGGCTTTTTGGATGCAGAAATCTTTCATTCAACAAAAACTGGGCTTTCACAAGCACAATTTTCTGTCCCGGATCATTCAACAAAGAGACTATACTCTTTTCAGTTTTGTTATTCTATTTTCATTTTCTATTGACTTGTGAAAGGTTAGATCATTAAATCTTTGGAAAACATGCTGCACATCTTCTTCGCTTTTTTAATAATAAGAAAACATAATTACAGTAATAATAGCAATTTTAGTAGACCACAAAGATAGTGGATGATAATATTAGCACATTTGCAACACAGACATTCAACAATAAGGAAAACAAAACAAAACAAAAAAAAAGAGGTCAAATCAGTGGCTTTCAATTGTAGTTTGAAGAGTTGGGCCAATGTGAGAACTATGAATTATTTTGTTCCTATTTTAAGGTCATAAAATTGCTGTTTCCCAGCACAAAGTACAACAGAGATATTTTTTTCTACCTTCAGTCTGTTTTTCTCTTTTTCTGAGAATACTCCAATAGAGTAAGCTCTACACTTCTGTTATTGAGGCAATATCAACTATACTTCCTTTCATCTACAAATGCATCATTTAATCCACTGTAATCAATACAGTTGATGTTAATGTTAAACTGACAGGAACTGAATAAAATGAATAACATGTCTCATATCAAGGAAAAAGTGCAAACACAGTAAGCTTCAAAAATAATTTACACTGCACTTTCAAAAATGCCAATGTAGTATTAGCAATTGTATTTTACAAAAAAAAATCTCTTCAGCATTTAAAAATCACAGCTTGGTTTATATCCCTATTATAGTGATTGAACTAGGAGGGCACATGCTGTACTACACAGCTGTTGCAAATCTTTCTCTTTCAGTGAATATTTTTTGCCATTTTAGTAGGTAACTAAGTGATTATATAACCCAAAGAGACCAACTAATGCTTCCTCTGTAGTTTTTTTACTTTCTGCACAGTCTAACCCTCAGACCACAGAGACCCAAAATACCATGGGACCTAAACAGGAGCTATTCTAGGCCAGTATTTAATTGACTGGAACTCAGAAACTAATTACAGATTTGCACGAAACTTCACAGAAAAATAAAGCTTTAATGAAAGACTGCTTGCTGGAAGAGGCTTTTTTTCACATGAAGCAGAGAAAATGAGTTGCTACTAAGAGTGTGAAGAGCAAATGGAAGTTCCTCATGGCTTCCCCTCAAGGCCACCATCGCTGTGGCTCTCCTTTAGATCCTCTCTAATAGCTTTACAGCCCTCTTGAGTTGTAGCTCCCAAAACCACCCAGAGTAAATGAGGTGGGGCCACATCAGTGCAGAGTAGAGTGTGACAATCACAACACTTGACTGACTAGCAATTCATCTATTTAAAATCAGCAAGGACAATGTTTATGGCAATATCTAGATTTTATACTCAATATACAAAAAAAAGGTAGGATGTTTATTGCTATTTGTTTCCTGTTTGATTTGACAGAATCACTATTTTCTCCTACCTCCTGTGTCACAGATATCTGTTGCTCAGCAGCTCCCAAGTGCAAGTGCTTTACAAAGCATGAATATTATGGGGACTGCAGGAACCTTGTTCAAAACTCACTGGCACCTTTGTAAACATTTACTTAGGCTATATTTGAATTGATGGCATGTCTAGAAATAATTGATTGGTACATAGGTTAGATATAGGGAGTGTAATAATTATTAGTTCCATGTATGGGTTATTCTAAACATCAACAAGGAAGGAGCTGTTTATCAAAAAATGTAGAACCTCTTTTAAGCACTAAGAAAAAGGTTGCAAAGAATTTCAGGCAGGAAGAATTTAAAGCAAAGAAACAAGGAAATCATTTGCAGTTGAAGAATGGAACCTTTGGAAATGAACACTTCCGAAAATAGGATATGGATAGATACTTTCCACTGAAAGGACATAGAATCAAGAAGGAAATTAAATGTGCCACTGGTGATAACTACTGACTATTAATTCAAAGTCTTAATAATATAATGGTGGGTTTTTTCATGGTCAGTGAAATATGTTTGCATGTGTTTATTTTTACTATGCATAATTTGTGATGATGACAATCCTGTAAGAAGAAAAGAGCTAGCAGCAAACCTTTAATGCAGCTAAATATTAACCATATTAAGTTTAATTTGAAAATCTATGGCTAGAGAAAATGCATTTAAATGATAGTACAGTTAGAGCTTCCAGATATGAAAAACTCCAATATTCCTTCAATGAATTTTGCAAATCAAAGAGAAGCGCTATCACTTGGTATTTGAAATTTATTAAGAGATACCATTTTTGCTGTTGAAAAATATTCTGTCTTCATTATAAAGTTTCATTTTGTATCAGCATATTATTACATATACATTACAGTACCATTATATGTAAATATAAGGAAAAATGAAATAAGGAAGCAAGATGCAGTAGTATTATAAAGCACTGATTCTGTTGAAAACCAAGAACTGATACTGGTTTGTTCTTAGTTTTGTTACAAATAAAACACTGCAGAGCGGATCATATATAAACTCTGAGTGGATTTTCCAGTCCTACTTCAAAAAACTGCTATTTTCTAGAACTTGTATACGCAGAGATGCTACACAACAGCCTAAAAAAATCAAATTAACGTTTCTAAGAAAGTGAAATAATATTCTAAAAAAATCTGACAATATTGTGGCCTGATGTCTCTAAAATCAAATAGTTCTCAATGAATGTTAGATTCTATCACAGGTGACTTGAAGAATATACTGCATTTATGAACAGTGATTACCTTTTTATTGAATTTTATGTCTGCAATATTTAGTATCTAGGTGACCAAAAGAACCTGTCAGGCAGTGCTATTACTTGAATATTCCCAGACATACCTCATGTGTGTTTTCCCACAGTAGCCCTCACAGCGCTGTGCTTTGCACTGGCAGCTGGAAGGGGGTTGGTAACACCCCAGTGCTTTGGCTGCTGCTGGGCAGGGCTGGCGGAGCCTCAGCGCTGCCTCCCAACATTCCCCCATCAGGGGGCTGGGGGTGGGCAGGATCCTGGGAGCGAACAGAAGTGGTAGGATGACACAAAATATCCAGAAGAGCATCCCATAGCTTATGACATCTGCTCAGATATAAAAGCTAAAAAGAAAAGAGGTCTAAGGGAAGGCATTTGTTATATGTAATGTTTGTCTTTTGGAGAAACCTCTCCATGTGCTGAAGTCCTGCTTCCCAGGAAGTGTCTGAACATCACTCATGGATAGGAAGTAGAGAACAAAACCTTTTTCTTTTTTCTCTTTGTTTGTGCATGCACAACCCTTCTCTTCTTTTCCAGTGAACTGCCTTATCTCAATCTACAAGTTCTTTTCCATCTTATTTTCTCTCCCCAGGTCAGCTGAGAAGGGGGACTGACAGAGCAGCTTGGTGGACACTTGGCATCCAAGGCCAACCCACCAGACTCAACCACATTTAAATCAAAATGCATTGACACTGTTCCACAAGTGGTCACAAAAAGACCCATTGCAAACAGCAGGCTGTGATTGGCTGTTCCAGGAAACAGTATATGGAAAAATATTTAAGGAGTCAGTCTCCCCTTCCCCTTCCCTGATTAGAAAACAGTCACAATGTCTGCAAAAAAAATTCCCCTGTGAAAGTATTCCTTTCAAGTTGGACTGCTTGAAGAAAAAAGGGGTGTCCTTTTCCACTGTAACTGATAGTCAGTTTCCCCATTTGTTCAAATTCTTTGAGCCAATCCACTATTTAAAGTGATAGTAAGACTTCTGCAGCATGAAAAAGCCACCTTATTAAAAGCCTCATAGCGTGTATGTTTGGCTGTATAGCTAATGGCTATTTTGAAGGAAAAAAAAATAAAAAGAAGGAGCAATAATTCATAAAACTTAGGTCTTTTCAGAAAAAAAGGTACAAAATTCAGGAAAATAATCCACCACAAAGGCTAAGCAAAACTTTGTCATTTCTTCTAACTCCATTAGCCATCTAGGTGTGTGGTGTTTCTTTCCTCTTACTATTCATCACAAGTATCCACAATATCAAAATTACTAATCTTCTTCTAGCAGTTTTGCAACACTAAATTCTAAAAGTGCTTTTATGAATTTTAATTAATCTTTGGCATAAATAATCTAAGGCAGGCAGGTATTATTCTTAATTTACAAATGAGAGAGACAGCATATAGAGAAGTGACCTTGTGCAAGTTTGTACAGAAAAAAATCTGAACGCAAGCCAAGTTTACATCTCATGGGTTTCTTTCGAAGTCTAGCAGCCATACTTCCTTTTTGCATTTCTTGCTTATGTTTTCCAAACTCATCAGTGATTTGTGCTAACTTATTTTCAAAACTATATAAATTCCTGGGCTAGCAGAAAGTAGCACCTTATTACTCCATGATCAGTAAAAGTTGTTTGGGTTGTATTTCCATCTCATCTCTCTAAAGACGTAAATATTTATTTTCCTAATCACCTCTTTGGATGCTCTGAGCTTGTGCACAAAGGAAAGTATCAGATTGTAATTTCTGCTAACTGATGAAGTAATTTTTCTGGGCTGGATTTTTTCACACAGTTTGTTGTTGCGTGTTGTTTTCTAAACTAAATTACATTCAGGAATTGATCCAATATGCCTAATGTGCTATCTCGCTGACACAATGTAAATTTAGATTTTTCAATTCAGCAGTGAAAGGATCATAAGTAAGCCAGCAGATTTTGAGCTAGTTTTGAGAGATTAATATATTTCCTCCTCTAGTACAGTGGTCTGTTGGGCTACTTACTGTTTTAGCTGTCAGTACACTCTTCAAAATTATATTCTGTGTATTGACAATCACCAGACTTGCTTTCTGTCTCCTTCATATTATCACATATGCCAGTTTCTGAAAAACAGATTAAAGAATGTGCTAATAGCACAAATAGTGAAAATACTATTCCTACAAACATTCCATCAAATTCTTAGATATATTTCAGTTACAGTAGTCCTAAAGTTACATTATGTTATCCAACTTGGGAAACTCTTTTCTTCTATCAGCTCTAGGGCCAAATGGTCTTTTTTCAAAAACTCTTCATTTCCTGCTTTGTTTCTATGATGAAACCAATTTTTTTCACGTAGCATCAGGAAAAGAATAATAATCAAAAATACATCAGGACCCCCCTCAAATCCATGAGAAGACTGCTTGGTGAAGAGAATGAACATATTAGAAAGAAGGAGAAAAAGAGAGGGAAAAAATTAGATTTAATGCTCAGAGAGTCAAGATGATAATTTCAGAAAGTGTCTCTCTGGAACTTTCCTCTCCTTTCTTGCATACAAAATTCCTTCCCCATTTCCACTACAACCTTGTCACAGCAGGTAAACCAGGAATAGACAATTCTTAAAGAGAGCACCACCAGATGTAGCGCTACAGAACTGAATGAATGTTATAGCCCTAAATGTGTTTAGTCAAGGTCTACCTCAGAGGCTGTAAAACACATTTCAACACACTGGAACAACCCTCTTATATAAAGGATAAAACACCAACCAACAAAACTGCTGCCACTGTAAGGAAGAGTCACTCTCTTATTTCCAAAACGCAGCAAAATCTTCAAGTATTTGTGCTGTAACTGGGGACATTGCTGCATTCCCTGCTCTAACAGTGTGCTGTTTAGCAACAATTGTCACCTGAGCCACTTAGGGCACATCACAGCAGACCATCTTCCCCAGGTTCAGTAAAGACTTGGAGATGCAGCCATGTAGATTGGCATTACTTTAATCCAAGCATTTTATAAATCAAGCTGGGTTTTTTCTTGTCTTAGTGAAAGTCAAGCAGTGCTGATTTTGGCTTTGTGTTTTATTAGAAATTAAATCCTCTTAGACATGCAACTCTTTGTGAACAAGGTAGTTTGCTCAATGGCAATGTTACTTAGCTAACCCAAGATGAAATGGTAATAAGGTGTGTAAATTGAAACTATTTAGCTAATTTGTTGGCAAGGGAATCACTGCTATTCTCAGCTGTGAGATCAAGGCAAACTTCTGTTTACATTAAAATAAACCATGCTCTAATATTGGAGGAAACATCAGAAAAAACAAACCAAACATACTTAATTTAGGTCTCCCAATCTAATTTTCTTAAGCAGCTTCCAAAATGGATAGCACATATAGCTCTTCAAAACCTTTATGATGAGACAGATTTGCAAGCATGTTTTGTTAAATCAGTCTATAATTAAAATAATAAAATCAATACAATATTCTTCTTGCTTGTGTCAGAGTATCTGGTATTGTATTCTAGAGCCTACTGTGACAGTTTTCAGCTCAATTCTCTAATTCATTTCCTCAAGCATCCTGATAAAATCCATACTTGCTATAACAGTTTACTGACATTAGTCTTTAACAAAATTCTAATTTTGACATGCCATCAGCAATACAGAGAAAGTGCAAGCAGACTGCTGAAGGCCATAAATTATCTTAGGTCTACCTGCACAAGGCACTTTGTCATTCTGCCCAGACCAGAGAAGTCTGTGACATGTATCAGTTGTAATTCAAGGTGACCTCCATCCCTGCACTGTGTTATTCCCCACCCATGTAAAAATTAGATGCTCCATTCCCATCTTCATGACATAACTACTGCCTATGAATATTATACCTACTTGGAAAATTTCATCGATTCCCAGGGGACAAGCATGGACATTAACATTCTTGTCAAAAAGATTATTGGATTTTCAATCTACTAAATATGGAAAGAAATCTCAAGCAGATTGGTTTTGCCTCAGGTATGTATTCTGGTCATGAAGGTCCTTTTTTTTTTATGCCTTGCATTTGATTACTGCAATATATCATAGAATATACAGCAAAAAGGAAAAAAAGAAGTCTGAAGTTGCTGAAACATCCAGTAACACATAATATACATATAAATATCACTTTTAGGTATTCAGGATTTACTTCATATTTTAAAATGCTCAAGTGAACCAAGGTTATGTTATTACTGGAGGCAACAGTATAACTACAATCTTTGTAGACATACCCAAGCTAGTCTAAAATTAGCTGACTCCTGTATGCTACCACTGTTGCCATAGCAGCCCAGAGCTCAGGATTTGTTATCAATGCCTCGATGTAGCTTTGCAGCCACAGGGAGACTCACGCACGCAAAGTGTGCGTCAGCTGAAGAATTTTGAACATAGGTTTGACCACATCACATAATTAAATGTAATGTTGCAATTTTTAAGTAGTTTGGGGTAATTCTTAACTGAATTTGTGTCTGGATTCCGTTCTTATAGTGACATGGCCCACAGAATAATTTTATAAACTATTATGAATACCAGAAGTTCACTATTTTACACTGAGATTTCATAAAAAAAAAAAATTACTCTCCTCTGCCATTTTTTTTTCTTTTCTAGACTGACTGTTACTATAAAAGATGACTAAGTCATAGTTTGTAGTCAAAATGTACTCCTCCACACAAAGAAAGCTCTACTGATTTAAGCTCAAGTAAATGTAGTAGAACAGTAGAACATTAATTCTAATTGTAAATAAATAGATGAGTCTAGCTGTAGTAGACCAAGACCGTGGAACTATTTAAATTTTTTTAGTTATTTTGATTTCTCAGTTTCTAAGAGCCAATACTCTTGGGATAACTTGGTTTGCTTTGCCTAGGAAATTTAAGTACCTTATCATTAACCAATATTTCATTATAAGAAGCTTCCAGTTCCATATGCCCTTGGTAGAAACATGATAGTTATTTTTTTGCATAATTCCAAAAAAGCAAGCTCCAATACAACTTTCCTGAAGTATTCTTAGTAGTATGAAATCAGGAATGCACAAAGAGAATTAATATTAAATCAGGAATATATAAATATAATTTTAAATATTTCCTGATGATTTCAGGAAATACTTAAGACTGCCATTTCAGCTTAAAAAGGCCAGTTTGGGAGAAAATGCTGCAGCTGACTTTCAGTAAGCAGAGATAGTAAGATGAATTTTGGATGCAGCAATTAAAAGGTGTTGCCTTATGTAATAACTACTCTTTCTTCTTCCCTTAACCATGCAATTACTGCTACTGCACAGATAACTTGGTAGCAACAAAGCCCTAAAAATTTTGAATCATTGTCAGGAATAAAAAAAATGTTAAAGAGTAAGGAAACTACATCTGCATCTCAGAATGTATCCCTAAATCTCAGGTCTAGCAAGACATTTAGAAACCTGAAGTTATTGGAAAGATTCACAGATTCTTGAAGAATAATTTTACACATTGTAGGAAAGAATCTGAACTCCCCAAGGAAGCTTATAACTTGCACCTACATTTTTCTTTGCAGATCTATTTCCTCTGAATTTTACAGTCATCTCCCCCTGAAAAGAATTAGCACTTTGATTTTCCATCTAGCAATAGAGACCCTCACACAGAGGCACCATCCTTCACATGGCAAGGGAAATACCTAGTGGAATTGCAGACAAAAATTGATGTGGAGAAGAAAAAAAATAAAGAGATTGTCCTTCTTTTTCAAACATTTCCTCCTCTATTACATAAAAAAACTGGAATATGGCAAAATCTAAGATAACCTACAAGAGAAAAGGTTTTCCTGTGCCCTCTCTATTCTAGGTGTTCTAGGAGTTCAAGCAGCATTGCAAACACATCACAAACACAAGGTTGTGATAAAGATGGAGAAGCTGAAGAAGTTTGGCATTTAAAAACATAAACAGCCTTTTTGATATACTTATTAACTCAAAAATAGAGTGCTTTCTTTTTAATTTTATGGAATTTGTTTTTCAAGTTTTAGATTACATTAAATGAGTTTCATTGATATGATATGAAATACCTTGCTTGTGTTATCAGTCTTTCATTTCCCGTTTTCCTGAGGGTAGGGTATCTTCTGTCATATGTAGCAACAATCATTCACTTTTCTCAGGTATTCTATCAAATATTCATTCCTAGGGCTTTATCATGGCATTAGTCATCTGACATCCTTTCCTTTGGGTCGAAAGAGTTCCCTGAAAAGTTTTTATTGTGTTTTCTTTCCCGCCTTTGTATTACAAAAATTTACTTAACACATTCTAGTCTGAGTCAGGTAACAGAATTTGTCTCATGATTTTTACTTATGGATATTATTAATGACATGGCAAGGATTAATGTGACAAGAGCAATTAATGTAGAGAACCATAACAGTGATTATTGAACAAGACAAAACATCTCATGCAAACAATATTAAGCATGTGGTTGGATATCTCCTTTAGACTTTCTACTGAACACTTGACTTATGTCTTACAGAGCACTTTTATACAGCCAATACCTTAAATAAGTTGCCAATGTTGAACCAATTACAAAAAGAAATAACAGACAAGGACAATAATTTTGCTGTCTTTTAACTTTGTGTTTTTCCCTTCCCAGGAAAAGGAAATTTCAGGCTTTTAACCAGCCAGAAATGCATTCCTCCCATTGTATACAGCACAGCTATTTTTCTTTTTGTCAAAGTGCAGCACCAACTCTTCCTCACTTGACAAATGCTTTCCTTTAAGGGAAAAGGAAGGACTAAGAAATATATATGGATCTCTTTCCTATGTAGCATCAAAATTTTTTGTGGGTAGTTTCTTATGATTTATTTTCAGTACAGAGAAGACATGAGAGTTTGATTCAGAGATTTTTAGGGTTTTTTTTGGGAATACAACACAGTGAAGTCAGTAAGTTTTGCTGTAACATATCTAGTGGTTATGGTACAGCAATAAACTCCAGCAATCCATAGCAGCAATAATCTGGGGTGGTTTGCCCTTTATATCAGTGTAATTCTCTTTTGGTGAGGATGAAATGAAAGAGTCAAAAAGATTGAACAAAGATGTTCAACTTTCTGACAGCTTTCCAAGGATGCTGACATTCTCCATCTCTTTCTTTAAATCATGCTTACTATTTGCAATATGGTTGCATACTTTTATGTACTATGAGAACAAAAGAAAATGCAGTTTATTATTTCAAATTATATCTTTTTTTTAAGCAGATATATCAGCAAAGCCTTAAAGGAGATAGAGTTCTCATATACTCACTAACATAATGTAGCTGGGCTGTCTGACAAGTATAAACTTTTAGGTAATTACACGGGTAGGGTTTAGTGCCCTTCATTACCTCATAATATTCCATCTTCTGAATATCCCCCTGTGCCTAAATATGCAGAAACACCTGGAAAACTGACACTTTGATCAAGGAGGAGCAGGAGTGTGCATGCTCCAACAGCAACAATATGCCAGAAACTAAGAATGACCACAGAACAGACAGAGCCCTCACTAACAAGGTCACAGTCTCACTGTATCCAAACAGGCTGAAACCCAGTACCTATTCAGGCAGCTCAGCCACAAACAGCATAAGATGATCAAAAACAGGACTGAAGACAAAGCAACCTACAAGGTAGTGTACGGTTAATTCAGGAAAATCAGTCAGCAAGCTGAGCCAGATCTAACACAATTCAGGAAACATCTCCATGCCCAGGACACAAATGAACCTCCTACAGGATGTATGGGTGCACGCCTCAGTTGAAGCTGGTCAAGATGGTTCAGATTTAGTAGCGTGCTCAAGACCCTGACAGAATGCTCCTCACACTGACAATATCATTGCCAAAATTTCAAGAGGCTTGATTTGTGTTTCCATTTATTAATTTGTATGACAGCAGTAACAGATATGGATTTAAAGCTGAAAAAAAGGTGTCTTCAGTTCAAGGATATGGAGTGACAATACTATGAAAGAAACCTCTGAAGGGCCCTACTTTGGTAAGAGCTTTATTTTTATGGTAGCAGGTATCTAAAATTGTGTCCATAAAGAGCTTTAGGGATTTTTCTAGTTCTAATGCAGTTCCTCAAATGAAGAGGAGGTCAACCCAGAAATACAGACTGTATAATATCTCACTTGGCTAATGCCTGTGATGTCAAAAGTCTATGAGGTTTAAGCTAGTCTAGCTGAGGATTGTATCTCCCATGTCAGTCTGAGAACTTGAACAGCATATGAGCACAGAAAATATGAAAAGATACATGCATAGCAGCCACTGTGTTCCTTGGCTGACCAGAATTGCTGCTTCTTGCATAATGTAATTTTATATATCATTTTTTTTAATTTATATGTGCTTAGACAACCTTATGCACCCTTCAGAAACTGGATTTCTCTTTTGAGACTCAAGGAACTGATGAGATAAAAACAAGTCTATGTGTCTACTACAAGTGGTTACCTTGCTGTTCTGAGCCTGGGTGGTAGCTATGTTTTGCCACTTAGTCAATCTTAATAATTCATTATTTGTTTGCAGATTTCTAAAAAAAAATACTCCTGGAAGTGTCACTGAAGGTTTTAATTGTTTTATTTTTGTTATTTTTTGTTCTGCCTAATAAACATCTGTTGTCAAGTAGAGGAAAGGAACAGTAGATTTGAAAACAAGATCTCTAGAAAAACTCAAGGCTAATCAATTACAGGGTGAAGTAAGGCAGGTTTTAGGAGGTCTCAGGTCAATTGAAGTTGCTATTTGAAGGGCAGCTCACATGAAAATAAGGTATTCTGCCACCAGATCACTTCCCTTGGGCTCAAAAGGTTACAAACTGTTAAAAGCTTTCTGTGAAGAGGGAGGTATTTTCCAACCCTTCTCTAGATGAAACCACCATAACAGATAATATTTGCAATGATTTCAATAGCAGAGATTTTGTAGCCCTCTTCACCTTTCCTCACATCTACAAGGAGACAGGCAAGAATTCACATAGTGGATTTTAAGACTGCCTTCAAATTATTTCAGATGTTGACCAATATTAATCCACGTGAAAGATTCTGTTCAGTTCCCCTTCAATTAAAAACACACACACAGCGTTCTGCTCTGCTAGTTCCCAGGCTTCAGCTGCTTTCTTTCCTGCCTTAGCACAGGCAACTCTGGCTGATTAAGGAAATAGATGTTCATATTAAACATTTGGGACAAACATTATGATCCTCAGAGAGTCATAATGGAGGCTGAATGCAAGGCAGAACATTCTGTTTCAAGTAAGAACATGTATTTATTTTTCTTCTGCCTCACAAACTCCATCCTAATTACACTCAGGCATAAACACAGTAGCAGCAAAAGGTGGAGTTCCTGATTTGATCTGAACTTTTGAGTAGACAATATTCTCTAAGAAAAAACACCTCAAAAACAACCCATAAAGGCATAATTTTCACTAGAATCAGGC
This sequence comes from Geospiza fortis, assembly GCF_000277835.1. Taxonomy (NCBI): domain Eukaryota; kingdom Metazoa; phylum Chordata; class Aves; order Passeriformes; family Thraupidae; genus Geospiza; species Geospiza fortis. The sequence continues at coordinate 23,493,373 of NW_005054297.1, forward strand.
TAGAGGGAGAGAAAACAACAGAATAAGAGATTTTGCTGTCTGACAAAACAGACTTGTACCTGTAGAATAAAAATGGGCTGACTACTGTGCAACAGCTCAGACATGCCAGTTTGGCCAGCATGATGCACCCTGAGCCACTCAGGAGAGCAGCAGGGAACTCATGAATTTTCACTGCCTTCCCAAAGTGCCCATCTCAGCTAGACTATTAAATCCATTTTACCACAATCTCACCATTAACTATCCACCCACACACTACCGTCTACAGGTTCTCATGTGAGATGCACATGGATGAAATGAAACCTCGCATTTTGCAAGAGCTGCTGCTTCTGTCAGTTTTCATTTCCAACACAGACTATTTCTTAGAGTGTTTCTAAGCATGTGGTAGCAGAAAACGTATACATGGTGAAAGAATAAAAAGGCACTAAATATTATATACATCTTAAATCATACAGCAACACTTGTAAGTTACACTTAGAGCACCATGTATCATTTAAGCCCTCCAAAAGCAGTAACCTCTATGTACCTGTATTTTACATTCCTAAAGTGTTGTTTATGCATTCTGTATTTAAATGCTGATTTCATGGGCATGCCCGTGGAGCAATTTCTCCCTGAGGTCCAGGAATTAACAGATTACAAGGTCAGTGAGATCTTACAGAAGTTTTATTATGCTCTTGGAGGAGCAAAATTCAATTTTGAGTAAAAATTCCAACCTCAGATCCATGTATACATCTGACTGTCATCTGTTCCAGACAGTCATCTGTCCAGAAGAGACAAGAACACTGAAAATGAAAACCCGCATATACAAATATACATTAAAGATGCCAAACGGAGTATCCAAATCACAAGCAGACATTTCTCCCCCCATCAAACTCAATAGTTTCCACTCCTCTGTCCCATTTTCTCTTTTTTGCCCTCCATTTTACCATTCTCCATTCCATTTTTCCTTCTCCAACATTTATCCCCTTCTGACCCAGCTTTTGTTGCTCCAGGCTTCCAAAGCCACCACCTACTGCTTTTTCTCTAACTGAAAGTCATTCAAGGAATTTGATTTTTCTGTTGCCTCAGTTATGAGCAAAGGAAACACAGACTTCTGTCCTCCTTCCATCTGCACTCCTGTCCAGCTCCTTGTGGTATCAGAGCATTGTCTTGTCTGCAGTGGGAGCTGCAAGAGAGCTAAGGGCAATAGAACACCTTAAAGCTTTTAACTTCCAGGCAAAGCACATGGAATTTTTTTGGCTTAAACACATTTGAGTAGATTCCACACAAGCCAAAAGGCTTTTATTCACGGAAACCATTTCATGGTCAAGTTTGAAATTCTCACTTCAAATCCACAGATGCTAAAATTATGCTGCATATAACAATAGGAAATAATACAGTAAGAATAAAATATATTTTGCATATAAAATGAAATAATAAAGATAGCTTCAAATTTTCTTTTCCTTACAAAAGGATTTCCCTTTTTCCTTATTGCAAAATAAGATATTTGCAACCTGGCCTTGTGAAGATGACCCATATAGGGTTACATTTTTATAGACAGTTAAACTTTAGGACAGGTGCATGACATGAAAGCCATCAACCCTAATGTTTAGCATTTGGCAAAGCTACAAGAGAGAAAAGCCTCAGAGTGCTTTAAGAAGAAATTAATGTTAATGGAGAACTGCAGAGCCCACCCTTCCAGTAACACAGAAGTAGCTTTTATTCCTTGTAATCATTCTTAATTTACTTTAAAGGTTTGGGAAATAATTATGCATGAATATCTGTCATCTTGGCTGCTGCTTATCAGTAAGTGTCAAAAGATCACAGAGAGTTTATATTTGTAACCATGATTTCACCTGTCAGAGTGCAAAGCTGCTGGCTATATAAGGGCCCTTGTTCTCATAAGTTGTGTAAAAAATATCGTTAAACTAATTAAAATAGTTACTGAAAAATTTACTACAAAATTATTATTTTATAATTATATTAAATATATTTTCTGAATATGATATTTGAAGAATAACATGGAAGAAGTGTACTGAATTAAGAAAAATTGGACACAATAAAAATACAGCCCACCTGCAAAGCATCATCTCTGCTTGATTTTAAACTGATCCACATATGATGTGAGCAATAACATTTTAAAAGTCCTGATTTTCTAAGTAACACATATGATAAGTAAGACAATTAATTATGTCACAAATTATTTGCAACCATAATACAAGAACCCTCAAGATGTGATTTAACAAAAGGGAGAGAATTTCAAGCATGCAATCCCCCTTACTCTCCTCCCAACATATCCTTGTGGAGTGAAATGATGAAGGAATAGCAAGAAAACAGAGCTGTAAAACAGAGGGTTTGGAAGTATAAAGTAACACAATAAGAAACAGAAGATGGAAAAATCAAAGAAACTGTTTATTAGGAGACAAATAAATGAAAATAAAACTTTGAAGATGAGAATTAATATTACAAAACCGATAGTTAGGAGAAAATTAAATGGAAAAGGGGTGGAAAGGGAGGATGAAAGAAAATTCTCATAAGCAATATGTACTCTGAAGGACTGAGTGATGGGGAGACACCGAAGACGAAAACAGATATTAATAGGCAAATACATAATTCCCCTCACACTGTCTATTAATACTAAATGAAAATTGAATTTCAAAATACATATTGGCAATTACTTTGAAAATGTACACATAATATATCCTTGGAACATTTTTGTGTGTGCCTATAAATTTACTAGATGAATACTTGTACTGCAAGTACATGGTTTTAAGTCCTCTCTATAGACAATTAAGATAGTAACTGTCACTGCACATATCTGAAATCTTGAGCTACACTTCGTCTTGGCATTGTCATTAAGTGAACCTAAAATAGCCAGTAAGAGACGAGGGTATTTCACAGTAATGCCTTGTGCATACCCTGTTTCCTACTGCAATGCATGTAAAACTAGTGGCCTGAATTCTGAGGAGTTAAAGGGTTATCTTTGTAAAGGATAAATAGATTGGAATTTTCTTTCATCATCCATCATAGAAATACCTAGAATAAGCCCAGGAGCAGGAAAAGAAAGGTTGTAAACATCCAAACAGTTCATTAAAATATTCAGAGTTTCCTTTTTGTGACAAATACTTCAAATTGAAATTGTATAGTGTTTGCCACTGCACTCTTTGCAAAAGAATTTATCACAACAAAGAGCTGTGGTGAGATATGACCCAGAAAATCAAACCAAACCAGTTTTGGTGAGACCTACCAAGCTTGCAGCATAATAACAACTGGTTTAAGTAAAGTAGTGCAATGACACACCAAAAAGTGTAATTTAAATTTCCACATTCATGAGGAATTATACTTGCTCCTGGTTGAAAAACATCTTATTGTTTAAACACTTTCAAAGGGACAGTTAAAATCTTGATCACTCTTTTTTCCCCCATCAGTTAATTTCACACAGGAGAATTAAATAAATAGATTACAATATGTTGACTTGCATGGATCTTTTCTTCCTCCAATTTCAGGTCTTTAGGTAATTGATTTTGTCTGTAAATATATCTATCAGTCTTATTTTCGTTATTGTCTGGCATATTTATTTTCTGTTTACTCTCAGGGCCTGACGTTTACACTCTTGCCTCCCAGGAGTACAGTGGCCTGTGCTCAAGGACAGCTCTCTGATAAGGAGCTAACCCAAATTCACACTACTCTGAAGGAAGACCTATTCAAGAAAGAACCTTATGGGTCTCGCAGGGACCTGCCCCTGCTTCATTCAGGAGCTTCTTCGGGCCATCCCACTGACCCTTGCTCAGTGCCTTGCCTTTGTCTGCTCACTTACCTTTGTGATCCAGAGCTGGCACTACAGCCATGGTGAGAGATCTCTGGGCTGTGTCTGATCCTCGGCACCATCACTGGGCCTGCAATGAAGAAAAAGAAACAAAAACCAATCAGACACAATGCATGCACTCCATACAGGTGAAACAAACAGTTATTGTACATTTCTGAGTGTTATCTCTAGCCACCATACTGTAAACCTGAGCTGTAAGATTCTCTGCATCGCTTTTCATCTGATGTTCCTTGCACTGCCTTTGCCTGCCTGTTTTCATTCAAACAGAAGCTGCTACAAGAAATTGCCAATGGCCAATTCTCCCTTGCTTCCTTCCTGACAAATAGGCAGTGACACTCTTCCATCACAACACCTCAGAACATCATCTAGATATCCTTCTAGGCCACTGGAAGGATCACACTTGGGCAAGGCGAGACTGAGAGACACCTGATAGACTGTAAGACTGAGCAAGAGAGACACAAAGAGTCTGTGCAGCTATCTCAGGAACTAATCAAAACCCAAATTCTTCCACAAATAAATAAGAGGAAAAACTGGAATGTTCTATGCAATTGGGATATTTATCACAGCTAGAAATGATATATTACAAAAAGCTTAAAGGACACAGCTTACCATTCCTGTTTGTTCTGACACTAGATTCATAGGAGCATCACACAACATATTAGTCTTCCATTATGCATGATAACACACACACACATAAAATAGACCTGAGATTTTAATGGTGATATTAAAACTGGTTTTTGTAATTTCTTACAGTAAAAATGGTGCCCTTTATTCCCTTTCCTTCTGTATCCCTGATGGATTATCACTGATATGAGTCAGTGTTTGTTTAGGCAACTGGAGCTTTGCTGCGCTGAAGTGGCAGAACACAACAGGAAAAGGGGTGACAATAATCTAATGAATATGCAAGATCCACTCTTCAATTTGTAACATGGATTTGAAGCTAATTTCTTAGAATGTTGCATATTTAGAAATTATGCACAAAATTAAATAATACACCAAAGGATAAACTAAGAATTGTCACACCATAAGATAAAATCTGAAGGGAGAGAACTCATTAAATCCAAATTTATGGACATAAGTTAATGTTGCTAAGTTGATATCTACTCCACAATATCTAACATTTTCCAAAACTTCCCAGTCCAATTGTTAACAACCTGCTGTACAAACAGTAATCTCAGTAGGCTGAGGAAGAAATAAAATGCTACAAATAAAATTTAAAGAAATTAATTCAATACCAATTTAACCACAAATATGCTTGCTTAGCCTAAAGTTGCCATTATCTATCAATTTATTTAAAACCTGAATTTTATGAACTGAAAATACTGAATGGGAATAAAAAGTCAATCTTTGATGGAATTAAGACTAAATTATTACCTCCTTCAAGCAGAGTATACAAGAGACATGTTTCTATATTCTTTTTTTTTTTAATGGGTGACCTGTTGAAGGTCGTACAAACAGACAAAGGAAGGAACTCACACTGCCCTTTGCAGGCAGGGCCCTATTTTGTTTCCTTTAGAAAAATTCAATTTCTTTTGTCTTGCTGTGGAAGTCAAACAGAGCTTCCCAGCTCTGTGACCAGTCTGATGCCCTGCATCAGCTAGGGAACAGCAGAGCCGCTGGCTCCACTTGCCCTGCCACAGGGAGAGTATCCACCAGCTGGGGTTCTGGGCTCACAGGAATGCAAGGCTGCACCAAGGACCCCTCCAGACCAGGGCAGTATTTTCAGAAGTGTCTATAAGTCTTCATGACACAAGTGCAAAGAATGGGGACGTATTTAATTACCTTCCAGGCTCCAAACAGTACAAGGATTTCCTGAGCCACATGTATCTTTAAACTATGCAGCCACCATTAGTGTTTATTTCCGAAGATTTGTCCAGCCTTCCCTTTAGCCCCTGTAAGCTTTTAGCACCTTCAGCAAACATAGGATTAGTAGACACAGATACCTCTACAAGCCCCTGTACAAAGCAGCTAATACATACTTCCCAGATCTATACCCCTTCCTCAAGGGAAAGGTCTCAAGGCAAGAAAATTGAACTTGATTAAATAAAAAACTTGATGCTCAGAAAAGAGTACAAGAAGTTTACTTTGAATTTTGAGTGTTAATCTGAAGGAGCTTATCAACAGGCCTTAAATATTTTATCTTCTAAATTTTGTACCCACAAGGCCCAATACTTTTTTATTGCTCTTGGTATTGCTTAACAACTCAACTTAGTCACAGAGAGCTGTAAACTGTCTCTTTTCACAGTAACTCTCAGGATTTTTGGTACTTTAATATCTTCTGTCCTTGTTTTTACAGTATTTAGAGTTACATACATAATTCAAATTAGTTTTCCTTCTCTTCTTCCCCATTTTATACATAAAAATGTGCTGTAAATTTTGAGACTTTTATCTGTTTTCTAAAACATATTTTTACTACCATCATTCCTATTATGGAGAGCTTTGTCTTTTCTTTTTTTTTTCCTTAATAAAAGGTCTTTTCCCCTCCCAAGAGACAAGCCTTATCTGGTGATTGACCCTGATTTGAGCATTTTATCCTTACCCAGAACATGTGTATCATCTCTTTATGGACCTATTTGCCATGCAAAGCAATACATTCTCTTATTTTCCCTGCCTTGCAGATGTTTCTGGAGCAAATTATATCCACTAATATTCTAATCATGTGAATTATCCCACTGAGTGTCTCATACACCAATTGAGACACTGTTGTGATCATTAATTAAGATTTCAGCTCTTCCTATTTATTTCCCTTCTCAAATTAATGCAGAAACAATTAAAATGTTTGGTGGATTGACATTCTACTATTGTCTTTGTCCTCCTTATGACCTTCTTAAAATCATCTCTAAACTCAAAAATTTTTAAGTCATCTTCCCACTAATTATTGTCTATACACATCTCAGACTATTTGGAATCACTTTTGCTCCTAGTTTAAATGTTTTGTCATTAGTCAGTGACCAAGACTGTGTCTCACAATGTTCAGGACAGCAGAACTTCATTTTATGGGTCAATGTTAATAAAGAAATTACAACAGGTTATGGAATTATTCTACTGCTCAAAATAATTATAATATCAAGCTACTTTCCAGTTTCCTCTCCTCTCCTATCCATGCACTTGCAAGTACAAATGCAGTACAAAACTGTGTTAGTTGTTGATTTAGTAAGGTTTCTGTATAAACATCACTTAATTCTTAGGAATTAGGAAATAAGACTTGGGAAATTCCTTTATGTACACCCATGAGCAGATATCTCTCACTGAATACATCTGCTTGAACTAAATTCAACTCTGCTGTGTTATGGTGCATGTTATTAATTCTCACATATGCACCTGAAAAATTTTTAAGTGACAGGTTGCTCATACTGAAGGTGAGTACTTTTAAATATGTTCCCCTACAAGAAACGTCAAAAAACAATAGTAAGAGCAGCCTGAAAAGGTAAGAACAATTAGAACTGCTGGAGCTGTCCCAGTTCAGCCTTGCTTACAGGCCTTGCATTGCGTGATGTTGCTGGCAGCTTCTGCTCCAACACTGGGAAGATTTCATCGTGACTACAAAGGCAAAAATTCAAACCCGAGGCTCTGGTTGGAGCTTAAATTTCTACAGAAACACACCCAGAGAACCCAAGAAATTTGCAGAGTACTCTTTGAAGTGACCAACAGCAATCAGTGCTGTGGAAAGAATTACCATGCATTAAGGCTTACCATTAGATTACTACACTGTTTTGTAAGCACTGTCACAACAATGTGACTATTATATTTCCAGCAAAAAATTATTTCTTATATGAAGCTCTCTCCTGCATCTCTCCATGCACGGCTTCATCATCAGGCATTAGGTGGCAGTTGGCCATTTCATTCAATTGGTTCTGAAGCACAAAGCTTTCATTTGTGGTCTCCACCTAACATCAATTACTCATTCCCAATCTTAAGCCATACTTCTACAATTCTAAGGATTTTTAACCAGCATATTGATGAGCAACTACTTGAGAACCTGTCCTAAAGAGTACCATCTTCTCAGCACCAAGGTGAAGTTCAACCAGCTGTTCGTATGTTTTGCCCTTTCTCTCATGTTTGTGTTACAGTGTTCATGCCACATACTGCTGAAATTCATGAAAAGCTACTGCAGCTCTCAGGTCTATTAATAAACATGAAACAGGATCTAAGCACTTGCCTCTTCAAGTGGGGCAAATTCCAGGGCCAGCTGATGGTTCCAGTGTCTTCAGTGCTCTCTATCTGCATCCAACTTGAAGTAACTAAAAGAGTGTATTTAGACAGCATTTGCTCTTAATGCTGTAACTGCTTACTTCGGCATGTAGTAAAGAAAAACAAAAAGCAAGGAGACAGTATTCTAAAATAATTCCTAAAGCAAGAAGAAAGTATTCTAAATGGCCTCCATCTCCTATCCCACAGCAAGTTACACAGTAAAACAGTATGTTGTGCTTAGCAGCAGCAATTAGAGCTGCAAAAATGATACTAAAAATTACTTAGTTTTCCATTATTAGAGTTTTAAAAAATTGAGTATTGACTTTAGAAGAGAAAATGTTATCTGACACATCCATCAGCACAGAAAATAAATCAATATTGGTACTTTTGTACTTTCACTAGAGATTATGTATTGAAGGCTCTGCAGAGGGTGGGGTAGGGATTGGAAGCTATTATATGTAGGATGCTCTGGGACAAAATCTGCTGTTTAAATATATACAATGTTTATCCCTAGATATTTTTATTTTATTATTAAAATAAATATAAAATTAATGCAAATAATTTCTAAAGAAAGACAAACAATTTTCCAAGTTACTATTTTTTTTAACAGATGGCACATTCTTCTGCTTTTTAATCAGACTCTTTGAATAGATGGCAATTTGAAATATGGCATCATGGTTGAGCATTTCCAGTCTATATTAATACTTGTCAAAAAGAAAAGCCAATACCCCACAATCTCTGGTATCTTAAAAAGAACTGGAAGGCAATTTAAAAAATTCATTCTATTTACCTACTCTTTAAGCAATCAAAGCTTTGTTCAGGTCACAGTTTTTTGGTTGTTAGTGACCAGACAGAAAGCATCTGTTTTATTGCAACCAAAATCATCAATTATTTCTTTATTATCTGTTCAATTAAATTATCTGTCCTGGACATCTCATTGGACTCCATTCAGAGACTATTTCTGCAAGGTATTGAGTTCATTGCAAAAAAATGCTGATTGTCCTCAGATCTTATTAGAGAAACAGAGTCCTCAATGCCCTAAAAAATTAGGCCAAAATTAAAAATTTTTTTCATTATCAACATCATAGCTTCTTAGCTGGTTTACACAGGCTCCAATGGTTATTGCTCTTGTCAAGTCTGGTTTTCTCAGAGCAGTTCTGAGAATTGGAGCTGGAACACAGAAATCAACTTTTTACTTTTAGAGGGAGGGAACGACCTGCTGTGAAGATGCAAAGATGTCCTTTACCCTCCAGTAATGAGCACACATACATTTCTTACTGAATTTGTGCCCGATTTCATCAGTCCTGAGGCTTTGTCTGTGCCAATCTACATGGAAGATGTCTGGAAGGTCACACAAAAAACATTTCCTTCTGTGGCAAGTTGCTATCACTCTTAATGTTCTCAGCACTACCAAACGTTTGATCTATAAACCTATATTTACGCCGGCAGTTCACACTCACACTAAAAATCTGCAAATCATTCTGCCCAGCAGTCTTCAGTACACTAATTTGCAACACAGTTGGCAGAACATATAGTAAACATAGTGGTCATCCAGGTCGCTTCAAAGTTTGCTTCACCGACAGTGAGCATACTGTTTGCTTTAGCTCTGACATCTCCTACAAACATGTGTCTTATAAGGCGATAACAGTCTGCTTTGTTCTCAGAAACAAAAAAATGATAATAAAAAAAGCATTTGCAATTGCTTTTTATCATTATCACCAGAATTTTCAGGCAAAAAAATCAGAGGTTTTTTTCCTTCTTTAGTATTAGACTGTCTCTTATTTCTAAACCAAACTTATTTCTTGAACATAACACTAACAAGTCTGTAATGGCTAAAAAGATAAACTAAACAGGACCCAAATGGATAACACATCTTTCAAGAGTTCCTTAAAACTGGCAAAAACTATTAAAGGGAAATATTTTGAGGAGAAATATTTTTCAAAGAATATTTGCACAAGAATTTACCACTATAAAAGTTAGCATAAGGTATGGAATGGGTAAATATTTATTTCATCCTGTGTGGATTCTCTACCTTTTACTCCTTCCATCTTCTTCTGAATAGTGATACTAGCAAGTTCTTTAATCGAACAAGTATTTCATCTTTTGGTATTTTTAATTAATAGAGTAACAAAGCTAAAGTTTGTGTAGAAAGTTCTTGAAACAGTCCAAAAATGGTGAACAAGGCTGAAAGAACTCCAGGAAATATAGGGCATTTGGGCAGCAGACCAAGAAGATGAGGAATGTAGAAAAACGTTCTCAGCCATGAAACATCTCCCAAGTAGAGCTGAAAATGAAGAAATAAACAGATAACAGATGCCAGGTCCAAGTTACCTAGGACAGCACGGGGGGCGAAACAAAGCTTGGAAAACACTGGAAGACCACTGGGTTTAGAGTCAAGGAACTGAAAACTGTGAACTATTACATCTGGCATTTGTTGGGAGTGCTCCAGTAAGTCAGTTTCCACAGGCAAAAAATGAGAGAAAGACGGATCTCTGTATGGGCAGAAGGAGAGCAGGCAGAGGTTGCCGTCTTAAGAAGAATTCTCACTTACATTTTGTCATTTTGCCAGTTCTTAGACAGGACTTAAACTGGAACCAGTTTCAAACATAATGGGTTTCTCATGCTTGCTTTGTCATAATTACAGACAGGGGAAAGCACATCAAACTACATGTGGGTTTACTTCTGGGAATAGCAAGACCTTCTAATGTCCTTCAATTTTCTGAATAATAAACCAGATTTACTCATTTGTATGGAGGTGTTTGCCACAACCTTGTATTTTTCATCCTCAGTAGGGTATAGCATAGTAAGTTCAGAGACAGGAAAGGAATAACATTTAAATAATTTGGAAAATACTGCAGTCAATAAATTATACTTTTGTTCTTCCCTAGTGAATTTATTCCACCTTGACATGCTTGACAACTATGCATTAGTTTAAAATTCCAATTTGTAAAACTGGCAGATTGAAAAATTCTAAAACAGGCTTGTTTACTGGGGTAGAAATCTTGAACTGAATGTGCCAGATTCACAGCAGAAGTGGTTTTTGGATGAAGGCTGATCTCTGACCTTGTCATGTAATCTCTGCTGAAATCAGTGAAATGTGCATTTACTAAGAAGCAAAGAAATCAGTTCAAACATAACATTCTTATCAGATATTGGAATTAAAATAGCTGCATCAAATAAAATATCCACTCTATTTTTATCTGCCTTAGGTTGTCCTTGATACTTCTGAAGCTCAATCCAGCTGAGATCACTGGATCTAAAAATTCTCATTTTTCTGCAAAAGCTCTGTGTCCCCTTTCAGATCCCCTCTGAGTCATATGAGATAGAGAAGACACATTCTTGCCATCACTAAAGCAGTAGAAAATACATCAATAGAAAGAGGATGAACATAGACTATGTCTAATTTAGCCAGTAGCATGGCACAGTGGCAGTAAAATTTGTAGAGTGAATCATTCACTGCAGAAGACCAGCAGTCCATGTTTCATATATATTCTTTTGTATATATATATATATAAAATATGTATATATTTGAAAGGATCATAGCTGACCAACCCCCATTTGCTCCTGTGACCCAATGCCCATTAGAGGTCAGAGCTCATCAGCTGTGCTCCTGTGCTCTAACAGGACAGCACCTCTTACCAATTCAGGGCCATCAGGAAAGAATTGAGTTAGAGCATTCTGAAAACACTTGGAGGTGAAGTGAAGTATAATTGTAAAAAGATTCCTTATCTAAGTGGACACAGTTATAGATATCCTATCCACATTGTTGCTCAAGATCCCTCTGACAAATCATAAGTTGTTCAAGAAATTCACAATAGTAGCACATGATGGCAGGAAGACATTAGGGCAGGTAGACAACAAAAAACCCCACCTCAAAACAGCAGGATAATCCATAGATAAGACAGTGCCATGCCTGTAAAAAAACCCTCTGAGATCACACTGTTCATGACTGCACTGAGAGAATTTTGTGGAATATTAATCTAAAACCTCCAGAAGCTAAAACCATTCAAAACAACAGTACTACACAGCGATACTTATAGACTACTTGCTTCAGAGCTGTAGACATGCAGTCAGTTTTTTCCTTCCTTTGCTGCATAAGAGGAAATGTCAAAAATAGATTGCAATTTGTTCTTTCAATGTGTTTATTATTTTATGTATTGTAAGGGCACATAAGCAAATTGAGGCCATATTCAGAGTGGACTTTAGAATGCAGTGTTTTGCTCATTCTGTTTCAGAAATTCTTTACCTTTTTTCAGGGCTTTTAATGTATTGCAACAGTGATTTGGGGGTGGTTTTTCTTTTTGCCTGCTTTTATTTTGCTTGTTTCCTCATGTGCAGAATTTGAGGCTTCCCCTCAAATTCTTCACCTGCTATTTCATTTGGGAAAAAATTGTGTGACCTTTCTCTATGTTAAATATATATCTATAAAAGCCTTATGAGATTTATGACTGTTAAAATGTCAGTTATTACTGAAATCACAGAAACCTTGACTGGAAATACTATTAACAAAAATTGAGCTATAAAAGCTATGCTAATCCCTTCTGGTAAATTTGAAGCATATTATAAACTGGTTTAATTAGAAGCGTCTGACTTCTCACAGAGATGAAAACAAGATCCTTTGAAAAATGATTAATTAAAAAAAATCAATATTTATTTTCACATAGGAAGATACCTTGGGAAAAGCTGAAATACTTATGGATAATTTATTAGCTGTAACATTTCTACTCCTACCCTACCATACACTTCACTTAAGCTGTTCTGAGAGTCTGATTCCACCCTGGTTTATTCATAGCAAGGATGGAAAACAATTTTGGGGTAAAACATCAGGAGCAGGAGGGGAGAAGTAAAAAGAAAGAAAATAAGTGTCTTGCAGATCAAACAGCAATTGAATAAAATCACTAGGAAACAGAACTCCAAATCCCAACTACCAGAAAACTTCATATAATGACTAATAAAACTTGTATTAAAAGGGAAGGTGGCCTTTATGTATTATTGATTTTAACCTCTTTGCTAAATTTATGAAGTATAGGAAATGCTATTTTTGTGTAAATAAGATTTTGGTAAGGTTTCTGCAATGTCAGTGGGTAAAATTTACTTCTGCGTAAGCCAACATATAAAAAACAGGCTTGAATGACTACATCAGGAGACTGAATGGCAATAAGGTAGTAATATGGAGATTAGGAAATAGCAGGCAATGAATCTAAAAAATCTTACCTAGAAAAAAAGTACCTCAGGCCAGGGACCTGAGATCTGTGTTGTAAGTACTTCGGCATGTTTTATTTTGACATAGCTGTAGCCTGATTTCAACAGATTAAACAGACATTAAGCGTTAGGTCATGTCATGCATGCTGCTGTAGCATTTTTAAAATCCTTCATTGCCATATAAACAAAAACTCACCTTGTGTACTATAGGATCACCATTCACTACCAGGCTGGAAAGTCAGGATGATCAGAATATAAACTTTAAAAGCTCATTTCTGATCTGAAGTAAAAAATTAATAAAGATTAACCCATAAACTCCATAAAGTGGTTTATGTTGTTTGATACACATACCACAGGCTGGATAAGTTACAGAAATACCACTTGGTCTCCTTTGGGTATCATACTTGGGTCAGATAAAGCTGCAGTTTCACATGTGCTTACTGAGGATGAATTGTGCCTGAACTGGCTATCAGAAGCTCTCTTGCCAACTGTGCAGCAGTTACCTCCCACAACGTCCTGGGTTCCCAGGTCACTTCTGAAGGAAAAGTAGAAAAAAAAAAGGTGAAACAATAGGAACCTCCAGTTTCAAACCTGCCACACAGCAGGTAAAGTAGGGACTTGAATCAGACACTTTCATATTTCTGACAGAGAGGCAATGTTTGGTGTAGAACAGTTGCCTCAAATTTCAAATTAAATCTAAAGGAAACACTGAAGGATTGCATTTATTTCCCTTGATGAAGTGACTATGAGTCTGAATCTGAAGATATTCACAACATTATTAAATTCCAGATTAAATACAACCCAGAATGCTTCTATTTTACATGAGAATATGAAGGAGACCAGAGGGGCAGAGACATGCTTTTTAAACAATATTAAATAATCTTTCACCACCCTCTTAAGAGGCTTCTGATAAAATGCTGCAGATTAAGTCTAGATATAGATAAGAATCTGGGTTTCTGGGTCTAGTCTGAGTTACACTTGTTCAATGTATTAACCACTTGCATAAGCACTAATAAAATTCACGGAAAGAAAAACAGGTCAGAATACAGAAATCTACAAAAAGTATAGGATTCATTAGAAATATGGGTAAAGCAAATTAAGCCATAAAATATAGATGTAGATAAAGACATGAAAGGCTTCTGAACAAAATTTTTATAAAAGAGCATAAATTAGGACAGCAGTCTTTTATATGCTAGAAATGAAGAGAAAATGGGATTCAAATGAATCAGTATGGAAGCAAAAAGTTTCAAGCATTACTGCCACATCATCAAACAAGTCTGTACCACCCAACACTAGTGACACTGCATTAAAAGTATATTCTCTGTTTCAATTTCTTCTTACCAAAAATAAATGGGAGCATGTAGAAAGCAGAGTTACAAGAAGACAAGAAGAGCTTTTTTCTATGAAGCAAAAAACTACTGTATGAAACATAGAAGCAAATTTATCCCCACTGTATATTTGGAGAGCAGATTCCACCTGGAGTGAAATAATATCTCAAAAGTTTTCAACTGGTAAGATTTATTAGACTGAAAAACTATCATGTAGTCCTTGAATTACTTGGGATAGATAAAAAGAAGACACAAAAATGAAGTATACACTAGGGATAAGTTCTTTGATGATAAAAAGAAAGATTAGGAAGATTTTGCACCTGTGAGTGAAAACAGAATATGACCCAGCTGTTTTGCCTGGCTTGGTTTCTAAAGCAAGAATTTATTTATAAAGTACTTGGGAAAACAACTTTCAGTCATGTATACAGATTTTACCTTCATATATCCAAATCTAAGTGAAGTGCTTAGCAGTGGGAAGTGGTTTTCAGCTTTTGCTTTTAAGCAACCTGAATAGGAATTAAAATTAAACTCAATAGCTCGGAAAAATTATTGCAAGACGATCACCTTTTGTGTCAATTTGTCTGGCAGCTCATTCATTACTGGGTTATACTTTATGTGGCACAGCCAGTTTCTGCAAAGAGAAAGGCCTCTAATTATAGGACAATACAAAGGGTGGAAAATATTTCTAAAGCTGGTAAGAAACTCAGTTTTGCTGTGCTTTTAAAGCTCCACTCTTCTTGCTGATGAGTGAAAAGACTTGCAAGAAAACACCATGTAACGTACATAACTGCAACTGTCATTTTCTCTGATGACACATTGAGCTTGTCTTACCTGACAGTTACATCTCATTATTATTTCAGAAAAATGCTGATTTTTGCAAAAACCTGGCAAGATTCCATAGGATGTCATTTAGTCATCAAACATCATTCCAGAGCCTGTCATATCTGAACATGTTGGGATTATTTTTCAAGACATTTTTTATTTTGCACTCATACAAAACAAAGATCTTCCCTTCCCCGTATGGGTAGGGAGTGTTTTTGATTAGAACAGGTTTTTGGTTTTGTTTCTTTTTTTTATTTTTAATTTGGACAGGAAAGGTACATGTTTTCATTAATAATTTGATTTTATTTTTCTTTGGCAGCTGCAATTCTGAGATGCCAAAAAAGCCGCCTTGTCTGAAAACACAATGACTGAAATATGCTTATTCTTCATAATTTGCAAAGCTTACTAAAAGGTCCTATAACTCATTTGTTTTAACAGTTCAAACTTAATTTATTGTAGTGTGTCATTTTGCATCTGTGTTTTATCACTTCCTCTATGGTTTACAGCATAGGCATGATATGTGAAAGATTTTATGACTGTATTACTGTAGGAATGATTTTAAAAGTATTTATTAAAGTACAGTGTCAGATTATGTCCTCCTACTGTATATTGATAGAAAAGCAGGGCATTTTAATATAATATCACAAATTTTACCTTAATAAAATTCAATATTAGTAACTGATTTTTTAAAGCTTTATTTACAGCAATTTCAGAGTCGAACACCACACTCTAGGAGATGATAGAATTCAGGGTGCCCTCTGCATGCATGCTGTTTGTAGTTGAAACCTTACTGATGTTATCTGTTATAATTTTCTCCACAGGATCCTGAAGGGTAAACAAATCATTGTTCATTAGACTCTGAGATCTAATGGTAAATTGTTCATTAGATCCTGAGATGGCATCTCAACTCCTTTACCTGTCTCTGCCATGCCTATGGAGCTCCCATCCCATACAGAGGTCCCCACAGATCTTATGACATTCCTCCACCTTCTTCCCTTCCTTTCTACCTCTGCTGAATGCCATTAATTCAATCTCTCACTTGCTGCACTATCTGTTATGTAGCGGAGCTGCCTGTGGGTAGCATAAAAAGTATAGAAAAAACTCCTATTAGGACACTTCTGCCAGTTCCTCCCTTCCCAATCTTCACTTTAAAACAGCTCTTTTACACACTTGGGAAGAGCAACATCCCATCAGTTAATTAACACTGTAAAACCAGTGACTGTTTCCATTCTTTAGACTCTGCTTAAGCATCAAGCCAGCTACATTATTTATCTTCATTTTGTTGTGTGCCTTTTTGGTCATGCTGGACACAGTAAAAAGCAGAAAGCTGCTCAGGTGGCTTAGAGATCCATTGTCCACATTCAGCTGTTGTATAAAAATCAGTGAAGTACTCTAGGATTAGGGGCCATCTTTCAGCAGTATTCAAGTGCAAGCAAACCTCTTTTTAATGTTACTGGCACAAAATGCATACACATTCTTTCTTCACTTACTAGCCATGGAGATTACTGCCAATTTTTTTTTCTCTCTAGGAAATCTTTCCTGCATCTTGGGAAGCACTTGCAGTGATAAGAGGTGCATGGAAAACCCATGCATTTCTCGCCTTCACTTCCTTGATAGCAAGCCTCTAGGATGATGATGCACTCTGTTACTAAACACATTAACTCCCCCTGTTTCTATTATCTGCAAAAAATGCAGCAGAAAAGTGCCAGAGCCAATGATTAAAGTGACAGATTAAAAAAAAAAAAAAGTCTGCCCCTTAATTCTGATAAATTCTGGTGCCCTTGGTAAATTATAAAAAAAAATTAGAAAAATAAATTCCATCAAAATCCATTTTGAGTGCATTTCAGACAATTCTCTAATGTACTGATTTAAGCATAAATAAAATCTAATTTAAGCACCATTAAAGACTGGACATATGTACATTCAATACAAATTTTGCGATTTTGTATGGGAAAAAACATCTTATAGCAAGAAAAATATTCACTCTGATTGTTCCAAATCCAGCTGAACACTTACTGTTCAGCATGCTATGGTCAAACTTTTCTATGTGAATAACAGGTGAGCCCAATTTTGACTACAGCAACAAGACTGTACACAGTGACAGTGACCCTTTTCCCTAACACAGCCTTCTTTTAGCCATCCCTCTAATCCTGAGTTGGTTTAATTTTTGCTGGTTTTGACACAGCTAGTTTCCCAACCATCTTAACGCAGATCACAGTTTTGCTCTTCATTTGTTTATGAGTGATATTTTATTTTTTATCTACTGCAGATGAAGAATGGTAGCACAGTGAATTCCGCCTTACACCTGCCATGACACTAAAATGGCTCACCAAATTACTTCACCTGTCTAACTGCAGGTTGTTGTGGTTTAACTCCAGCTGGCAGCTAAGCACCACTTAAACCACTTCCTAACTCCCCCTTGGTGGGATTGGGAAGAACAAAATGATGGGTTGAATTCACCCCTTCCCATGGTGTTCAGCTATCCCCAACAGAGCAAGGTCCCATTGTGTGTAACAGCTGCTTAGCAAGATAAACATTATTGCTCCTAACATCCTTCCTTCCTACATCTCCCTAGTCCATGTGCTGGGCATAATCCCACAGGGTCTGGAATACCTCTTTGGTCTGTTGTTTTCAGCTGTCCTGTCTGTGCCTCCTCCCAACTCCAGTACCAGCAAAACCCATGAAAAAGAGCTCCCAGCACAAACAGGTAGGAAGGCTAATACAGCAATCTTTACAACTCTGCTGATCAAAAATCTGCACCTTGAAAAGGGGATGGCCACAATGCCAATGGAGAGCAGGGCTAAAAAGCCAGATGGATGTCCAACACAAGTAAGCATTTCCCATACAAACATGATCAAAGGAGGTGTAAAAGAATGCTCTCCAAATATTGCAGGAATAGAACTGCTCAGAACCCTGCATGTTTCAAGTATCAGCAGCTCCATTTATTAAGAATTTTACCCTGCATGTTTCAGCAGCTTCATTTGTGGAATGTTAGTGTCTATTTTGGAGGGGAACTTTATAACTTTATTTAGTCTGTGCTAAAGAGTAAATGCATATTACACTACTGTAAGTATATTACACTACTGTGAGCTGCTCAGCTGCCCAATACATGCAGGTAGTTGTGAACAAGAGAACTCTTTCCTTTTCATTTAAAGAGACAGGAGCCATCACTTTTATGTGCATAAACCAGCCATATCTTTGCCTTTTTGAAAGCAGGCTAACCAAAGCTACCCAGTGAAGGCACTTGGAAGAGGAAGACAGTGAAAAAACCCTATTGCTTTATACACAGACCACAGTTACTATAAGTTATAGCAACCATGGAATAAATCCTGCTCCTGACAGCTGCAGTAGCACCATAAAGATCTTAAAGTAGAAGCTGGACCAATCTAGTACCACTGTAATTATGACTGCTAAGTACAAAAGAGAAAGGATTACAAAGCTCGAGCGTATTTAAATTTAGCTATGGTACTTAGGTTGATGAGAGCTTTTTAATGCATATTCATTTTTCAGCACTTATGATTGGAAAAGGAAACAAAATAATACTAATAACTGGTAAATAATAATACAAATAAAACCAGATAAGTACTTCATGTATATTTTCCAGGCCAATATCTAGCTCTCTCAATATTGTTTCCTTGAACACAGAGGGAACAGAGCAGAACTATCTTCAAAATTTTTGTTATAGGAAAAGTCCAGCCACACATCATAGAATAGTATTAAATACTAAAATTTAAAAAATTTCTTTTCTTTCATTTAGAGTATACAGAGACAACCATATATACTCCATTATTTACACAAGTATAATTATTTGGAGTCCACAAAAGGCTATTTATTAGAATAAAATAATCCTTCAGGTAGAAAACAATCAATAGATACTTTTTAAATTTCTGCACAGATCAGTACAGGGCTTCTTATTGTGGGATTTGTGAGGTTTTTTAATCAATGAAGTTCAGCAGCAGATTATAATTTTTGTGAGAGTTTTTCTGCATCATGGGACAGTGCTCATTTATACAACCCACAAGTAATTGTTTCATTTGGGTAAACCTTTGTGAAAAAACATTAAAAATTAAAATAGTTCTGAAAATAATTCTCTAAAAATCAGGCCAATCAGAATTTTCATTTTCCGAACAAGAATCTTCTAAGTGTTAGTACAAATAAGAACAACCAGCACATAAGTTTGCCATACAGGCAAATTTATATTTCTTTTTCACGGCTACAACAGATGAAAAAGATGCAGTTGAGATAGGAGAAATTCCCCTTAGGCCAGGAAACATCCTTATTATGACATACTGGAATTCTTATTTGAAATTACCTGTAAATTATTTCTAAGAAAAAAGAATGTAATAAAAGTGAAACAAAAAAAAATTCAAAAAGTGAAAGAAGAAGGAGGGCCTCTCCTCTAGCAGCTAAGGCATTCAGGTCTATTTATTTTCTAAGCAATCACTGGCCCTCTTATTTCCAGGAAAATAGTCTACACAATAGTTTCTTACATAAAAATGTTATCTCATACTTTCCCCTGAAACAAAATCTCAACTGGTGTGTTTCCTGAGAAGCAAGACCTTGTCTGTGTTGAAGAGATGCAATAATCTGGCCTGAAAAAATTGAAGAGTGTCATCTAATTATTGGATTCTGTTAGGGCTTAAGAAATGCTGAAATACTCTCTCTACAGCTAAAGAGAAATATTTATACTAATCAAGAAAAGATCTAAATACTTTAAAAAAGCCCCGAGCCACAGTATCAATAAATTTAATATTTCTGAATAACAATTTTGGACTTGAAAGCCTAAATCCAACTTTAAAGCACCTAAATCCTTTACTAGCTCTAGCGTTCAGTCTCACCTGTTGCCAGTGACATTTAGATTAAGTTAGTCAAACTCTGATGACCTGAATAAATACCTTTAAGAATGTGGAACTGTGCAACTTCTTAATAAGCCATAAGAATGCAGATCATACATATGATGTTCCTTTTCTAATATTAAATACATCAATAACCTCTTCACCATTTGACTGACTTCACTGGTCTGGCTGGGTATGGCCATTTTTAAGTGGAAAGCTTTATTTCATTCATTCATCCTTTCATGAACACAGGTTTGATTATTAACAATCAAAGCCAGAAAAAATAGTGCATGCAACAGATGTTGTTTCTATTTACTTCTTTCCAGCACTGCAAACAAACATGCTTGAGATCACTGTTTCACACACCAATTTACTTCAGATCATGCACCATTTAGACCACATCTTGCTTTTGTAAATGGGAAAGTGTTGACTTGCACTGTAAATATATGTGCACACACATTCCAAACCAGCATGGCCAGGCCCTGAACACAATGCATTGAGCTGGAAATGTACTAGAAATACACCAAAAAGGAAATTCCACTGTTTGAGTGATACCTGTCCGGGTTAACATGTGTCATCATTAAGTGTCTGAAGAATTAGTAAGGACACTGATGTGTATCCTCTGTCATCATTCCTGCCCAATTTACAGAGCAGTTTTGACAGAATTTACCATAGAGGTCAAATTATGTCCTCGAACAGAGTCCAAGGAGTTATCTCTGCTCATATACAGTGGAGAAGATTTAGAATTTAACTATTTTTTTTCCTTGATGACAGTATAAGTACCAAGAACAAAGGAAAATATATGAACAGCATTACTAAAGCTAAGTTAATTATTCCTGGATCTGTCTCGGATCCACAGGTTGAATAATTTTAATGTTGATTCTTACAATATTTTATTTCATTGTTTTGCTCCTGATGAGTTTATAGCAGGAGATAAAGTCAGCACAACAAACTGAGACACTAAAGTCTGGTTACTTTAGATTCTAAAGTGTTAGTGGGACAAGTTAACATTCCAACTCAGAAATAGTATTCACATGTCTGATGCTCATCTGCTGAGGCTCTCATTTGCATCTTCATAGCCCAGTTTCAAAATGCCACACCAAAAATACTCAATTTACTCATTTTGTAGAATAGTGCATCTGAAGAAGAAAAACTGAATTTAAGTGGAAAGTGGAAGTTGAAGCTACTTCAGATAACTGAATAGAATAAATGGCTTGAAAAGAAAGGCCACGGATCAAACAAACTCTGCATCTGAGATTTACCAAGGACTGAGAAAACAGTCCTTGGAATAAGATTATATTGATGACTAAAGGGACAAGATCCTGAAAAAAATATTGTAGAACTGCAAAGGAACTAATTGTCAAAATATGGGGTCAAACTTTTCCTACCTTCTAAGGACTATTTAATGATCCTTAGCAAAGAAGTTCTCTGCTATTAATAAATTTCTTTCAGAGTAATATAGTCTGAAATTTTGGCTGTACCTTTTGGAGTTAATATTTAACTCCTAAGTAATTTTCTAAGAATGCACAAACCATGCTTAAAGAATAAAATGTAGAATTATTTTGAGAAAGAAAATGTCCTCCTGATCAGGTCTGGTCTAGGGTCCTAAAGAAACTGACAAAAACTCCATATTTTTTGCTGTTTAAAACCAGCCTAATAGAGCAAAAGTAAATATTCTCTAGGCAAAAAGCTCATAGCTGCACATGTGACCTGGTACAACTTTCTCACCAATAAAAAAGTGAGTGTTTTGTACTTGCAATTACTGTCTGTGTTAACAAAGGCTAGACATCCTTGCACAGCCCAAGTGACAGACAAAAACATTAAAAAAAAATTAAACAAGGCACTGTCATCAACCATTATGCAGAGTAATTGAGAGCAATTTACTTATCTTTCATAAAGAGAATTAAACAAAATAAAGTGAAAATGAAGGCGGACAGCCAAGCTAGTAAACACTGTGAAACAGCTGAATAAAAAAGGAAGTTCATTAAAATAAGGCATTACAAAAAACTGAGACCTGAGCTTGACAGGTACACAATTTAATTTTAATATTATCTTCAAGAGATTTTCTGAGGGAAAAAACCCAACTTTCCAAAGAATCTAAAGTTTCCAACCCATGCCCTATTTCAACTTCTAATCCTTTGTTCTTTTTATTGGGGCTATTCTTCCTTTCAGAGTTCTGTTCTTATGTAGTTCACTTCAGGCTTGTCCAGGTATAATCTCTGGATTGACTGAGACTACACTTGAGATAACAGAACAATTTCAAGCAACTATAATTAAAGGGATACAGATTAGGAAGGAAAGGCAAAGGTATTCTCAAGTGCTCCCTCTCCACCCCAAATATTCACAAGCTGCCACATATGGGGCATAGGTTCAACGAAAGTTCTTATTCAGTAATTTTACCATATGTTCTTCAGTAGGGGCTCTCCAAACTTGTGTTCTCATACATGAAAGTAACAAGAGAAGGGACTCATCACTTTGCTGCTAATATAGAACCTAGGAATTTGTTAAGTGCTTTGGCAGTTGCAGGAAAGACCATGTGAACCCAACCTGTACAGACAGATACACTCACATATCCTTCTGACTTCTGAACATGCATATTTTAGCTACCCTTAAAAGAGACTATGCAGGTTTTTCTCATGGTATTAACAAGAGAGATTTATTTTACTGCTTTTTTTTTTTTAATTCAGTCAAAAACCCTTACCTGGTTTCTTCTGCCTTTCATGTCTTCAGATATTCTGCGTGGTTGTGTAGTAGCTGCCAGACTTTAGGAGTTAGGATGAGAGATACCAAAAAACTGGGACACTGTGCTTTACAGCACGAAGAGCACTGAATCCTGCAGGATGCCATATGCTCCAGGTTCCCATCAGCTCCCAAAGGGTAGCACTTTACAAGTTTGGGCCTCAAAACATTTTACTTCTTACTCATACAAGAAGTGAAAGATCAAGTTTATAGAAGATAAATGCTATATATAGTCCCATTTTATGAAATTATATTTTTTAAAACAAAGTATGGTTCTTGGCTGAGATTTTTATAAGTCAACATGTTTCATTTATATAGCTTTTATGAAATATATGTTTATTTAAATGATTGAATCTTTTGGTTAGTTTAATATCCTATCTTAGGTAATGTAAACTGTATTAGTCTTGTTGGCAGTTCTCTCATGTCTCTGTCTAGAGACTACCAAATTCCCTGTGAAGGAAGAAAAGGCTTGGCTGAGAAAGTTTTTTAACATTTATATTAAGGAAAACAATTTACAAATGTGCTGTCATTATAATTAGAATTATATAGTTATTTGTTTTTATTTAATTTAAGCAACTATTCAATGCTAAAAAATCTTTATAATATTTTGAACACATACATTGTCTTCCTGAAACTTATGTCACTAAAGATGAATGTCAGCAGCCAATGTTTCTGTTGTGAGCAACAGATGAAGCATATTTCCATGCTTGCTTTTTCTTCAGACAAAAAAATACAATGAATTTATTTTATTAAGCATCATCTGCAGCATACTCAAGGTATTTATGTGCAATGCTTTGCTTACCTGAGTTTTACACAAGGATACCATATGACTGTTGTAATGTTTTAAATAACCTTTGGTTTTTCAATTGCATAAGAACTCATTCTATCCATACATATATAAATTACACAAATTTATGATGAATCCGTGGGACAACAAGCTTTTCAGGTCACATCACTCATAATTAGAACTAATTAAAATGTGCCAAAGAAAGGATAGAAATTTATCACTGCTCATTAAACCTGTAAAGACTGTGTTAATTAGATGTCAGACTCAGTAATTCACACAAATATTTGCTGACAGTCTAAATTTAGTGAAAAAAATAAACACATTTATAGCCACTGCAACAAAAAGGAACCAGGAACTGTTGAATTGAAAGGGTTAAAAGCTTTCTATACTACAAATCTCATTCTTATATGCTTTTTTATCTTTAAAACAATATGTGTGAATTCTTCTGCTAGTTTTCTCCCAAACTTAAATATTCCTTTGCTAAAAGCAAAAGGTTATGTCCCACCATAATTTTTCTAACTTCCTATTTTCAAATATTGTTTACATGAATTGTCATACATTAATTTGCAAGAATTAATTGAAAATCAGTATTTACTAACCTTCATTACACTATTGCATCACCTATATTCTTACTGAAGTTCTTATACTGTTTTATCACCTACTACAACCAGGAAGGGATTCCATTGTGTTCCCCAAAATTTATAGCCAAAGCCTTTAGTGGATCAACTGATCCTTTCCACAGGACATCTCAGATGTCAAACCATTTTAATATAAGACACTGAATGCATTGATTAATTTGAAAGCAAATCATTAATTCAATACATAATAATAAGCTAGAATGTTATAGCATAGATCGTGCTATTGCAGATTAGCTGCACGTATAACTTGTATCTACAACTTCACTGGACTCTTCATGGGGCTGCTGGTCACTGGGAAAAGGAATGTATGTTGATAAAAAGTAAGGATTTCCACTTGTGGATTTCTAAAGGAGGAAAAAATACCTCATCCAGTCCTTTCTCATTTGAATTATTCAACTGCCAAAAAGGGATGTTTTGATAAGCATGACTCCCAGCATCAAGACCTAGTTACCTTGGTTAACCTCAAGCCTTCATAAAGCAAGAGAGCTACAACTAGTTTTAGTTTCAGGCATTAATTTATAGTATCATAGAGTCATTTAGGTTGGAAAATACCTCCAAGATCATTGAGACCAACTGTTAACCCACCACTATATTCACCACTAAGCCACATCACTAAGTAGCACATTTACAAAAGTTTTAGATACTTCCAGGGGTGGTAACTCAACCACGCTCCCAGGCAGCCAGTTCCTGTGTTGAACAATCCTTTCAGTGAGAAAATTTTTTCCCTATATTCAAGTTAACTTTCCTTTGGTGCATCTTGAAGTAATTTCCTCTTGACCCATCACTTGTTAGATGGAAGAGACTGACCCCCCACCTTGCTGCAATCTCCTTTCAGCTAGCCGTAGAGCACAATCAGGTCTCCTCTCAGCCTCCTCTGATTCAGTCATATTTTCTTCTGTCTACTTGTTCAATACCCTAAAAATGTTCTCATCCTGAAAGATTATTTAGTTGCCTCCCTCCCCCCACCCTCCCCCAAAATCCCCACCTAATCAAAACACCCAAAACATTGTGGGTTACTTGGAATACCAAGCTGCCACTTTTCAACAAACCAAACCAGCAAACCAAAAACCACATAAAATTGTGAAGTAATGGTGTCATCAGGTTTAAATAACACATCTGTTCCACTCTCCACCCACAAAGTATACTTTACTTATATCTTCCCATCCTTTCCACAACTCTTGTCTTCATCTGCACTGTGACAGTGACAGATGCTCTTTTTTTGAGTTGATTTTAGCTGATTGTTTGTGAGAGGCAAAGCACCCACAGATGTCAGCTGTTGTTCTATCAGACTTCCTGAGACAATCAGATAAATTTGGAACAGACAGTGAAAGTTAAACCATGAATACATTTAGAACAAGGCTAGAAATAGTACAAAAACTATTCTTTTCAATGTGAATACATGATATTCTATCACAGCAGCAACACAATCACATCACCAGTTGAAAAGACACAAAGACAGCTCTCATTTTGTCTTTCATAGTCACAGCTTTTGTAAACCAAATGACTGTTTGTACCAAAAACTGAACCTCGGTAAAATTGGTACACTGTGAAAGAATGAAAGCAGCCCTTGGTTTGATGATCACCACTCAGAGCTCATGACAGCTGACAAAAGTATTAGCCAGACATGACTTCCAGCACTTGACTGTGCAGAACAATTGATGAAGAATACAGGTGATTTCTAATGCAATTTGCTTTGAAATGTCATTTGCATTATGGAAGTGAAAAACAATAGCAAAAATATATTTTTAAATGTTTTTCTCTACACCGTAAGCAGAAAGAATTAAAGACTCCTTGGAAATCCATTATATAATGTAAAGTTGTAGCTTTTTTATAACTTTATAGCTCATCCTCTACCAACTGATGCTACAGCATTGCAAGTACCATAACCACTTAAAGTATGTGGACCTTGTAAAAATTTATTACAGTTACATTAGTAGTACATGCCATTATGGCAAATATGAGCACTGGATAACAAAAATGTCCTGTTAGAGAAGAATAAAACTCTGGAGTTCACTCTGAATTTACCTGCAAAAGATAGACTTAAAAAAAAAAAAGAGGTATATGGATTGCATGGTTACTAAATTACTTTAAAATCTTTGAAGAGTGGACAATGCAAACACAAAAAGGATATTAAAAGGCTGAAGACAGTGAATACTGGAGATTTTTTACATGACTGTGAACAAGAAAAATCTGCAAGGAACTGCCTGTTGATGATTTTCATTCAGAGAGAAAACAGGAAGAGACGTTTCTAGCAGAAATGTAAATCATAAAAAGCAATTAAATCCCAAGGGTACCTTGCAGGGGGCATGGCTTTGTCTTGGACTTCTTACATCTCTTATCCAAATAGCTGGGTACTTGGTTTAAAATCTTCAACACACTGAATGTTCAGATACTGTGTGTCACAGAAATTATCATCTGTAAACTGGTGTACCCTTCAAAGGGGGAGAAAATCTTATGCACAAGTGACTTGCAAATACTGAGGTGAGCAGACACTTAGGGAATCATCAGTGAGAACTCAGATCAACTTGATTGCTAAACATCGTGAAGCAGTAGCAGATCCAACATGTGCCAGAGTAGTAAAGATAAAAAAAGTTTGCCTTTAAAAAAACTCAAACAAGATGTCTTAAAGTATTGGAAATTTACCCAAAATACTCTGCAATTTTTTGTCAGTCTCTCACTTTCCCCCCACTAAAGCCTTCAAATTGTATAACATGGTGGAATTTGAGAGAAAGAAACAATCCTGATTTTTTTTTTTGGCTTTTTTAGTCAACAGTCTCAAAGTAGTCAAAACTATCTTTAAACATCTACCCTTTTGTCAAAAGTGTTTTCTTTCTGGAGAATTGTCCTGATACTTCTTACTTGCATCCCCTCATGATCTCTTT
The DNA here is from genome assembly GCF_000277835.1 of Geospiza fortis. NCBI lineage: Eukaryota > Metazoa > Chordata > Aves > Passeriformes > Thraupidae > Geospiza > Geospiza fortis. The sequence continues at coordinate 23,520,599 of NW_005054297.1, forward strand.
GCTTTAATTTTGTGCTTTACCACACAGACAATCAAGAACTAGAATCAACTTGCTCAGCCTTCTTGTAAAAGAATATGCCATGAGGCTTAATACACTTTAATAAAGAGCAAAAACATGCTCTTTACCTTGTGATGATTTCTTTTTTTAACTGAAGACTTCAGTCATTCTCTGCACATCATGTTCTCCCACTGCCAAGAACGGGAGGGAAGGACTAATAAAATATGAGTTTAAAACAATAAAATAAATATAACTAAAACCAAGCTCTGGTCCTAGAAAACAATAAAAGAGCAGATATTGTTTCAAACCTTAAAACTTTTAGTAATAACTCATTGTATTTTTTTCTGTTTTATTAAAACAGAGCCAATAAATCAGGTGGGATTTTTTTCAGTATTACCTGTATAATCATTTGCTCTGCTTAGTAAGAACAATAAATTTTCATTATCTCATGAGAATGCTTGAAGTTTATAAGGGGATTTTTCATTATATATTCCCAAGTTGAATGACTTAAGTATAAAGCCATTTTCATATGCTTTCTTGCTAATGCAAGATAGTAGGCTACAGTACTAAACAAACAAACAAAAACCCCACAGCAGAAACCTCAGGAAATTCATGTGACGACATGTAAAAAATACACATTACATATCCAGATATAGCTGTGATCCTTTGTATAACCTTCAAAGGCGAACACATGGGAAGTCCCAGCAGAATTTCTGGAATCATCCTGTGTCTGCACCAGGTGTCCTTCCAGCAGGGTTCAGTACAGATGGTGATGCACAAACCCAGCTTTGGGTGTTCAGGGGTATCCTTCCTACTTTCTCACTGTCTATTCCATAAAATTGTGCGTGATCCATAATTTAGAGATTGTGCAACACTGCAAGGAGTCATGGGTTGCTTTGTACCTGCTGATTGGCTGTTCTGCACATGAAGTGTACCTCAAACTGCTGGGATATAGCAGATTTAATGGGTTTAAGCCTTGCATCCATAATCTAAATACATGCACAGGTAGTTCATTTGATGCTTTTAAAAGTATGTATCTTGTTAGATAGACATGGCATTGCTAGAAATGGCCATAATATATAGAACTTCCAGTTAAGCCACATCCTGGTTGATACCGTGAAGTTTATTAACACTGCCAGATATACGGAAATCCCAGATAAATGTAAACCTTTCAGGTAATTCAAGACAACTTTTCAGGGTAGAAAAAAGAGAGAGAATGTAAAAAAAAAAAAATTGAATTACACAGTCCAGATACCAGAGGTCAGAGAACGGGGCGTGGAAGCAATTTTATTTCTGTGCGGTTTTCTGAGTCTCTGATAGAACTAGAAAATGCAGCTGTTTTGAAGTTTCTTCCTAAACCACATCCCTTCTAGGAATAGATTCTTCAGGATGAAGAGATTAGGCTTTACCTCACTGAAATAGTGAAACTGGTGCTCAAGGCTATCAAATCAAATATCAAATGCTACTCTTCAATAAAGATTAGAAAGCCACTGCAAGAGAGATGAAGGGTGCTGATATTTACTAGAGGTCAAGAAGCAAAAAGAGATTTTCAAATATTTTTTTTAAGTACAGGATAGCTTGCCTAGGAGATCTGTTGCAATCTGATGCAGCTCTACACCTGCCCAAAATGTTCTGCCTCTATTGTGTTGTATTTCTTATGAAAATGTTATATACATAAGCCTAGAAATCATAAAAAAGCAAACTGGATCATTACTTTCACCCATACATGACTTACACTACAAAAAACTGTAGCTGAACCGAGAAAATACGCCAAGAACTATAAAATTATAAAACTATGATCTTTGTCATTTACCATAAACTAAGTCAAATAAATATTTATACATAATTGAAAGCTATTAGGTTTTTTAAGCTTTCTGAAGTACAATTTCATTTTGCAGCTGAATTGTGTAGTGTAACTATTTAACAAATATTCCAAATTGATATAATCTAGAAAAATATTGCTTGTATTCCAGGAGAAGTGATAAAGCATAAATTGCAGGAATTTTTTTTCCTTCTTCTATATACAGCTTGTCAAAATATTCTCTATGGATATTTCAAGATAATAATGTTTTTTATTTTTCAAGTTACATGATTTCTTTCACTTATTTTTTTCTTTAGATACAAAACTTGCTTTTAACAAAACAATAATTGGTAGTAAATGGTATATAGTTAAATGTAAATCATAAAATACCCAGGTGGAGAATTTAATAAAATACGCATTTTCTCAACATCTTAATGTCTGTACAACATTTCCTTTACACATAGTGTGTTACATACTTTCACAAAATATTTCATTACTCTATAACAAAATACTGTTTTACTATTTCTTCTTTAGGCCATTTCAAAAACTATATTGAGAGTATTTTACAAGAATTGGGTGTCCTGGACAATTGTTTAATTCCTTCAAGATTATGGTAAAAATATAGCCTTTGAAAAATCCTATCTAGCCAAGAATATATATATGACAAAATGCAAAACCAAAGCCTTGCTGTCTTTTGTATTTTTAGGGCATATTAACAAGAAGCTGAGAGAATTGTGCTATTTCTCAATAAAACCTAGAGTAAGCTGTATAATCATATCGTTTGTTTACTCCTAATATCTTGTTTGTATGACTACTCATATCAAGAAAGCATCAACATTAAAATTTAATTCTTTGTAGCAACAAGTCTTTAGATTTACAGAAACAGCATGTTTCATTGAACTATTCAAACGTTAGCACAGTGGAAAAGGCAACTGGATACTCAATGGCAGTAGAAAATCTGCTTTTCTTAAGAGTTTTATTTTCCACATTTGATAGTCTGCTTTGTTTATCTAAGAAAGCTCATATACCCATGGTAAGTGATGTTATAACCTACTTTTGAACAAAGACACTGTACTAAATCAAGCTCAAGATCAGACTGGATTTGTGTTTTGCAGACCACTAACATTTTCACTGTTTTATTAAAAAGCAGCCTTGAAGACTGTGAGATGCCAAAGAGCCTGTATACAAATTTTATTACAGACATTAAGTAGTTTGTCTAACCATATGTTTGAAATACAAGATAATTGCTCATAAGAAGAGAAATGAACCTCCTCTGCAAAGATGGCAAGTAAGCAGTAGCAGAAGAGGTGTTCATTGATCTGGCTGTATTCCAACATAATTTCTCATCACTCTATGGATAAGAATTAATTCTTGGCATCAGCCATACACATGTAATTCAAACACCATTCCCATAGAAATGTAAAAATGTTAGATAACTGTCATATCCATACTAATTTTTCTACTAGGGAGCTGCACTGTATTTTACATTACTCATTTGCTCTCAAATCTTTCATGAACATATGCTTGGAAAATCTGAAGCACCGAGCGAGTGGAAAGATGGAACTCAGGTGAACAGATCACAGACCAGAAAAGGACAGGATTTTCTCTGTGACTGTAGAAGCTCAAGAAAGTCACATTTGGATAAAAATTTAACACATGTATAAATCTGCCATGGTAGATTTGGGTCATAAAGATACTCTTCTTTTTGTCTTTTTAAGTGCAATCTGAGAATGCTTTGGTTTAAACACCAACAACACTGTGCTATTTTAAATTACTCCCAGAAGCAACAGGCTATTCAGTTTCAAGCTGACATTAAGGAACTGGCTATTTTCCAGTTTTTCTGACTGCACAAGATCCAAACCTATCTGTGGATGTACAGACAAAATGATACTTTTATGGATTGCTATTCAAGATGATGTACTTAATACTGCAAGAAAGATGAATGAAAGAAAAATGAAATGTCAAACCTAAATAATGCATACATTTTGAGGCTTTTTCAACAGAACAATTTATCTTGATTTCTGAATGGACCATCTTCCCAAATAAATAAAAAAACTCCTCCCTCACTGTTCTACGAATTAAGAAATGCAGACTGTTTGCATCAGTAGCAATTAAGGCTAACCTTGATTAAATAATGTTATTCCCGGAACAGATACTGCTGACTTTCATCCTTCTAGGACAGCTGGTAAGATAATACAACTTCATTATAGAGAAAAATCTGTATCATGAAATTGCTTACTCTTACTTTCTAACAGGTGTACACTCATCAGGACAGGTGGGCAACAACCCTGTAAAAATCTAATTTGTGGTTTCACTAAGAAAATGAAACTTTTTCATTACTTCTAACATTAATCTGAAGATACAAGTCTCACCATGGCAAACAGATGACTAAGCAGCCACCATTTATCTTAATTTAAGTTCGTCTTAATCAAGGTACTGTCTGTGAGATATAATGCTACTTAAGACTAAGACTCTTAGCATAGTTGCATGGCTCCCAGAGGGAACATCTATCAAGCTAAATGTATAACTACAGCTTAGTCCTACTAAAAACATAAAGAAAGGAAGCAAAGAAATGCAAAAATTAATGAAAGTCAACATAGATATTTTCTTATCCATTGCTTAACTCCTTCAAACAGCTACTATGCTACACTGCAGGGTAATTTTTTTCCCTCACTGATAAACATACCATATATTTTCAAGGCTTTTCCCAAACACATATTCCTAATTTAAATAAAACTGTTGCTGAATTCTTCAAAGAATAAAGAACAGAATTTGATCCATGCTAAAGATTTTGGTAAGACTGGAATTTAAAAATTACTTTGAAACATTACTTCTCCATTTATGTAGAAGTACATTCAAAAAGTAGGAACCAAGGTCTGAAAGAGAACATATTTCACTTTCTAAGAAGTTCTTTCATCTGCTCCACTTTGAATCTATAAACTACCTGGTTTTAACTTCAGAACTTAGGAACTCTGTACCAAGAAAAGAGTTTTTAGACACTAAGTAGATCCTTTTTCAGAAGGATGAAAACCAGCTTCACTTGTTCAAGAATTTGTTCAAGTTTCACAACATCAACTGTTTACTAAGGTAATTACAGACAAGTGAAAATTATTTTTTTTGTTCTACTTTCTTTTTCTTTTGCATTAATTCCAGAAATCCCATTTAAACCGTGGTACAGCTGTAAATTCACCCTGTGAACTGTGAAGCTCAGCCTGTAGAAAGGTGTCCTTGGCTGCATGAGACTACACCATGTACCTGGCGCACGTTCTTGAGGAGTGTTTCTTTATTTTTACAAACACTGGAAACAAGAGAGGATATCAGAGAAAGACATTTTTCCTAGGGATAGGGATGGATAGTCAGCAATTCAACCATGAAGAGCTCACCAAACAGCCTGCCTGATTCTCAAGAGTTAAAAATAAAATAAGCTGATGACACTAGAGCAAGTAAATTCCCACAAAGGTCAAAAGTCTAAAAGAGAAAGAAAATAAGATAAGCACCTAAACACTGTGCATCTGTAAGCAGTAGATGTCAAAAGAAAGATGACAATCAGAAAGCACCTACACCTCCAATAGAGCATTTGGGGGCTCTCAGTGGATTTTAAATTTTTCATTGATTAAGAATCGGAAACCAATCTTAAAACTATTAGAGAAGGTTGGGGAAGATGAACATGAAAGACTACAGGAGCTGATACTGGGGTTACAGTTTAGAATAAAAAAATTAAAAACAAGCAGAGGAGAGATTACTGGTATGTACACAATTTCTCAGGACAAGACAATTGCAATTCAACCTGAAAAGGAACTTGCTACTAGAAAGGAAGCACTGGGCCTAAGCAAAGTTTATAAAAACCATTACTAAAAATGCTGAAACAAAAGGACACCTAAGGCTGAAAGAAACACAGAGACAGATTAAAATCAATCTTTGCAGCTACACCTGTTGGAATAAGCGCAAGCTCATTCTAAATGTTGGCCTATGACCTCTTGTCCTTACTAGAAACAAATGGGCAGCCCTACATTCTGCAATTTCCAGTATATTACTCGCCTGGGGCTGCAATAGCAAGCAAAGCATAATCAGATAAATCTGACCTAAGTTGACCTATTTTCTTTCAAAAACTGTTCCTCTTTGAAGAAGGCACATGTCTGGATTTACATTTAAAATTATATTTACTCAGATTTGGCCCTTATTTCCAGAAAGCAGCTAACAGAGACACGGTACTGAAAGCTTCAGCAATTACAAGGATTTGCAGCTGTCATTGTTATTTCCCATTACTCTTCCAGCATTGACCCACTGCTGCAGATATAAAACCAGCTCAATATTAATTTCTGAAAGCATCATGTTCCTCTACTGCTTTCTTTTACCCCTTTTCCCTTCATCTAGACTTTACAGACACAGTAGAGGAACTAGTGTCTCCTATTGACCTGGCTGGTTTTTAAAAGATCAGCAAAGAAACAAAGAGCAGCCACTGCCTGTTTAGGATGAGAAGACAGATCAATACTCATTTTTTGGCACTAGAAAAAATAATACAGGGATTATTATTTCCTGGGCTTTCATTTCAAGAAGAAAGGAGAAAGACTCAGGGAACTGCATACATCAGGATAAAAGTCTATTTTGTACTGACCAGCAGCTATTCATTTTTTCTGTGGGTTTGCATAGAGAGAGGTAAATTTTATATACTATGAGGATCCTCAAAAACTGAAAAAAATTACATAGCCACTAATTACTACTAATTAGTTAAATAAAAGAGGTGAAAAGAGGCAATATTTTATTACTGACTTAAGAGGCAAACCTCAATTTTACAGAGCTATGACTTTCAACATGAAAGTCATGTTACAAAATTAATATTATATTGGGACAAATTCTTAGCAAACTTTCTGGATTAGCTGTGCCAAGGACAAGACTGCATAGATACTTTTCTGCCCTTCATCATATATTAAATAAATTATGATGTTTTGGCACATTTCATTGATTGACTTATTAAAAGACATGCCATCAGATTTCCCTCATGAATTCCTAAAGGTTATTGTGCTCAATTAAAATATTAATTCAGAATTGAAATAAAAACAGTCATAGCACCAGTAATGTAAAATTAAGTATCTTTTTTAAACTTAAAAAAAATTAATTTAAACCAACCAAATGCTTTAATTTTATTTCATTGCACTAGAATGAGGAAGATGTAACTCAATAATATTGCAGTTTCAGGAATCTGGCAGGACCTGGATTTGTCATGGGAAAAGCAGGCTTGGTGTTCAGCTCTGTGATGCAAACTTAATTTTTACAGCAGGTAAGTGCTGCTATTGCTACGGGGAAACATAAATAAAAGAGTTTACAAGTTACATGATTTGCAATTCTTCTGAGGCCACAGTAAATATTAAAATAGAGACAGATTTCAGCTTTTATATTGTTGGAGATATTGTAGCACTGCTTAGTCTGTAATAACTTCAGCAACTTTCCCCACAGAGGACACCATCCTATTACTCAACCTGACTCTCTCTACCACATCAGTATCACTGAACTCTAGTAGATGATCTGTTGCCTTGGCAGGGACTCATGAAGATATTAAAGAGGTAGAAGCTAAACATTTTTTCCATGTTTAGCATAGGTATAACTACACAGTAATGGACAATAGCAATAAAAACCATTCTATCCAAAAAATAAGTGCTCATCAGCATAATCAGCAAGCCCTCACCCCCTTCAGAAAAAATTTACCCTGCAGTGAAATTTGCACCCATTACACTGTTGGTTGGTCCTTTATCCTTATTAGCCTGGATCAGAGGTGATAATTTGGAGTAGTGAATAAGATTTCTCTCCTGTTTCTGGGTGCTGTGGTGGTCTGCTAATTCAAATCAGTTCTAAGACAACAGCACATAAACTTCACTTTGCAAGGTAGAGACTGGCAGCTGGAGAAATAAATACCACCATATCAGTCTCATTCTCTGGGAGTAAAACAGATTTGCTGGGTTAAAATCTGGAAGGATCCTGGACTCTGCAATTCCAAGCAAATGGTTTTTGCAATAAATCTCTTTGCTGACTGTAGAACAAAGGAGGTCTGATTTCTATTATGCACTTCCATACAATTAAGCTTTTGTTAATGCAGCTATGGGCATGCAAATATACAAACATGCAAGTGCACAAAAACCCCCAATGCTCAGAAGACAGGGCAGAAAAAACCCAGTTTTTCTTAAAACTGGATTTCTTAGATTTCTTAAAATTTAATCAAATTATGCAACGTCTACTAACTTTATTATCCCTTGTTAAAACAGAGAATAATCACGTTTTCATGGCCATTCTCTTTTGATTAAAACTGTTCATATTTTCATTTCCTTCTCAAATACCTTTTAACGTGTAACCAGTCCTTTACTCCATTGCACTGTTTTTTCACAATTTTTCCTGCAGCAAAAGTGAGTCACACAGAGCAGTAAATTCTAACCTTGTCTCTAAGCTCAGTCTTTCATTCACCAACATCCAACAAATCCTTTAATCCTTGCCCCCACCTTATCTGTATCAAAAGCAGTATTGGAGCTGCTCACAATCTTTACCACAGAAAGGCTCTAATTAGACTTCCTCTCAAAGTGCTGGAATCAATTTTTTATTGTATAGAAAAGGAAATACACCTATCAGTGATCAAAATTTAACAGAAGTGTGCCCAAGGCCTTTGCCCAAGTTTTAGTCCAAGCAGTTTACAAGTGCTGTAGTGAAGCTCTAGCTGGGTTTCACAGGTACTTTTCTATAAAAAGTTGAAATACTTGGTGGTGTGCAGCTGGCTTGAAATTGTCAGTCCCTAAAAATCATGACACTGTTTCTACAAAATCAGGGGGATAAACAGAAAAAAGGCAAATTCAAACTCAGATCATGTCCCTTTTTGACAGCTCTATTTTTTGTTACAGATTAGCCTGGTTTTGTTACAGATTAGCCTGAGGACAAAAGAATGTCCTCAATGCCTTTAGTACAGTATTACTTCATACTTTTAAACTTTTATGAGCAACACGTTAAGACTGAGGTTTCTTTTATTATAGAACTGAAGACCAAGGATTTTTGTGCAACATTTCAGCACCTGGAAAACATTAAGTTTTTTAATCATGAATGTTGCTGAAACCTGTACACTACCTCACCAAAGAGGGTCTATGCCTGATTTCTAAACCATGTAGAGAAAGTATTCCAAAACCTGCTGGAGTCATGGCTGCAGTACCACGATGGCCTGGGGGTGACAGGGCAGTTGCAGACCTGGGCAGTTGCAGTTCCAGGTCACAGATCTAGAAGCAAATACCAGAAGCAGCAACCAGGCAGCTCTAAGTGAGCACCCACCACACTGTGCGAATTTTGGCCGAAGTTCTGGGCACTGTGGTGGTGTTTCTTAGGATATTCCACTTGCATGAATCTCTTTCATAATTTATATTAATGCTTAAGGCACAGAATGGCAGCAATGAAACTGATTAAAGAGAACTGAGACCTCAGCAGGTTGAAAAGCAAAGAAAATGCAGCTGGAAAAAGACAGGGCATATAATTATGCAAAATCAAGTTTTAAAATTCTAAGCAAAAATGGTCTACATTGAAAATAGAGCAGAAAATGAGCATGAATTAATCTATTATTCCAATAGACCTTGGAAATATCTAATGGAAGCCATGGAAAAACATTATTGTGAATCAGGATGCATTAAAAAAAAAGCAATAAAACATTAGGAGATTATAAAAACGTAATTACAGCCAACCTTTTTGAGAGATTTTTCAATGGTATGAAACAGCATGATAATATTATTAAACTTGTTTCTTTTTAGACATTTGAGGAATATTTAATATCTTCTTCTTCAAAATGAACAGTGAACTACTTAATCTTAGTTATTAAAATGTATCCTAAATACGTTTTACATTGAATGTTTCCTATTTTTATATAGAAGATATATATAAGTAATGACATATCCAAGAACTGGAGAAAAGTAAAGAAATGTGTCAGATCAGATAAATTTGAAAAACCAGATAAATTTGAAAAATCTGAGGTTTTTTTTGGAGTAGCAAACCTTAGATCACTGGAAACCAAAACTTAATGAAAAATTATAGTTTGTCTTTGTCTATTAATTTCACTGAACGCACTTTTTCCTCTAAAAAGAACATGAGGTTGGGGTTTTTTGTTTTTCCCCTGTTACTTGAATTAGGCCATGCCAAGAACAACAGGTACATCACAGTGGAAGAGCCAAGAGGAGATCCAGTGCTAAAAGTCTGACTGCTAAACTTCACTAGCTCAAGACAGTGCACATTAGCTTTACAGATGCTAATCTTCCATTTGAATTGTGGTAAAAAATTTGTTCAAAACCTGAATCACTATTTAAAACATTGTCTTTTAGAAGTAGAGAGCAGGGAATCCTGCCTGCTTCAAAGTAATTTGAAAAGGTTGAAATCTGAAATCTTAAAGTATGTTTCCATTAAAAAAATAAAAAAACCAAGAAAGTTGGAAAATTTTATTCTGAATTAATTTTACTAATTATCTATAAATGTTTTATTATATGTCTTAGATGTGTAACTATGCCCCAAGGATTGTTTGGAGCATTGCCTTGTTACAATATGAATAAAGTAGGATGTCTCTGAAATTTATAACAAATCTCAGATTTATAACAAATCTCTTAATGAGTATATCAAATCAAAGAACAGTGTATCTAGTTCTTTCAAGACAAAGTTGTGTAGATCAGAAAGAACCTCCATTATAATCAGAACTGTCACTAGACTATGAAACCAAAGAACCATCAGCTAGGCAGTAAAAAACTCCATTTGTTGTAGATATTGATCCATTCTACACTTATCAGGTCTACTCCAATGTTACTGCCAATAGAAGGCCTAGATCAGCAGAAGATGAAGCTGCTGGAAACTTTCCACTTGGAAGAGGAAAAAGAACAAAAGCATCATGTTGTCCTAGATCACATGTAGCAGACACAGCGCAGTGAACAAACATGGTTTAAAATAAGCCTGCTGCCAAGGGTAAAAAAAGAGATCAGAACCGTAATCATTCTTTCACCAAAACAATGACCCTGCTGAGTCTATTGTAAACTGGATGAACAATTAAATACAACTCATCATGCTCTACTTACAAATTTGAAATCTTATTGAAAGATTAGTTTTGGCTTTTTACAAAGTGTATTAAGTAAATAAGCCAAGAGGTAGATAGCTGTTGCAAATTGATTAGTTTAGCCACCTGAAAGTTAAAGTTGGAAAGAGAGCAAAAAAGAAGAGAGGAGAGAGGAGGACTCACAACTAGAAAACATTAGTAACCTGAGGCCAGTGAAAAGACCCACTTCAGGGATATTGACTTTACTGAGTGTTCTGCACTGGCAACATAAAAATGACAAGTGTGTGTTTGTCAATTTATTTCCTACTGAAAACAAGCACCATCCTTAGCTTTCAAACTAAATCTACCTTAGAGTGTTCATGGAAATAGAGTGTCTGTCCATCCATTTCTTACCTCCCATCCCATAAATTCTGACATTTCGTTCATTTCAATCAGTTTCAAAAGGAGGCAGCAGGAGGACACGAGTTACTGCAATGTATTTCCTAATGGAGTAGAGAGGACTTAAGTTTGTTTTCTCCCAGAAGGCATGTGATTCAGGTTCAATTTTTTATGTTAAGTTTTTATATTCTCTTGACATTTCAGTTAGCCAGTTACAAAACACACTGCTAATTACACTACACGTGTTTTGGGGCATTCACTGCCACTTATTATGGCAGTACTCAAGGAACAAGAGAAATACAGGTGAGGATGATAACAGCATTTATAGCTGAAAGGATCTGGAAAGGTAATGTTATGGGAGGAGGAGAGGTTTGTGAGAGACAGTTGTTTGCTTCAGCAGACAAATACACACAAAGTAACAAAAACATTGTTTAAACAGAATACTGCACAGGTTGATGGCATCAATACAGTATCTACACCAGCTTTCCTTTGAAATTTTTCCAGTTTACTTCAATTTAAAAAAATTTATATTTTTTAACCAAAAAAAGGAGAAATACTAATTTCCTCTAAAATCTACCATAAATTTAGCTGATCATGAAAACCTGGTTATTGTCCAGGTCTGATTTTCTTCAGGGTTGCCATTCTTCACCTACACCCAGTCAAACAGGATAAGAAGTAAGCTTTTCTTACGCATGTCAAGGGACAGAGTTTGCTGGGAAGCTCCCATCTTCTTACTAACCCTAAAGTGGCACATCTGCCATTTTATGCTATCCTCCCATCTGTTCCACAATGGTTGTAATCCAGAACAAAATGCTGTCATTACAACTTGCCCTTAATGGAGCTGATGCTTAATAGAGCTGACTTCCACTAGACAAGTATGAGAGAAAGAAAGGCATTTCCTGATAAGAACAAAATTCATCTTAAGGTCTACAGCAATAACCATAAATCACATAATGTTATAAAAATAAAGTTCCCCACAACATACTCTTTGAAGACAAGAAACTTTGCATGCATTGCTTTCCCTTCTTTTTCCCTGTACCCTTGCCACAGCTTGCAAAGCTGCTTCTCCACTAAATACATTTAATGTGCTCAGGAGCATCCTCAGGCGCTGCCACTATCCTGGCACTAAACTACTTTCTCTGTAAACTCTCTTATGCTTTAAGGGGAGCTGACTATTTCCAAACTGCTTTTTGGAAGCAGCCACTGTCAATGCACACCCTCATGTGGCACCTGAGAACCATCTGCAAGCCTGTGGGTCGAAACCGAGGCAAGACTGTTCCAACAATTTATCAACGTGACAGTCAAGTTCCAGTGCCTGGAACATTTCAGTGCTTAATTTCCTCTTGTTTATGTAGCCTTAATTTGAAACAGCCTGGCTCAGGTCCACATTCTATTACAAAGACAAGTTTTATTCCTAAGTTGTTATGTTTAACTGTTAAACAAATGCCTGGAGAAATACATTAAATAAATAAACTTGATGACAGCAGAGATGTCACAAATCCATTTTAAGTAAAAATCAATATACAAAGGGGAAATCTTTCATGCTGCCCTTTAATTTTCTTGTATTACCTTAGACTTATGCTCTATAATTTCATGAGAATTAATTTCTTTTACTGGGGCCCTCCACTGATGGCCTATTGATAAATAGCCACTCCTGAATACAGTGTTTTACTGAAGTTCTTGAGTAATTTCAAGATCAAATACTATACTGCCAAGTGCCAATGTAATTTTCATAATTCAGTAGAGAATGTTGAGGAAATGAATAGTATAATTACTACATCTAACTTTCCTACTGTTGGCTGGTGTACTAGCTTTAGAAAGTTGGAGCATCAAAGAGGCAGCAAGAGTTGAAAGTTGTGCTGGACTTCAACTAGTCCTTTGAATAATTGAGAAACTTATTTCTCATTTAACAGAAAAAAGGAAGACTGATAGTCTTTATCTTCTCTCCACTGTGTTTAGGAAAATGAAAAAACTAAAGATACCAATGATCCCCTTTTCCATATAAAAATAATGTGCTGAGGGTTTCAGAAAGTGGAAAGGTCAAATTATTTCAATATACAATAACAAAAAATAATTTTAATCTGAAAAAATAAAAAGGGTCATTTTTCAAATGGAAAAGAGTCAAGATCTAGAGCAAAAAATTAATTTTAGTGATTTTTTTTTTTTTTACTAATCCCCCCCAATTTATCAAAACCTCTCAGATTCTAAGGTATGAATATTGTTAATCTGTCAAATGCCAAATATCAATAGAGTAGTAAAATATAAATGAAGATTTGGGGAAAAAAAATGTTATTTCTTACATAATGGAAGAGTGAAAAAAATGAAATAGATGATTGCATCCATGAGTATTAAACTGCAGAAGAATAAGCAAGGAAGGTGCACAGTGCTTACAAATATACAACTTATATCTCTCATAAATACTAAAACTCTAGTGAGAAAGCCATATCATACACAAAATATTACTAAAATTTTCTATATAATGATATAAGATCATATTCTATATTGAAACAGCAAATTCCATTAGGACAATTGTAACAGTAGTTAGTCTCATCACACTCCCCAAGCATGCAACCCCTTTTACATTGCTACTGGTCTTGGTTAACCTCAATGCAAACTCACTATACAAACACCTTTTTCCTAGGAAATTGATATTCACCTCATTAAGTGCAAAATCTGTTCATTCTCACTCAAGGTGTGGAACAATTCTTAACTGAAGTCAATTAAGTTCATCCAGTGTGCAAAGCAGGATAATACATGCTTTCAAGATTTTGACAAAGTCTATATCAATCTTTTTGGCTTAACCAATCTTGTCACTGATTTAAGATAAGATTTGCTGGGGTGTCTTCTTGTATCTTCATTTTCTTTTATTTCTTAAACATTAGAAATAATAATATAGATTTTTCTTTAGTTATGTAGAGTGCAAGGCATAAAGCAGATCACAGGTTTTCTTGCCTTGTACCAACTACACCTTACATATTTAAATTGATATTTTTGAATTCATTTCCTAAAACTCAAGTCTCAACCATACAACATTCTGCTTTTTTAGAACAACCCACATAAAGCTGTGAAGTTCTTGGATATAAATCACGTTAACTGCCAGGCCATACATAAGGAATACATTCTGGATATGAGCATGTCTGCTTTCTTTGGTAAGGAAAAGTGTACCACACAAGAGGAAAAGATGAACCAATTTGCATTACCTGAAAACCCCCACCCTGAATCCTAAAGTTAAGTTTAAAAACCTGCAGATGTCTGCATATGCCATCATGTCTGCAAATGCAATGTCTTCAATGACAAAAATCACAGGTAAACACAAACTTGTCCTTGGAGACTTTTGCTTACATCATATTTCGTGTCTTGTTCGTGCTATCTAATAAATGGGAAAAAGAAACAAAAAAAATCAAACCTGAAGGCAAGAATAGAAGTATGAAAGAATATAGTATAGTTGATGTAGTATAGTATTATTTGCATAGACATAAAAGAGGAACTAATTTTAAAATTAATTTGCATCTGCTAAAACATCATTCTAATGTAACTATGAAGAATACATTACAGAACCAGAGTTCTAGCTGTAAAAACAAAGACCAGAAAATTCAACCAAAAACCCCAAGATGATTTGAGTCATCAAATTTTGAGCTTTTAAAGCATTAAAACAAGTATTTTACATATTGGCACTTTTCATACTCTGTTTTCATTTGAGTCCAAGACAAAAAAATAAATCTAAATTCTGAGACTGTTTTAAAGAATAGAACTGTGACAAAACAGGTAGCCTATATGTAAAACTTCAGATTTGTGCTTAACATACTTTATTTTGTTTCTCTCTATTGATGCTACCAGACTCCACAATGCATTTCAGAAACGTTCTTGTAGAAAACCATTGAAATTCTATACTCACAGTAAATTTCCACTATATCAAAATGTATACCTTTATGGTTAAGCATTTAATCAAATGTGTTTGAGATGGCTTCTAACAATTTTCAAAAATGATGCCATTCCAGAAACATTTTACATACAACACTTGTATTCTCTGAGATTTGGAAACATATCTGCCTTCCTCAGTGACAATAAAGTAGCTATAACTATAGCCAGCAATGCAGGGACTCTATTCTTCCTGTCATCTTACAAATATATCCTCAACTGAGTTCTGATTGTGCAATCTGTTATCACTAGCAATGTTGATAGATGGAACTGTGAGGCAGCATCAGCCTCAGATCCTTGCTGAATTTGATAAGTGAGAAAACAACCTGAAGATATGAAATCTGAGAAAAAAAATTTAATGAGATCACTCAGTTTTCCTCACATACTGCTGAAATAGAATCTCTCCATAGGAGAATTTGGTAAATGTTACTGCAAGTCAGCACAGAATTGAAGACAATTCCAAACTTGACATACACAAAGAATTAACTTTTAGTTGTATTTACTAAGTTAGACATTCTAGGGGTGATTTTTATTACAAAATTTTCCATCTGTTTTAATGTATTTTTATATAGTAACAAAGTAGAACAAGGTTTATAGAAGTGTAAGTTAATGCAAATCCTTCAGAAATTATTGTTTCAGCGATATTTCTTGCTGTGAAGCCCCTTGACACCAGCTCCAATTTCCTTCTCACATCAAGTATAAACACAGAACCCTGAGTATTCTATATCTCAAGCACAATCTGACATGCTGCCATTGATTTTGAGACGTCATACCCAAGCATCTTCTCCAGTGTAACATGAGTTACAGAAGTCCCAGCTCTGCAGCAAAAGTATATAAGAATGTAATCATTAAGTACATTTACACTGAAACAGAAAAAAAAGTGTATAACTGATGAGTTTCAGTGACAGATGGATTTGCTACCACGCAAGAAGGAAGGAGTCTCACGAAGAATTACAGTTTGTCATGTGATTGCACATATGCTTGAGCCTATGCTTAGACTAGCCTAGCACTCACTGGCTGCATTTGCATCCCCAACCAAAGGATATTACTGAGGCTAGAAAACTAGAGCAGCTCAAATACAACTGGACAGGGAGACAAAGCACAGTCTCTTAAAAAGGAAGAAACTGCCTTTGGTTCCATAATAGTTGAGCTACAAATCACTAGGTGTTGGGAGAGTGATTTAGGGCAGTATCATTATATGCTTGTTCCCCAGGTATCTGCTATTAGCCAAAGAATACAGGCTAGATAATGATTTGTCTGAATCAAAAGAGTTCATCTTATATTCTTATTTTCTGAGGTTTGTTTCCTGAAAGCTCAACCATAAGCCAAATCCTTAGAGACCATGTATGCTATCCTTTGAATAAAAATTGTTCCAGAAAGTATAGTCTGGAAGCAGAAAATCCTCAAAACTATCCCTGCTTTCAGAATTTAAAGCATTCACAACACATTTTCTCTGCACAAATCTTTTTTTTGATTCCAGAACCATTAATAGTATGCTTTATAAAGTGTTTTATTATATGATTAGAGAATGCTATTGAATTCCCAGGCCATGGCAATGTTAGAAGATCAGAAAATTTTTCAGTAAAAGAGTTGCTTTTTGATATTGCTTTAGCTTTTCCATAGAGAACCTAAGATTTTTTATAAGTATAGGAAAAAAAATGATGCCTTATTCTGTTTTACAGAAATGATGCAGAGAGGAGGAACTTCAGCATTCAAATGGCAATACCTTAGGGTGGCAAAGCTGCCTATTTGACATGCTGTAGCTGTATGCTTAAAACTACAGAAAGTGAGATAATCAACTCTTAGGAGCAACCAGAAGAATATACAGAAATAATCGCTGAGGATCCTTCAGACACAGCAGAAAACCATGGGCAATAATGTGTTCCATTCACTGGAATCAGATATATGTGGGGTGGGGAGAGAAAAGATCAAACACCAACCCAAATATATAGACTATAAATTTGACAAATAAACGTGTATTACAATGTTGTAGTAAGTGTTCTACAGTCAATGCAGAAAGGCTCCTGAAGATTATGGGATATTGGTTCTGTGGTAAAGGAGGTCAGGAAAATGGTTGGGCTTGGTGATATTAAAGGTAATTTTCAACCTAAATAACTCTATTTTTTTAATGAAAAAAAATAAACAAATAGAAAAAAAAAAGAAAAAGCCTCCTACATATGCAGAAGGTGTCCACGATATTTGGCAGATCCAAGGCCTCTCATCCAGAGCATTCAGAGAAAACAAACAAAAAGCCCAAACACTTTCACTTCCTGTTCTACACTGAAGCTGCATTTCACAACTTTCAGTCATGTCATTTCAGTACATAGTTTTTGAGGACAGAAATCTTTTCTCCATCTTTTCTCCCCATGAAAAGCTACTTAAGCGCATTTCACTGAAATTGACAAAAATCCTGTAGGGAAGAAAATGACATTTTCTGACAGTTCTTGAACACTGCAAAAGGTAAATATCATTAGGGAAACTCTGGAGGGAAACTGCACACAGTGAGAGGTACCTTGCATAAAAACGAAATTGAATGCCCTATTTTTTAATAAAATTATGTCTCTTAAAGGAAACAAGAAATTAACTAAGCCCCTGAAATTTTTCAAGAGGTGTTTATCTCTTTCCTGTTTTACTAAAGCATTAAAAAAACTTCCCACAGTTTCAGTTAGTTCTCAGACACGCTGACACACATCATCATCTCAGAGTGTTCCCTGCACTAAAGCCTCAGTCACAGTTTTGATTGTGTCAGCTGACATTCGGAATAAAGTTTTGACTTAAGTGCTTCTTTTTAAAAAAGAGAAAAGGCAAGCATTGTTGTGATGGGAAATGTCAGTGTTATAAAAAAACCTGGCTGCATAGGGTTGCTCTCCACCTGTGGTGGGGGAATCGTGCAGGATTGTGGCATGTAAATCTGCTTGAGGAGTAACAGCCAGCTGCTACATTACACTTCCTAGAGAAACACAAACATATTTAAGTAAAGATGATCAAAATGAAGCAGGAATTAAAAACTAAGCATTTTCCCAGAAAACATGCTACAGCATCACTCTACAGAAATGGTATACATTGGAACTTGTGAAAAGCAACAGGAATGAGTTTAAACAGAACACAGCAGGAA
>NW_005054297.1:23538869-23625587 GCF_000277835.1 Geospiza fortis
AACTTAACAGAAAAAGACCCAGGCGGCAGTGTGCTGTATTCTGATCTCAGCTAAACACAATTAAATACAGAATAACAGCTCTGTTGACCAATTTTCCCCTAGATTCCCATAAAACTGTCATATCTCAGTCACTCTGCATGGAACTTACACAGTTGATTCTTGTGTCACACTCATTTGTAGCTGAACCTGCATGGAGTCTTTTTCTCCTTCATAATTCCACTTATTTGACACAGTTAAACTCCAGACAGCAGTTAAGTACTCTGCAGCATGTCACTAATTCCCCCATCTCAGTGGGATGGGGAGGAGAATCAGAAAAAACTTCATGGGTGGAGATGGGAACAATTTCATATAACTCAGAAAAAAGTAATAATGATAATAACCAAAAAGCTCCAAGAAGAACAAGTGATGCACAATAAAATTGCAATAACAATTACAATTTATGAAAATTCTTAATGGAATCAGAAAAAAAATCTTTAGATTTCATATAGTATATTCTCTTTAATTTACTTGCTTTTTTGGCTCACTTTCTATGAGGCTAAAATAAAAGTATATTCTCTGGTTTGGATGCCATGTTTTTATATTTATTTTTGCTCTGTCCTTGATTTTGTAGCTCATTTTTCCCTAATTTTTGTTTTTGAGAAGTACAAGGAAACTGAGAACTCACTCAGATGATTCCCTATCTCCTGTCTCATGCTCTAAGAGTTACTAGGAAATTTTTTAATGTGTGGCAATAGCTCAGGTTCATTTTTACATGTTGGGGAGGGGGCATTGGATCTAAACAGTTTGATCTGTAAAATATCAGAACATTCAACACTGACATAAGAGAAGATACACTGCTGATATCTTTCAGTAAATTCAGTAAAATGCTATAACCATAATGTTCCCAAAACACTAGATGGAATAGAAATGGGGGATAAAGGTATTTATGCTGAATAAAACAAACTTCATTCAGCCCTAGCCCATTACTATTCCCTACCCCATTATTACTCCTCTTTCAAAAAATGGTATAGACTGTTCACTATCTTTAAATTACTATGTTCTGAGCACATCAGTTTATTTCTTGCTCACAATGACACAAAACATATGGAAGTATTAGTGTTACAACTACAGATACCAATTTTCCTTGGATGTTTTTCATCCAAGAGCCAACTGTGGCCAGTGTGAATGGAAGACAGCATTCAGTGAAATGCTACTGCTGAAAGCTCCTAATAACTTTCTCCTTTTATCTATGTTTTATTTTGATACAGGAAGCAAAAACAAAGGGATTATATATTTAAAGAAATAAAAGACAACCTTCAGATATACTAAGTCAGGTCTCTAACAAAAGGTCTCTAACAAAACCTAGTGGAATTCATTTGTGCTTTCAATTTCACCAGAGTGCAATGTAAACAACCATAGGAACCACACAGCCAACTTTCAAATTAAATCTTACAATGAATAATTTATATTTTTAAACAAGGATTAGAAGTTCCATTCAGTTGCAGACTATCAGGGATGGCTTTAATAATTCACATGCTTTCCAAAGGTGAATAAAATGCCCTCCTGAACAAAAATCAAAACAATGTAAATATTTTCTTTGTTAAAAGCACACTGTGATTGACAAAAGAAAGGGCCACTGTCATAAAATTGAATGCATAGTCTATGGGAGATAGGCAGAGGAATTTAATAATCTTCAAAGTAGAAGTCTCTGAATGCAATTCCTACACTCACCAAGAGGAATATGGAAAAAATAAAACCCATTATCAACAGGCAAAATCTGCGTATAATTTTTGACCTTTACTGAAAACCTTGAAGTTCTACTACATAATTTTGTGTGTGTGTGTGCAGGAGACCACATTTTTCCCTCACAGCAACTGGAAAAGAACTTTGGGTCAAATGTTCCCAGTATTACCAGGATTGTGTCTGACCTTGCAGAAAGATGTTGAATATAAAAGAAACACAGTCTGTGAAGCACCATTGCCTGGCTACAAGGAACACACTCTGACTTGAGAGGACCAATTTAAACTAGAGCCACCTCACTGGAGTTTTTGTAGGTAAACTGGCTGCCTTTGCTGTAATTCACAGCTTGTGTTCTTTGCAGTCCTAATAAATATTCTCCCCCCATCTTTACCCTGAACATGTGTACCCTGCAAAAAAGGGCAGGGAATATTGTACCTGATGAAATAGAGTCCACTTCTCTGGAGAACTCCATGCAATCACAGCATGAGTGATCTATATCTTTAATGCTCAGGCAGCATTAAGGTAAAATTTAATGCAAGACAAATGTCCAGTTCTGCAGACAGAGTTCATAAATTAAATATACATTCTCCTTTGGTTTTCATTACCCCATGAAGAAATAGTAAAGAAGACAGCTGCTTTCTTCAAACATATAATAACAGAAAATTTTTTGCAAGGAAATGTTCTGGATGAGGCAATCGTTTCTAATTTTGGTTTAACACTTTCAAGAACAGTCAAACATTCTTAATCTCTGCTCACTGTAATACTGATACTAGTTAGATCTCACATGTATCATCTGAAGCAAAATATGAATGAAACATAGTTTCATTTCAATAAAATGACATAGTTTATAATAGACCATTTTAACAGGAAAAAATAATGGCAGGGAAAATTTATATAATTTCAAAAACAGGTGACAGTAAAGATCAAAGCGAGTCAAGCTCAAATCCAGTCAAAATAAAATTTTTTTAGGTTAAATAATAGTCATTGCCAACTTGAATCTGAAAAGACAAGCTAAATGAAGTAGAATTTAAAAAAATGCAGAAGGGAAAGGTGGAAAACAAGTAACTCAGGAAAGCACCAGTAAATGAACACAAATACATTGTGTGGTTCATTATAAACAACTTCCTGAGCTAAAAGACCCAGTTATGAAGCAGGAATACTTTGCAAGAAATCTTGGGTGTAAATACAATGACTTATTTATAAGTAACAGGCAGAAAGCTCTGTTGCACTTTCACTACTGAGGGAAATGATCTTAAAATTTTGAATTCAACGCTGAAACTAAAAGTAATTTTTGGGGGTTCAGCTCAATAGTATGATAGAACACCAAGTCCAGTAGGAAAGATATCTGTATGGCTCCTACAGATCATTCTTGATCTTTCTAGAGTTCAGTTTAGTCTATGTGCTGCTAATTACCTTGGGAGAATTTGTTCTCTTAGCCTAGTCTGGAGACAGGAAGGAGACAGAGATTTTGAAATATATTTTTATTGCCTGTAGATAGATATACATTAATTTCACCAAAGAATTAAGGCTTCAATGTTTCTATTGTTTTCTGTCTTCCAGTTTGGTTTATTTTCCAAATAAGACTGCAGGAGAGTTATTTGCTAAATTAGCTGCCAAACTACTGAGCTAAGCTCTTCTGAATGCTGTAGGCACCTGCAATTTTGCTTAGGCATCTAAATAATCTTAGGACTCAGTACTGCAGTGTACTGAAGCACTTTGTCCCCACTCATCTTTATCAAGGACTATAAAACCTCATAATTAACAGAAATAACACTTAATTGTCATATCCTCACACAGAGTTTTCCTCAACCCTAAAATGATGAATCGGCATTATGGAAGTGATGAAGAAGTTCAAGTGTGAACATCGGGACAACAAAAATCCTGCAGAGTGCATACGCAGGATGTGACACAGGCAAAAAAAGAAACTCCAAACATCTCCATATCACAGTGTTCAGTAATGCTTGATAGGTGGAGGGGTTTTACCACGATCCTTGCCTTGATTTTCACTTTGTCCACTCTCACTCATATATCCTTTAAAACTTACCCCTGAAGAGCAATTATTTTTAGACAAAAAGGTGTCTGCGCCAATACCAAGAAATTATAGCACAAGCAGAAATTTCAGTTATAGACAGAAAAAAATCTGACATGGAACTATTAGGCATTTCATTTTGTATAAGTGTGTGCAGCTTACAATCTTCCTCAAACAAGAATATGTCCTTATTTACTCTCCTTTTTCACAGAGGGCTTTAGTCAATATTTTATTCAATATTAGACTACCCTGCTCCGCACATTAAATTATATCTGAGTATCTCAACTATCAGATAGCTCCTTTTTTATGCTATTTCCCTCTCACTTCAAGCCCACAGTATATTAATTGCTGTAAGTTTTTGTGAAAATATCCTAAATAACATTTTACCACTTTTATTCACACCAAAATAGTTAAAGGGTTTAATTAATTACAGCACAAGTTGTAACATGCCATGATGAACTGCAATTTCTATGATGGTATCCTCTACTAATTCTGATATCTTGTAGAAGTTTCACAGCTCTTGTGAATTAGTGGAATGCTATGAAAGTCAGTAAAATTATAATAATTTACATTTACTAATGTATAAGATATTAATTATGGGGCGGGGAACCCAAAAAACTCTTTATTTCAATTTGGGTAGCAGAGCCCATTGTATCTTAAACATACCAAGAAATCTTAGCTTTCCACAGTCTTACTATGATAAGTTTCTGACTGTCCAGAATTATTAAAACATAGAAATATTCTGTGAGCACAGTGATATTACAGTTGTTTTCAGTTGGATGAGAAAGGTCAAGCAGAAGTGATACACTCACTAGTGTAAAAAAGATAGATGAGGGTGGTCAGACTGAGGGGAGACAAATTGTTTAATATGCTTTCAGAATCCTCTGTTGTGCGGTCAGAGCACAACACCACTACCATTTTCTTTCAAATACAGTAATTTCATTGTGGAAAAATCTGACTGCTGTCTTGAAAATGGTAAAGTAGGAGGCTGATAAAGCTCAGATGCTTCCACCCAGTCCAAAATTTTGTTGAAAAACCTAATTAAGCCTGTCCTACTGGACTGCAATTATTTTGAGTAGTCAATCTCCTGTCTGGATCATTTCCAGCTCAATATATATAACATTCACTTAAGTAAAAAGCCCTCATTTCTCCAGGGAAAGTATTCCTGTTTCAAGTTATAAGAATTTTTATTATTATTTTTAATAGAATACCATAGTCAGCTTTTTTTTTTTACTGTAATAATATACACATGTAAATGGAAGGGAAAACCTATCCTGCAAAGATTATTCATCCCAGTAAAAGCTACAGAAAATTGCAGAAGATAAAATATCGTTCCAAGAATATTCTCACAGGGGATTGTCCAACTTCTTCAGCTCTGAGTTGTGCACAAGCACAGGCAAATCTGCCATGGGACAAGACATACATTCTCTCATGCTAGAAGACAGGCTGACCTCCTGCAGTAACTCTGAAAATTCATCATATTTATCAAATGGTGATAGTAGAAGGAGAATTTCAAATTTATGTTGGCATATGTAATGCCATTTCTTTTTCTAAAAAGCCATCCTGATCCAGTAGGGAAAAAAAGATACACAACTGGATCCATTTATCAGATTTTATCTAAAAGATACACATGAAAAACTGCTTACAGAAAAATTACAACCAATAAATTTAACCAAAAAAAGGCACCCCGTAAATTAATCTTTGTGAGTTACAAGCAAGTGCTACATTGCTCAAGCTGATGGTTATCACACACAAATCCATAGGCCCACAAGGACAGAGAAGGCATTTGTTCAGGAACTGGGCAACTTCCAAGCATGCACAACAGAAAGTTTGCTACAGAGAGGGAAGAGCAGCACTGAACACTTCTCCATTTGTGAGCAACTGTCAACAAAGCAGGAGACAAGTGGTGATCAAGGAAAATGTGCTTACCCAGGAAGGAGACACTTGTGACCTGGCATTGCTGAAACCATCCTCTTCCTTTCTCGCTACCTTTCTCTGGCTTATCTTATTTCCAGGACATTAATGAACATTAAGGCGAATATTGCCATAAGATTGATGAATGTACAAGGAGAAAATACAGTCCATGAATTTACAGAAGAGGCTACAAAGGAAGATACTTAGTGTAAATACTGCCATTTTCCCTCACCCCTTAAGTTGCTGTGTTCAGCTGAGTGAAGAGAGGAGAGGGAAGCCTCTCTGCCATGCATTCATCTGCCTGTGGGGCCTGTCCCAAGGCACACAGGGCATGATTCCAGTAGTCTCTTTCAGTCTCTTTCCTACTTCCTAGTCTAATCACCTCCTCCTGGAGCTCTGCCACTAAGTGGAGAAGTTCCTCTACCTGGGTGCAGCTCTAATTAAGGCTGCCATCCCTGCTGGCATAGGAGCAAGGGCCACCCTGCAGCCTGGCACCTGGCTGTCAGCTTGTTCCCACTGAAGCTTTCTCCTGGCATCTGTGTCAGCCATGGTGGGGGCAGAGCTCAGAGGGGCCATGACTTTCTGCTGGATCAAGACCACTGTTCCCTGCTCAGGCTGGCTGGCAGAGCTGCAGATCCATCCTGCACACTCTACCCTACCATCTCCTATTTGCCTGCCCTGTTTGTGATGCTCCTGGCTGCTAATACTCCCTAAGGGCTTCTGTCAGGTGTGGAGGGGGGACTTGGTCACCACTGCTTCTTTCCCTTTTGTCCTCAGCACTGGTGATGCTGCACCTCAAATAGTCTGGTTTTGTGCACTTCACTACAAGTGAGACATTGAAGTCCTGGCATGTGTTCATAAAAGACCCTCCAAAACATTTTAAAAGAGCAATGAACCTGGTGAAGGGTCTCGAGAAGAAGGAACTCGAGCACAAGGAACACTGCAAGAGGAGTATCAGTCCACCTTGCTTGTAATTAATATTAAAATCAACTTGAGTCAGAGCAATCAATATACCTTCTGGTGCCAGAATTTGTTCAACTTTCACTCACCACTCACCACTGCTTTTCAAATGCATACAGTAGGTAAAATGCTGAACACTGGAAGGTAAAATCTGGGAATATAGAGCAGCTTTTTGTGCATTTTACTGGAGCTGAGAACTTGTAAATTTTATTCTGCTTTACAATTTCATGGAGAAAAGATAGACCACAATTCGAAAAGCAGAAAATCACTAAGGGAAATATCTGAATCAGGGATTTTTTTCTTTATCCCATAGATGCTATTTTGAATACCATGATGGCATTCAGATTTTTCCACAAAATATTTATCAAATGTATTTGTTTTTTTGACTTAGTTAAAGACCAAGTTCCCCAAAGCCTGTACTGCTATGGATGCAGTTACTTGTCATTATAATAATTACACAAGACAATTTAGTAAAAATTATAGAAGCTGGCCCTTGTTTTTTAGTGATAAGCAGAATTTCTATCTCAAGCTAATTTACATGAGAAAAATTTGCAAACAAATATATGTCTCATCAAGTATTCAACAGAACTGCATGCAAATGATCCCCCTTAAAGGCTACCAGCATTATGACCTGAGGTTGCTCCACTGCAAAAATACTTTGCCAGTGTCCAAGGGACGTGGCAAACACCTGGTTGCTTATCTTCCTTATTACATGAGAATAACTAATGGAAATATCAAAGGCTGCCATGAAAAGAAAAGGAAGATATTTGAAGACAGTAACAGGAAAGAAGACTGCTGAAGAATTCATATTTGCTTCACAATAGCATGTGACCAACAGAAAAACAGTTACTTTTAATTACACCAACAGGAATCACCAGATCCTAGTGTTTCACAGCTAGTTCCCAAACACTGGAGATGTGTGACCATCATTTTAGTTCTTTATACTCTATATAAAAGAAATTCAATAATGTAAATGAAGAAGGACTTTCAAAGCTGTTGCCAAGCAGTACATTTTAAATGCTGTAATGTTTAGGCATAAGCTTCTCATGCTGAAGTTCACTAAGAAAAATTCCTTTGGAGCATTGCTTTACTCTTACTGCTTCACTGAGGTGAAATGAAAGAGAAATTTTAATTTATCACAACCTGTCTGGTATCCTTAATCTCATGTTAACCAAGATCTCTCCTAGGCCCTTATCTTACATTAACCTCATCAGCCTTTATCAGCATTTCAAATATCTTAACTTTCAGAAATACTGAGACAAGATCCTGGATAAGAATGTTCCAGTAAAGTGTTTCAAGTCTCATGTGATATCAGATGTTCCTGATGAGGAAAAATATTAAGGCCACTGTACTTGCTTACAGCATTTCCCCAAGACCCTAGATGTTTGAACGCCACTGAAGCAATATGCACTCTGTATTTCCCACTCACTAAATCTTATGATCCCTTTTAATATCCTAGGGAGGACAAGCCACCAATTTCAGACCATTTATCTGAAAATAAGTGTACTTTGCTGACTTGCTTAATATCTGTACATTTTCTCTCCCTAGTCAATCACTCCAAAAGTATTTCTTTCTCTTGACAGTTACTTTTGGAAAGGCATTTGGCATCAACATGCATCTGAAATCCTCTAGGGAAAAGATAATGTTATAAATAAAATACATGGATCAAGGAAGGAAACATATGCACCAGTTATGTTATACACTGGTTGCTCTAGAGATCAAATCTTTGATATTGAACTGGCATGATGGAAATGTAACTCATTGAAGATACACATGATTTAATTTAGAGCATAAGAGAGTCCCAAAGGTTAGAAAAACTAAAGACATGATTTCAGTTAGTTGAAAGATATTCTCTCCATAGAAAGCTGCTTTTTAAGTTACTTTTTTTTAAATTTCTCATAATGAACATCCAGCCCAGAAGTCCACTTTCTTTTCTTACTATTAATGTTAGCTTTTGGGCAGAACTTGTGGTTTTGATTTTGGAGTGATAATTTGTTACTCTGATAAATTCTGTGATGCAAAGCCTTTATCACTTAGACAACACAAGTTCCTTTCTTAATCTGTCATTTTGAAACTCTTTTGAGTTTATCTAAATAAAACTTAAGAACAGACTTTAGGATTGTACCTACTGAATGTGCTCTATATTCCTTTCAAAAAGAAAAGCATAAAAAAGTTCAATGCAAATATGACTGTGAAAAATACTCTCAAAAAACCTTCTCAAATTTTTTCACATATTTTAAAAGTAAATGCAAGTGAAAGGGGCAATCAAAATTACAGACTCCAAGACAAATCTTACATTTAATATATTTATACAAATGTCTGTGATGTCCTCATCCTAGGCATAACTTGCAAAAGGGTATCCATGGATTTGACAATGCAACATTACTACTAGCTGGGAATAGTTTCAGCCTTATTGTATGGGAGGGATTTCTGAAGTCTATTGTTTTTCTGTAAACTACTTCAAAAACCTTCCAAAGTGTCATTCTAAACAACAGCAAGTGCCCGAGACCCAGTTCTGGCAGTACCTCCATAGTAACAGTACCTTCAGTCTGCTGCAAGAGGCAAAACCAGCTCTGTGGCATAGAATATTTTTCTCAAATTTTCAACTTTTATTGCAAGGGTTAACATGAAACAGGTATTACCCAGTTATGTTGTAAATAATTGATAATATTTCTATTAATGTTATTTTAAGAAGTAACAATTTTTTGAAAACATAGTCAAATTTAGCTGAGCTCTCCCCTCAACTTATGAAAAATAAATGTTTCTCAGAAGAATTATTTTTTTCTGCAAAAGACAGTGTAGTACTCCGTAGTTGATTCTTTCTTTGGTAAGCAAAGTACTGCCAGATCAGTTAGTTACTGCCAGATATACTTAATTTTTTTATTTTTATCACAAGAATGTTATACATTTGCTTACCTGTTACACAGATTACTCTCTTGTGAAACATGCTTATGCACTGCAAGGCTCAAGAGGGGAAATTTTCTTATCATAAATGGATTGCACAGATGGATTTCAACAGAAGTGGAGACTGTAAATATTTTACCAGTTTTGGTTTAGTGCTGTCTGTCTTTCAGTTCCTAAGTGTGCTCTGGGAAAAGGAGGCTACAGCAGCTCAGGACTGGTATGGTCTCCAGATTACTCATTACCTTAAAGAACATCCAAATGAAAGGGCAGGATGCACTGTGTGGATAACTTCCATCCAGCCTCCAGCACACTGTCAAAAGGATGTTGTGTGTTGCATATGTAGGTCCCTGAGAATAAAATCAATGATGCAAAGAAATGATAGCTTATACAGGGATGAAAATGCTAAATATGGAGCTCACAAAGGAATTGCAATTTTCTTCTAAATTCTGCCTAGAGAAAGAAAAATCTTACACATTTTTTCAGAATGGAGCATTAGCAGAGCCCCGCTAGGAAAAGGTTCAACCTGCGTGACTAATACAGCAAACTAGTGAAGTGGCTAACCAGTGAGCTGGAATATGGATATGATAGCATAGCTGTCTTCCACAGTGGTGGGATAATTCTGAAAGACAATACAAAACCTCAGTCAACATTTTTCTAAAAGGAGATTTACAAAAAAAACTTATTATGCAGAAGATATTGAAATTACTACACAAACAGGGTTTCGTTAGCAAAGTGTGCCTACCTCTTGGAAGACTTTTTGAGAGATTTGAATAGTGATAGAATTTATGGAGCTTCACAGGGAAAAAAACCCAACTCAACAGCAGCAAAGGAACACAAGCTCTTTAAAAAAATATAGGAAACATGAACCAATGGCTGAATGATAAAATAGGAAAAAATCAAATGGAAAAGGTATGAAGCTGCATCAGACAAAGTTCAGACTAGACTTTAGGAAATGGTTCTTCCCTGAGAGGATTGTTGGTCACTGGAATAGGGTCCCCAAGGAAACAGTCATGACACCAAGTCTGTCAGAGTTCAAGGAGTGTTTGGATGGTGTTTTTAGTCACACAGTTTGTAGACAGTCCTCTGAGGAGCAAAGAGGACAATCCTCATGGGTCCCTTCTCACTCAAGATATTCAATGATTCCATGAAATTAGGCAGGTGGTTTTTACCATAATGGTTGGATTCTGATAAAAATAAGATAGTGTTGGCAGTGGAATAATCAGCCTTCTCTATGTCCTCTCATTTAGATGAGATACATACATAGAGATGTTATGAACCACATAGAATAAGTCAACAGAAATTGTCAGCATGAAGACAACATTATACAGTGATTCTGACAGCTTTAAAGGCCTTATTTTTAAAAAATGTTTGACTCACAGTAGTGTGACTTTTATATACGCATGGCTCAGACATTGAACCATTCTTAAAATTTCCCTTCCTTGGATTTATAGATGAAATCACTCTTCACTGGGTTTATTACTTTCTCTATCTCAGCACAATCAGCAGAAAATTCATAACTTATGTTCTGGTCAGTCTTGGTTTTGAAATAGTTCAAAACACCAAGAAAGTTAGATTGTATTTTATGATACTCTTTAAAGGAAATGAATTCTTTCAACCCGCATCCTCAGCTACCAAGGTAGTGCATATCAATTTGACATGATTGCTATCGGTTAGTTACACAAAAGAAGAACACTCAAATAACTCAGCACTCAGGTAACTTGACAGAAATGTATATAAATAGCAACACAGATAAGTTCAACTGCATGTTCAATTTTTCACCAATTCTGACCACATGGAAGAACAGTAACCTTTTACTTATGACATCAAGGGAACAGTCTATTTAGAAATCACTGAAACCAGAGATTAACCTATCTGGTCTAAGTTAATCCATTCCTCAAAAATGTTAATTTCTTTCTAAACACGGGGGAGGAGTTTTTGTATTCTTTTCATTCTTTATAGCTTGGGGGTCCAAACTCAGAGTGGTTTATTTCCCTTTTCCTCTTTAGAAACTGCCAGCGCTCCCCACTCATGGAAACTTTCTTAACTACAAAATCCACTAACATGCAGTACCACATTCAGTCCTTCCTTGTAAAGTTATTCAAGTCCCTGTAGAAAACCTGAGGATTATCTGAATCTGAGTAAGTAGAGAAGACTACAGAAGTCTAACATCCTCCTCTGCTTATTCATCAGACATACATTGGCGGATGGGAAGCTTGAGGAGTCTGGATCAGATTTTATTACTTATTAACTTATTATTTATTACTTGTTAAGACCTGGTCAGAAAGACTTTTCTCTAGAAGTGTGCTAACTGCCACAAAGTTTGCCATTGTCTTTTGAGACAGAGAACTGGTCTCAAATTTCTCTCAGCAGCTCTTGACCCATTCCACCTAAGGTGGAGTTCTCTATATAAGGAGGTAGCCTACCTCAGCAACTAAGCAGATATCCAGCAGGTAAACTTCACCCTAATTGCCTCTATTTTAAATGTAAAACACATACTGTTTTACACTATATGTGCACGTCTGCAGAAAAATTATGTGAAAAGTTTCTTAAAGAATCAGGGATTAGGCTGTTGATGGAACTAAAACACCTAATAAATTACCTGCCATGTCTATAAAACCCAGAATTTAAATATCTGCCTAGAGTAGCCACAGTTGACCCCAATCAGCTCTACACTTTCACCCATATTCATTCAAAGACCTTGGAGGTCTTTTTTTCCCAAAGGAACTCTAATTTGTGTTCCCAATCAGGAATTTATTTCTAATTGAATTACATGTCTAGCGCATTTGATATCAGACATCTACCTGCCCACAATGCAATGAAATAGCATCCACCACATTCACCATTTCTTAGTTCACTCAGGCTTTTCCATGAGTGTCCAGCCTCAAAATATTTGCACAGAATTACTTTTACATGCCACATCATTTTCATTGCAAACTCTGAAATGATCAGTGTCTAATATTTAATTATCAACATAGTATTCAGAGATCAGCACTGCTTATTAAAATTACAGTGCAGACAAGTCCCAGTTTGGAACTAGCCTAAGACTAGTCACAGCTAGCTCAACGCTGATGATCTCACTAGGAAAGGAAACACCATTCTACATAAACCATATGGCCTTCAAATTTCATAACATTTTTCAGCTTCTTTTCTAATTTTCAAAATTTCTCCTCACTTCTGAAACTTCTACCAATTTTTCATAAAGTTTTTACCGCTTTTACAATTTTTACCCTTACTCAATAAATATAAACAAGCTTATCTTTCCACCCAGTGTGATAATCATACTTCACTGAGCACACAAATTTTTTGAGTAAAAGTATATCATGGCAGCACTGAAAAACACACAAGTATTTCTTTAATAAAGAAATACCAAATAAGACAGTCACCATGAGTGAAAACTTACTAGGGTGAAGCAAAGGAATGAGAATGATGGAAAGGATGAAGAAATGCACAAAAAATGAGAGCACACTGATGTGAAATTGCCATGATCTGCAAGTCTTGTCTATGTATGCCAAAGGAGAAGGGAGAGTGGAGCAGACCAATAGAGGGCAGAGTATATATTTTATATTTTTCACAGATATTAGCTCCATAGGTTATTTACTATTTTTATATATTTTCCATTTACAATATTTTAAAATTTCCAGTACTTTTTATACCTTTTGTCCTATTAATTTAAAAGTATTATTTATACAAAATAGAAGGAATAGGAGGAGGACACTCAGCTCTAAAGCAGTGTATTAAGGTTTTGTTGGCCAAATTACCTTTTGCATGCCACACATCTTTTTTTTTTCACTTCTAAACAGTCAGCATACTAATAAATACAATCCAAACATACCATGAGGTTGAAGTTCTATTTTCTGTATATAGCATGCCCATTTACACATGCTTATCATTTAAGCATGTATTTTACATAGTGTATTTAGAGTAACCTGAGGAAAAGAAGACAAAAAAAGATCATAAAATCTACAGAAAAACTGCTGAAGCCATTCTCACCTAGGAAACATTTTAAGGCATAGCAGGTTTATACACATTCACAACTTTCAACATGAGCTGAAACAACTTAGATGTGAGTGCAGCTCTGGAAATCTTGTGAAAACTTCAGCGTAAAACAGTCAGAAAGCAAAGAAAGTATTAGGTTACATAAGAGATGAGACTAACACTAAACACATAAAAATTCCATTATGTAAATTAATGAAACTGAATGTCTCTGAAAAATTTTGTTCAGCTTGATTACCGGGTCTCTAAATGGTAAGAGCAGAAACAGAATAGTTCCAAAGAACATCCATGAGTCTGGTTAGGGCACAAAGTGCAAGCAATGCTGCCAAGACCTGCTGCAGCCCATCTGTGCTCTGCTGCCTATCCTAGGGTAGTTTGGGAACTGTTGGTGCAGAGCAGGCTGGAAGCACCTGGCTTCCTGCTCCCTGCAGAACTGCAGGTCCAGGTGTATTGCATGTTCTGGTCATTGCTGAGAACAAGACTTGTTAGGATACCTCAGGTTTGGACTAAGTTAGTCCCATTATGCCCACAACAGAGGAAAGGTGAGTGATCCAGGTGACTGATGAACAGATTAGAAGAGATATTCAATTTTGTCTATTTCTTACACACAAAGATCTTGATGATATAAAAGTTCAAGGGCAGCCTTGGCATCAAAGATCAAAATACTGTGAAGTTTATGATCTGAAAAATAGTGAGTGAGATTAACAACAAATTTGGATTTCAGAAAGCTAAGCAGGCATTGATGAATGTGGAGCTCCTGACTTGACCTTAAACACATAAAGGAAACATACAGGGGGTGAAGGCAGGAATAGGCTATATGGGAGGAATAAGCCCAGTCACACCAAGAAAAAAGCCAAAGCCCGTATCAATCTGAAACTACCAAAAGAGATAAAGGATAATAAGCAAGAGTTTTCTAAGTTCCTCAGTAGCAGAAAGGAAGACAAGACAAATATGAACTCATTGCTCATTGGGGCAGGAAGTCTTATATGAGAAGAGATAAGGCTGAGGTATTCACTGCCTTCTTTGACTCCATTTTCATTGGTAAATCTTGTTCTCAGTAATCCTCCAAGCAGAATCTGAAGGAGTGAAGTTGTACCCAGAGTAGAGGAAGAAAGAGTTGTGGATTTTTCAATTGCCCTGTACATATACAAGTGTTTGGAGTTGATGTTAATGGAGCTGGTTGTGTAACTGTGAGACTTCTCTATCATCATGACAATCATCAGAGGTTCCCGATGGCTGGAAAAAAAGACCAATGTCATCCATCTTCAAAAAGGGCAAGGAGGATTCAGGAACATACACATTGGTCAGCCTTGCCTTATGCCCCAGAAAGGTTATGGAGCAATTTCCCCTAGAAGTTATTTCTTGAAACAAGAGACAAGAAAGTGACTAGGAGCAATGAGAACAATTTACTAAGGGCAAATCATGTCTGCCTAACTCCATTGCTATCTAAGAGGAGATGGATGGCAGTGTGTCTAAGAACAGGGCAGTGAATGCCATGTACCTTGATTCTTATCAAGTCCTTTGATACAGCCTCCCATAGTCCAGTTATGGCTAATTCAGTGAGATATGAGTGGGATAAATAAATAAGGTAGGTGGAAACCTGAACTGCCAAAATCAGAAGTTATTGTCAGTGTTTCAAAGCTCAAATTGTACCCAGTATCTAGAAGTTAAGAGAGAATTAAGAACTTGACCAAGGCTGTGACATTAGATCGCAAAAAAGATGAAGGAGACAGTCATCCACTGAAAAAGGAGGTCACAATATTTCTTAATTTATATGAAGAGATTGCAATATATTAAAGAAATCTTATATAGTATCTAAAATGAGTTTCCTTAGAGGGAATGCTTGAATGATAGAAAAAAAATATCACTCAACATGGCAAAGATAAGACAAACAAGTATACAGACGGAAAAAAATTGAATTTGAAGTATGCAAAGCACTAAGCCTTTTACTGTTACCATTTAATTTTTCTTGTAAAGAAACACAACCATACAATACTCAAAGTTGACAGTTAAATTGTGGTTTTCCATCATTTTTCTGCTCCTTGAAGAAAATAACAGTGATTTCTTCTCCTGGAAGGTCTAATGATCCCAAATACACCATTTATGTTAAATTTTTGTGATGGCTAAACTCTAGACTAGTAAAACTTAATGTGCTCTAGTCAAAGAGAGTTGCCTTTTTTTTTTAAGAGAACAAGAAAAGCACATGCAAGGAGACAGCATGGGTAGTATAAATGTAATTATAAATAATGTTCCTGAGTGTGAAAGGAAATGAACATATTAGATAAACGCCACTGTAAAATGCAGATTATATAAAAGGCATTGGTGTGTAAGGGTATATCACCTCTGACTAATGCCATGTCTACGGGACAAGTGAAAAAGCAATCTTCTCTACCTTCAACTAATGCATAGAAGAAAAAGTTCATTTCAATTTCAAATACCTGGAACTCCCCTCCCGAATTTTCTGTTCCCATTTGGCTATCTCTCAGTCAGATAATTACATAACACTTGACACAATGTGGGAGAAGAAAGCAGCTATTCATAGTGATGGTGAGTGAGGACAAGTGATATCTTTCTCTTCTTATTGTAATCATTTGGTGCTAGCTGACTTATTGTTACCTTGATTCATATTATTTACCTGCTTTGTGTTTGATATCTTTTGTACTTTTTTTACATCAGAACACTCATCTTGGATTTCATTTTCCAGTTTCTTGAGCACACCTTTATCCTGTTCCATTATTTACACTTTTATCCTGTTCCTGTTATTTGCTTTCCCCCATTTCTAGATTGGTTTGAACAGTTAATGCATTTGTCATGTAATTATTTTTTGTGGTTTGGTTTTCTATGTTTTTCTTACTGTGCTGAATGTTTTAGTTCCAGACAGTATTTGAGACAAAGTTTACAGAACAAGTAAAGTGTTTTGCACTGTAATTTTAATCTAGTTAAGTGTAAAATTATATCTACAGTAAAACCAAAGGGGGGAAATGAAGATACTGGATTGCAGAATAACGGAGTTTAGGGGAAAAAAAATCAGCAGGTTGAGTGAAATTGAGTGTAATGAAATGGCAGAGAGGAAACAGCAGAGAGAAACTGAAATGTGTATAATGAGATTAAAGTGTGCCCAAAGGATGTGGAATGCATAACATACAGCAATAAAATGAGGAGTTTAAAAAGCCAATACTGCCAAAGGAGGGAAAACAGGAAAAAAAACAACAACCCACACAGTAAGGAAAAGCAATACAGATAGAACCTCACTGAAATTAGGTATGAAAAGATTTGTGTGGTCACCTTGACCCATAGGTTTTGACAATATTGAAAACATCAAGCACAAAGAAGGATTTGAAGGAATAGAAGGAGAAGCTGTGAATACTAAAACTAATTAAAAAGCAATCCTGCAG
Organism: Geospiza fortis; assembly: GCF_000277835.1. Taxonomy (NCBI): domain Eukaryota; kingdom Metazoa; phylum Chordata; class Aves; order Passeriformes; family Thraupidae; genus Geospiza; species Geospiza fortis. Next base: position 23,555,784 of record NW_005054297.1, read on the forward strand.
TGTAAGACAGCTGTACCAAAATAGATTAAGTAAAACTACTTCAAGGGACTGATGTAAGAAATTGGAAGGACCTTTATTTTTCCTGCCTACACATGTTCCTATTGCCCATTAAACAACAGGAGCTGAGAAATAAGAGACATTCAGGGCAACAGCAATCAATGCATGAGGCCTCAGGCTTGAATTGGAAGTGAAAAACCAAAAACCTGAATCTATGAACAATAGTAATTTCTGGCTCTTAAAAAAAGTATATTTTTTCAAAATTCTGATTTGGACTGAGATAGATAAGGACAAATTTTGAGTATATTTTTATAAGAGAAAATCACAGTTAGGATATCTATTTTAACTTGCAGATTTAAAGAAGTGGCAATGTTCAAATAAATCATTCTTTCTTTGAACAGTTAGGATTGTTTTGATTTTTAAATTATTTTTATTTAAAAATTAATTTAAACATTACTTTTTCCATTTTAATCCACTGTACTGTGAAGACAGATTTGCTTGTAATCTGCACCACCCACTGGGCTGGTCTTCTTAAAGGCATCATGCAGAAAATGGCTGAGAAAGTAATTTTCTCCTCTTAATGAGCTACAATACTCAGAAAATATAATGGCAAATCTTGATCTACAAACTCTTACAGGGACTGAAATTTACTATACTACTGAATAGTAAATTACTATTTACATTTTACTAGACCTTAAAAACTTGTTATTTCAAATGAAATATTTTTTCATAAAAAGCTAGCAGAAATCAGCACAATTCATTTATTTTAGTTATAGAAAGTAAAAGATTCTTCTGGGGAAATAAAAGTACAATTTTCAATTTTATTGAAGAGTATTTTATGTTATAAACCAGTTCTGAAATGTTAACTCCACAAATATCACCACAATTAAAAAGGACTCAATAAAAACCCACGCTACCTCCCCAAAAAATATGGTTTCCATCTGAAAAACACAAGAAACAGGTCGGTCTATTATACCATGTATCATTGCCTTCCTCTCCTTTCTCTTTACATCTCTGGCTTTCTCAGTCTGAACTTCGATCACATTCTTACTCAACACAGGTGACTCACACAGGTATTCCCACAAATTAAAAGGCTACTACTTGATCCTGCAGCCTCTATAAGTGAGCATGGTGGGTTTTTGGAAAGGTAGTTCAGAAAATCTAAGTTGTGATCCATCAGTGAATTGTTTTTTGAGAACCTTACTGTTTACAAGTCTAGAGGGAGCCTAAGGAGATTAACTGAGTAAGTCAGATTCCTGAAGTTGAACAGGTTAACCATGTTTTGTTTACCTTGTGCAGTCACCTATCAGACAATCAGCTTATCAGTAAACTTCCAGGAACAAATATTTTATGCTAGAAGGTATGCATCAAGCCATTACTATAGCTGTGAGTTAGATATAACAGGTTGAGACAAGATTTAGTAATTTTTTTCAAATAGTTCAACAAGATCTTTTCAGACATAATACTAATCAAGTACTGAAGTAAGTGATCGGTAGTAAGAGAAGCTTGGTTTTTGTATTGATTCATGCAATTTTTCCAGCCTGATCACTGACAGAATGAGACTACTGAGCTCCTTGACCCAAGAAGAAAGCTAAGAAGGAAAAAAAAAAAAAAAAACCAACAAACCACACAATGAAATTACAGCACAAGAAAAAAAAAGGACTAAATAGTTCTAGGGATTTACAGTTCAAGTGCCATTTAGATGTAATATCTGTTTCTGGAGATAATTTATCACTGTTCCTACCAAGAAGAAACTTTACAAGTATATCTGTACCTCTCCAGTCATGAGATGAAACTCTTGAGAATCTTGTAGAGTAAAACAACTCAGATAATTGCATAGTCCCTGCCACTGTTTCCTGGCACTGTAGCACCATTGTCTAGAAAGAGAACTGACCCTTAGCTACCTAGAACTATCATCCAGAATACTTCAGAGGTAATTTAACAAAATTAACCTGGAAAATTTCCCCATGGGAGGAAAATAGTGGTTTCTTGTAATTTAAAACAAATTAAAATATTATTTTAGCAATACTTTGGGAAGGGGGTAAGCTGACAAAGCTAAACTGAACTAAAAGCTAAACTAAATTTTTTAAGCTTAGATTGAAACCAGGTGTTTTTTTAGGCATACTACTAATTCTCAATTTTATGCTTGTTACTTATCATTATTTAAATGAGAGCCTGACTGAAGACTGCATTTCAAAGTTAGCTGATCATTAAATAGACTGGCTGTTACTCAAGTTGCTCTCCAACCTCCACATTTCTCAGCAAACCCTCTTCTTAGACATTTAAACATAGATTTCTATGAAGCAGAATAATCAGAAGTGAATTTTAAGGATGTGATCTGAAAATTCCTCCTTTTATGCTATTAATTTGTTTTCCTCCTTTTATGCTATTAATTAGGTCATCAGAGCAGCAAGCTGATCATTCTTGTTCTGATCATCTGGGATTTTGTATCATAAAGGAGCATAGACAGACATTCCAAGCTGAAAACTGTTTATTTTAAAAGAGGAACAAGAATCCAGGTAGCTAAGTGATAAATGTATCTCTTACCAACTGCACACTGATAGTCTTCAGAGTATTATTTACCACAGCAAAAAAGGCAGAAATAAACAAAGATTCAAAAGTTGAGATATATAACTCCATACAAAACATGTTACGATAGTGAATAAAATCAATTGTGGTAAATCAAATACAATGATTAGCAATGACAAAAATAAGCAGTCACTATAAACATTGCCTTTAGTTGCACAGTCTAAAGGACTCAGTGACTGCTGCAGATTTTAGACCTCTTCAGTGCCAAATATTTATGTGAAGGTCAGTATTCTCAAAGCACTTAGAAAAACTACAGTAGGTTTTGAAGATTCATCTGGAAGTTCTTTAGAAAGAGGATAAAACAAACAAAAAATCGCCTGAGAAGTTTTCTATGAATGTTGGAATTATATTCTGTTATTAGCACAGGATGAAATTAGTCAAGGTCAAACATGTCTCAACTACATGGCTTGCTCAAGACCTGGGAGCTGTCAGAGCTGCCTTATAATTTATTCTGATGGAGATCCTAGACATACTAAAGGCTGTGAGAGAAATATATCCAAGACATAGACTTTGTTATTCCATCACATTATTGCCTTACTATTGAGTCTTTTATTAGTTCAGTGATACTCTTATAGTAATTATGCTCAGAATTCATTCTCACTATTATGGTGTAAACTTAAATGTAATGACTTTTACTGTGACCCTTTCCTACCAAAATGAGAGATGTTGTTGACCTCTCATGATCTAAAAACTTTTTGGAAACAAGAATTTTATAACCAAACCCCTCCCCCTCCAACAAAACCCAAACCACCCCCTCCAAAACCAACAAAACACAAAACCAAAAAACACCAAACAACCAAAACAAACAAAAAAACCAAATAAAAATCAAAAAATCTCCCCCAAAACCAAAAAATAACAACAACAAAAAAAGCCCCTTCAAACCAAAAAAATCCAAATATTTCTTCTTGACAAAGAAAATGAAGATGAAGAAAAAAAAATCAAGTTCATGCCACAGAAAGTAAAAAACGTTTAGGATTTTAGTACTGTCAAATCACATATGTTCTTTTCCATTTCACTCAGTTGTGCTTCCATCTGAGTTGACAGAGCTTCACTTTTACATCTGCCAGAGGTATTGCTATTGTAAGTTTATCTAGAACGTACTATGCCATATCCTAGTTGCCTGTCTTACACTTTGAATTCATGTTGCCTTAAGCAGAACACAAACCTGATCTCAGAATGGCAAAGAATAAAAAATCAAAAGCAAATCCAACCAAAAAACTGTCTTGCTTTGATCCTCAGCTGCCAGTATTGCAACCTGAACTTTTGGTTCTGTGTTCTCCAGTTGAGAGACCAAACCATACTGATGTCAGTAAGTTCTGCACAGGAATCTGCAAGCACTAAAAGAAAAAGGAACTGTGAAATAGTTTCCATTTAATACAGAAACAAGAGATTCATCACCCAAAATTTATGTTGATTTATGTTTGGCTCAAGTCTGATTGCAGGTGGAAGGAAAATGTGAAAACAGGCACCAGAATGGGAACTGATATACCTAGAACACACAGAAATAATCTGGGTCTTTGCATGTAGAGACTTGATTTTAGGTGTTTCACTTCCAAAGACCCCATGAAGAAGTGGCCAAAAGATTTGTTAGATAAATCAGTTAATACAAATAACTACATTCATCAGCTGAGTATAAAAAAATAATGTGTAAATTTCAGAGGAAAATGTCAGAGTTTGGTCTTGCAGCTCATATTAGAACTCTTAAGCTTGGTGACGTATTAAACAGTAGCTGGGACAAGACTTCTGCTCTTACTGAAGTCAGGTTGAAGAGGATGTGAACAGCAGTATGTGAAACTAGTACAAAAAATGTAGCAAAGAGGCAAAACATGTACATGTAGCATGTAGACCTTGTCTAATATTACAACAAACAGCATAGCCACAGAAATGTTGGATGATGTAAAAAGCTGCTGGAGAATTGGGAAAATGTGAGAAGCAGCATTGAATGTGTTAAACTAGTATGTATATGCTTTTATTTCTGAAGAGAGAAATGATGTGATGTTCTGTTAAGGTGTTATAGGTAAAAGTTAAGTTAAATTAGGGTACATAGTTCAATTATATTGTATTAATTATGTTATAGTAATTGTATTATGTTAAAGAGCGGGGCTTATTAGAACGTGCTTGGAGAAGAGTCCAGGATTTGGCGGAACAGTGGTCTCGCCAGGAAAGGAGGTCAAAGAGGGATTGGACAGAAGACCTGACCAATCATTCGAAGCCCTGTAGAAATGATTGGTCCAGAATGAATGGCGTTAAAGACCAATGAGAAGCCTGGAAATGGACCAATCATCATGCAGATCCAAAATGGACCAATCCTGGACTCAAAGGGGGCTATAAATGGAGGAAATTTGGTTGGGTTGGGGTTCTTCTTCTTTTTGGATGGTGGTTTGTTTTTGGGAAGAACCCAGTGCACTTGGGGTTAGCGCACTGTTTTGGTTTTTGGCTCACTGTGTGGGTGCCTGGGCTTATCCTGGGTACTCCGTTCCTTGCTGCTGTTTTAATAAATGAGAACCTCTTTCTTTGGAGAAAGTTTGGCCTCGTTCATATTCATAACAAAGGTGTGTTAGTCTGTTAGTTGTTCAAAAGTCCAGAAGAGGTTGGTTCATACATTTTGTCAGGAGACAAAGCATTTGCTCTAAACTTGTACACGGGAACGTACTTTGGAAAGAACAACTTCACATACTTGTACACACAGAGGTGGATAACTAATTCAGAGCCTTTTCACAGGAGAGATTCAAATGTCTGTGTGGATGCTAGAAAGTGGCTGCTTAGCCTGAATAGACTGAGATAGGTCTTGAGAACAACACAGTAAGTTATCAACAATATCCAAAATAAACATCTCAACAGAAACCAGTCTACAAACTCATTATCTATGTTCTTCAGAGTTCGCATCACACAGAAAAAAATGCTACTCCCAGACTCAATGTTGAAATTGCAGCTTTCTATCTGTATGTTGGAGAACAGTTTTTGCAAGTCATAACGAGGACCAAGTCTACCAGAATAATAATTCTGGGTCATGTCTCATTGGACTACTTTTCTTTGTTTTCTTCTAACTTTTTTTTTGGCATGCATGTGTGCTTGTGTTTGTGAAAAGAGCACCAAAGCAGCTAACATTAATGCACATTGAGTTTGTGTGATCAGTATAAGTAGCTGTGTCCAGAAACAAGGTTTTGAAAGAATCACTGAAATTATTTATCTTTTATGATTTATTGGGAAAGTTAAATTGTTTTGTTACTAGGAAGTAAACAACTGTGAATTTACTAGGCATACAGCAACTTAGTTTACACAATTTTGTTTTGTTAAAAAAGGCTATTTTGTACTAAACCAAGGTTGGGTTTACCATTCCATCAGACTTACTGCAGAATACAAAGATGACTGGAACAAAGATGCAAACATGACTTCATGACTGGAAGACAAGGGAGAAGGAGAGGTGTGATATTTTCATTTGTCTGGAGCCCTGTAATCATGTCCAGTTATAAATCTGTTGTCAGTTCCACTGATCAATAATGGGTAGCAATAAGCACTACTAGTCTCCAGCTTGACACTGATGAATGGTATAACCAAGAATGGGATAAATCTCCTGATAACAGCTTCTAGATTTAAAGAAGTCATCCATCTTCTTCTTTCTTTCTCCTGTCCTTCATCCCAAGAACTTATTGCCTTAAATGAGTACTACTCCTTTTTTTTCCCTGTCTCAAGATGTGCTTAGCCCTAATTTTGCTTCAGTGCTGTCTTGCACGCATGCATCTTCCCATGCAACTCACTAATTACTCCATTCTTGCATAGCAATTTCTAAAATTAAGAGCAAGAGCTTTAAGTACATATTTCTGTTCCGCTACAATGAATCAGAAGAGAGAAACAATAAGAAACATTCATCATGCATTTATTCATGGAAAGATACCTTTCCATGAATAAAAAACCTAGCAATCTTTAAGGCTAGCTGCTGAAAATTTTATTGTTTCCTGGGAGAAGAGTCCTAGATTTCTACACATGGGCATATATGTGACTGTAAATTTATTTTATGTATTTATTTAATTTCAAGTAGCTTTAGGTTCCGAAGTCCACAACAACAACATGGTTCACTACTGGTAGCATTAACTTATGTCACTGTGACTAAGAAAACTGAGTTTGGCTTGCACATTTATGCAGCAGAGATGGAATCTATTAATCCACCACATTATAGAAAAATTTTGTTGAATTTCTTTTAGTTTTAAAGCTAATATAGTTGTTATTAGTGCACATCATGCTGGATTTTACAAAGATGCGTCACAGAAAGAATTGAGGCACCTGCACAGTGGAAAATATTAATTCTACCCAATTTCACCTAGTATAACACCTAAGTTCTTTATTTGTACAAAAACTTTTAAGCCAGAAGTTAAATAATGCAGAATTTTCATGGCATTCGCAGAACTGGATTATGATATACAGTTGTATTTGAATGTGGGTATATTTTTCTGTTCTGATGAAATTTTGTGCAAAGAAATATCTTCTGCAGATTAAAGTCAGGTGTCTATAAAACTGAAGAGCCCAATCCTATCTCAGAAAAAATATAAATTTAAAATATTATTTTGCTCTCAGTATAGTTTGGGTTTAATTTTCTTATTTTATCTCAATATAATTTTTTTTAAAAGCCTAGATTAATTTTTAGATTTTTTTTTACTAGTGTTTGCTCAAAAGAAAGCAGCAAAACACATTGATGTAAAATCACAGAACTTTCTTCAACTAAAATGGGTTGGAAAACTGTATTCTCCAGATATCCTGGAGAGGTGCCACCTGACAAGAAGGCGAAACACAAACACACTGGATCAGTAAGGGACAAAGTAAAACTACAAGAGTATTAAGAGAAGGGTACCTGCAGTCTTTCATTGTTTGCTTAAGAAGTGAATCATGTAAGTATAGATCCATTTCATGCCATCTCATAGACTTTGCAATGCTACATTTCAATTTATCTCACATTTCTTGAATACACAGGAAACCTTCTCAATGACACCCTTTGAAACTTTCATTGATTATTGCTATACTCAGAAATTCTTCTAAAGTAGAACAATTGTAGTCCCAAATGGACCCCGTAGGAAAGGGGAAAATGTATTATAGAGGACAAGTCACATCACAATAGCCTATTATTTTGGCTAACACCTGCTTAAACAAACGGCACTATCAGCTAAAGCCTTCTGTCAGATTTAAAATGCACAATCATGCCCTAGATAAGCTTACCTAATTTTAACACAGCAGTACACATCTCAGTGTTCTGAACACACCAAGCAGCCCTTAAATTCTGTGGCTATATACCACCCATACACAGATCATTTTGTGGCCAATCTGCATTTTATATCACTTAAATATCTATTCAACCAATTAAAGACAGCTGTCAATCAATTGCAGAGTAGACTAGATATGTGACTGGAGAGAACCAAAGCAAAAATAAGATTATCAGGATGGAGGTTATACCTCTAAAGTCTCATAAAAAATATAATGACAGGAAAAATTCAACCAGAGATGTTAAATGCTCAGATAAGTCTTGTTGTCAATAGTCATGATGGCAATGAATAGAAGTGAAAAGATGACTCTGAATCAGCGTAAAAAATATAAGCATGTTTGCTGCTTCTCCCCCTCCCCCCTTTTTTTTCCCTCCAATTTTTGGCCACTTCCTCACCTTATCATTTTACATGAGAACTTTGAAGTATTAAATATCAAATCTATAATCATCCTTCAATACAGCCCAGAAAAGTGAATTAATTTGTTAGCAGTAGATTTCTCAGTAATCATGGTGCTGTCATGAAATAATGCTTTCTAAATCCATTTTAAAAACATTGTTACACTTCCCCACCTTCCTTTAATCTTTTATGCAGTGTTCTGGTGCAACAGCAATTATTTCTCTAGCTTTCTCACCTGTATTCTCTAAGTCTCAGGAGGGTATTATGTATTTCCTCTGGACAGACAGGGAAAGCACTGCAAAAATCAACAGTTCTATGTGCATTTTTCTTACTGTAACACTCAAACAATATGAACACATTGATATATGGTCAAATTTAACTTGCTGTTTAGTATGTTAGAAGTCAGATGATTAAAGACATAAGAAGGCATATCACTTGAGTATCTTGATTGCTAGACAAAGTTGAAAGAAAACACTGTGGCACTCTGTTTTAATTTAAAAAGCACCCTTATTTTGGGTTTATGTATTTTATATTCTTTGTATATATGTAATTAGTAGTTGTAATTAATAGTAGTAGTAGTAAAAATTAGTAGGAAAACTCAGCACTTTGGTAAGGGATGCAAAGCCACTCTTGTGGACACTAGGACTGTCATCCACTGGGCCAGGCTGGGACTGAAGAGCTTGGCAGGCTCACCAGGGTGTTGATTTTCCCAGAGCACTGCTTGTTGTGGCTGTTGTCTGTTCTGCAATGCTGACAACACCCACCTGGCAGATCTGTCTTTCCAAGGGCACCAGAGCTGAAACAGCCCTGGGAGAGATGTGGGGTGAAGGTCTTATCCAAACACTGACCAGAAACTCTCCAGAGCATCCCTTTTCCAGTCCACAAGATGCTTGCTGTGAAAAGGGAAGAAGCCAATTAGTCCTATGGATAAGGTTCTGCAGGGTTCTTGGAGATCTCCATCCTCTAAACAGTTCTTCAGAGACTGGGGGTCTCTGGTCAGTTCCCTGACATATTCTTTAGCCTAAACCAAGGTCTCACGCCTCAGGATGTGTTTGCAGGACATGTTTCCCTCCCACTGGCATGGGCTGAATTTCAGCAAAACTTTTCTGGGAAATCTGGAGCTTATCCAACCTGTTTATTGGGATCACATTGCTTTGCAGTCCTTGTGTGGCATCCACTTCCTCAGTGGGAGCTGAGGACATGAGATTACCTTGTTTGGAAACTGACCTCTTTCTCTCCGTGCAAAGCTTTGAGCTTTGCCTTCTCCTGCCTGATATTGCCACTGTCATGTGCCACAACCCTGTCCTACAGGCTCCAGTGCCTCTCTCACAGCTCCCGCTAGAGTGAGAGTGGTAAAGAAACCACCAATGTTTAGCTACCTAGTTTCTGCACCACCACATCAAAGTGCAACTGCCCAGCTGATGAGGAAGCTGAAATTAAGGTCAAAGTCTCCAATTTCTTAAGATGGAGTCCTTCCAAAAGTCCCCAAAAGAGGACTAGTGGAATTTCTCCTTGTGAGCAGAAAATAAATCCTGGTGGAATTGTGGGTGTATGTGTCTTGTCAAGTATAAATAAACAGAGTTAGAAAGTACTGATGAACCCACAAAGGCAGGATTTAAATATAATTATTCAGAATATCTCTTATGTTCTATAAAATGCACTGATTGCATTTTATCAAACATAAGATGCACTAGTGCATCCACCAGTATTAGATCCCTGCAAAGTCATGTTGAATGGTGACTGTTTTGGCAAAAAGAGCTAGGCAGTCTGGCTTTCCATTATTAGTTCAAAATTGCAACCTGTGCTTTTAATCAATCCTAAATAAATCTTGTACTTGTCACTATTTGACTTACAGGATTTGGAAATAAGTTTTCAAATAAGTCCTTAGTTAAAACACAAATAAAAAATAAAGTCCGGACTCTGCATTCCGCAGGTGTCAAGCTACTTCATGAAGCAAATATGAATTCCAAATCTAAGAACAGTATATTTCTAACACAAACATACAACCATTCACATACTACATCCCCCTAGCTGATTCCTTAACATATCACTTTTCTATGGAATAAGATTAAAAATCTTGCAAAAGTTCAGTACTACAGTCGAAATGCAAAAACACACATATACAAAACTGCAGAGTTTCTAAAAATAATATTACAATTTAAGATCCTATTCACTTGAAGAATTTCATGCCTAGGGTCAAATAACAAACATAAGTAAAAACCCAAAAAAAACAAAAACCCCAAAGCAAAAACACACATACCATACCACTACCTCTTCAAGAAAAAGAAACCACAAACTCAAAACATTTGTCTATGCAAAGCTTCTTGTGACAGCATTTAAGTGCTTGGCTGAAATCACTATCAGCTTCGTTCATTACTTCTCTGTTCTACTTTGTTCCTCTTGTGTCATTGCTTTTCTAAAACTGTATAAATTTGTATATGTACCATTTTTTCCCTTATGTACCAAACACTGTACTCACCCTATTTCTCTTTTGTCAACCCCTTGATGCACTATGACTGTATTTTGTCTTCTGTTTTCGTCTTACTATAACCTAAAGCCTGATTTCAACAAATGTTAATGTCTTCCAACTCATACTAGTTTTTTGCTTAATTTCTCATTTCTCCTTTAATTTTTTTAATGAAATGTTATGGAAGCATTTTAATGGAGTTCAAGAGCTCAGGCTATTGAACAGTTATGAACAATTCATAACTGCTCTTCCTGAAGACAAACCATAAAAGAAGGTTTTCATCAGATTTTCAGTTTTGTGAGAGCCTGAGGATAGCAAAGGACAGTGGGGACAGCTATAAAGGGAATTAAATGTATTCCCTATTATTATAATGTTTCTGCCTGCTAATTAAATTCACCCAGGGGTAAAGATCTTCCAAAACCATTGCATCTTAAACTCTCCATACGTTGTATGAGCATGATGCACCTTGGAATGGAACCCCAAATTCCTTCCTGTTTGTGCCAACATATCCTTATATACTCATACACTTACTGTGGATTTTATTGTCTATTTGGAAGAAATATAGTCTTAAAGAGCTGATAACAAACTTTTGAAAAAGATTAAAGCAAAAAGTCAGGATCCAGCTTTCTATACAGCCTACTTAAATACAAAGCAGTGGTCCTTTGAAGTTTCTTAAACAAAGCAGAGTTGGTTCCTACCCTAAATTCACTTTTACAAGTAAAAATCAATTTTAAAAAATCCATTTTAAAAGATCCTATTTTTTTCCTCTCTGGATTGCTTTGTTTTCATATATTCAATATTTCTGACAACATTTAAAACATAACAATTTTGAGTACATCAAAAAGTTCAGTAGCTGGCTTTCTCAGTATGCAATGTCAGCTGAGTTACATAACAAAATGCAACAGGAGGGAGGGATTTTTAAGAAAAAAAAATTTATAAAATACTGAAGTAAAAGTTTTCCTTTAAGTACTGTTGATCAGTATATCTCCATCAGATTATGGTCCAAGTAGATGCAATTCCCACCTCGTGTTGCCTGCAAAATGAATTGTAGTGTTGTATCTTTCCTCGATTAATATGGGAAAGAACTCCTTTTAACTGAGCAGAATTTAGCCTTGAATAAAAGGGTCATGCTGCCTTCTTAATTAGCCATTTCTTCAAAGAAGTATAGATAACATTCAATCAGTCTTATGTCTCAAAAAAATTATTGAAACTGCAATTATACTACAGAAAAAACCATTTTTATTAAATAAAAATTGGCTGAATATTATCAATAATGAGTCTTCCATCTCCACTAAATTCTTCATACTATCACGAACAAAGGTGTGAGTACTTTCCTGTCCATATCCCTTTTCATTACTGATATTACATTTTTCATTATATGATACAGCAAGGAAAAGGACATATGGGGGGAAGGGGAAATCAGTCACTTTCTTTTCATTCAATTATGAGAAAAGCAAGACTATTTATCTTAATTAATGTTCATCTGAATCAAGTTCCTGCCTCCTGAAAGTAATACAAAGGTTCTCCAACCAGAAGGAAAAATTCTGTTTTTATAAAGAATAAAAGCAAGTAATAGCAGACAATTAAATATTTTATTAGCCATATCATCCTAGACATTCAGTTCTTAGACTCAGCTAAGACTGATAAGAAAAATAAAAAGGAGATCCCAAGCAAACAACAAACAAGGGACAAAGGAAACAACATATTGATATTCTAGCAGTTTCAGACCTAATACCAAAGTGAAACATTAAGACAGATAGATAAAGCAAAGCAGAAAAATACATATGGCCATTCTGAAAGGAAGTGAAGTACCTGCACTTAGCAATAAACAGAAAATTTTGATTCAGCCAAGACTTTGGAAGGTATCTAGCCCAGAACAGTCTTTACTCTGCAGTGCAAAAGCTCTTGCAGAGAGATGGGAACTGGGAGGGAAGAAAAGAGACTTGCAACCACCACCTGGCTGATGGCCAAGATCAAGCTGAAAAAGAGCTTTTACTTGGAGAACTCTCCAAAAAGCCCTTTCTTTCTAGAATACCACATTTTTTGAAACTGAAAATGCTGCAAAGGTCCTGATTTCCCTACGTTCCTAAGATCCAAGTAATTTCCAGTGATGTGTTTATAATAAAAACCTAAGGTTTTCTTCAAATTCTTCCCTTCTTCTGGCTCTTTCTGATAGACCCTTGTGGGGAGCAAACATCAGTTTGCCCTACTGGAATCTGATGATTTTAGTGCTGTCCTATGACACCAGAGAAAAGTCAGTGCTCTCATTCCAAAAATGGCTGAAACAGGCAGTTTCAGACTTCCCCACATTCCATGCCTTTTATATTACTTTAAAGGAAATCAATTACAAAACACTTCTCTGTTTCTCTAGAAGTGCTCAAAGTACCCAAACCCCTTCATCTATAATACTTTGTTTTAAAAAAGAAAAACACCAGGTCAAACAGAACCCTTCATCTTGGTATCTTCAGATATCTTCCGATGTCTTTTGGGACAAGCTGGAGCCTGGCCTTTCTATTTTACCACATTATTAAGTGCCATTTGTGATCTTCAATCTAGCCACAGCAGATTAAACTTGTCAATTAGTCTGACCCTTCACTTGCCCTTCAGCCACTTTAGAACACCAGGCTTAAGAAACTCAGTATTAAAATATATTGTTAAATGAGTGTCATTAATCTTTATTGTAAAAGAACAAGAAAAGTTCTCCAGCACTCTGTTCTTTTCTGTAATGGGGTAGGAAACTTGTAGCAACAGGCTCAGGGTATTATATACAATCTGTAGGATTTTTTATGTTCTTTTTTGGCTTAAGCTGAAGATGCTGCTTCTTACTATCACCTGAGCTGCATATCTCCATGCATTCAAGCTGTTCTAGTATCAATAACTCTGTAGCCTTTTAATATCTAGGAATATTCATATTATGTTCTCATCCTTAAGGTCTGTTAATTGCTATTTTATTCAGGCTTATGCCTTTAGTATGGTAGTTTAGAGCTGAACCCCAGTGAGAGCATTCTGGAATACAATTATACCTTTTGATTTGTGATTTTTTTTTTTGCCTTCTGTTACAGCAGCAACCATGCAGACAAATCAAAATGAAGTTAGGTATTCACACATGCCAATGTGTGAAATTATATGTAGAAGTCCCAATATGACCAAAATTACCTTTTGATGTCTGTTGACTTCTTGCTCCTTTACCACCCGTTGAAAGAATCATTGCATTGTGCATTCTAGCTTCCCATATCCCAGTAAGACTGATAGTGAAATTATTATTGTAAATTAAATACTTATTTATGTTACTTCAGTAACCTTTAGAAACTCTGAAGTAACATGGTAACTACTGTGAAGCAGCATCTGAGATTTCTGAACAGCAAAGTACCATACTTTCTGACTCACAGTGTATATTCTACTAAAGCAGATCAGGTTTCTTTACTATAGTCTGGAAAACAAGGATCAAGAGGTTCAAATTCACTCTGCTGCTGGGCTTTGTTATCTTACAACAGAGATAACAAGCAAAAAATTTAAACATGGCCTTTAAGTACGATGTCCTAAAAGCATAAGTTTTTTTCATTGTCTGTGAGATTTCACTTTTCTCTCCACGTTCCAAAAAAGGAAAAAAAACCTCCTCAACAATATGAAGACTTACATGCCAAGAAACAATGGGGAGAGATCCCAAGAAAATAGGAACCTCTTCCCTGCAACAATTTCAGAGTGAGAGGACAAGTTAGAACCAGAATAGTAATGAATGTGAACATTTCACCAGGGTAAGGACATTTTTCATTACAAAGTTTCTGATATACCACATATCACAGTGCTTAAAATTCAAAGCTGCTCAGATTGTATTCCATCCAATGTACTTGTTGGTTGTATTTCTTGGGTATATAATTTACTTGACAGGCAGAGTTTAAATGCTTTAAAATAAACCATTTTACTAAGAAGAGATGCAGTGTAGTAACAGAGCTTTAAGTTTTACTGGGCTTTTAAATGTAACCAATTTGTTAGGTGAAATCTTTAGAAATGAACCCTAAAACCTATAACTAGAAGAATCCATTTGCATTGCCTTTTTTCCCCCCTCACTGAACCATTCAAACCTTTTCCATTATTCATGTGCAGAGGCTTCTGTAACTTATGATCTGTAGTGTAGAAGACTTGGCCTGCTGCTGTGACTGCTGCACCTATGGCTAATCTATATCTGGGGCGAGCACTGATGAAAATCACAGTCAGCAAAAGATTCTGCTGAATACATCAAAAGAGATTAAAACATTACACTGTCTTTTTATACCTGCTTATCCCATTCTCTATTTCTTCTAATATATTAGATAAAGTGGTTTTCATTATGTTTGTTTGCTGTTGTTTTAATTTTTATTTCATCAGCACTTTAAAAACATAGCTCTGTGATGAAGGTTGCCTCCCTTAAACAAAAGCTGTATAAATACAAAAATTTTTAAAATTAAAGTCTTCACTAGTCCACCATGAGCTTCATTCTTCTAACTCAGATAAACACCCTAAAACACATAACCAGTCTACTATTTCACACTGAAAATAGCATATCCCATTCTACATTTCAAATACTCCAACAGGATAAGTTATGTGATATAGTTGATTATTGTAATAAACATATTAGAGTATATACATTCTGAAACTGCAAAGGCAAAATAAAAAGTGAAAATAGAGTCAAGGTGATGAAATTAAAAATTTCCATGACTATTTTGTTATCTCACAACAGAGATACTCAAACAATAAGGTTAAACATCATCCTGGTTAAGTGGCCTAATTTTGGATACTAAGTGGAAAAAGAAGATGGCAGTATCAATTAAACCCCCAATTTCTTAAACACATTGTTCATGCTCTAAAATGTTTCCTTCTCGACTTGCTGAGAAAGGCTTTATAATTTTTTTCTGTTTATATTTCAGTTGAGTTGACAATGCTTGTCAAGGTTACCTATTTCTCTTCTATTGATTAAGCAACCACTCAGTTTTATTGCTAGATGAAGCTGTGGAGATTTGCATGCTTTTATATTTTTTAATCTTAGAATCTTGATACTTATAGATAAGTTTTTTTGAAAGCCTATGTAAGGTTTAAAAACCTAAACAGAAATAACATGAAACTAATCAATATATTCAAGTACCAAGTAATAACTTATGAGGAAAGAGTCAGCTATTAATTTGTAACACAAACAGGTGGAAGCCATACAGAAATGAACAAGCTGATTATATGCAAAGGTTTCTGGTCTATTGTGGGCAAGCCTCTGGATTAAATAAACGACCTCAGAGGCAGACTGTGAGTGGAGAAGGTGAATGTATTGGTCAGTTCCCAACCCTCAATCAATCGAGACTTGCAGGTTCTGAAAAAACTTCTAGTATTTTATGGAAACACTGGTATAGACCAACTCTAACTTTTAACTTTGGTGTTCACAGAGCGAGTAGAGTTTCACTAATTTATTGAAAATATTGAGATTAAATCATCACATGGAAAGAAAGAGATTATGTTATTTAAAACTAATAAAGTTTTACTGCAAATTCATGATCTTAACAGAGCAGCATTTTCTGGTAAACATACTTTTTCATGTAAAAAGTTGTCAGACCTATTATGAACTCTAGTTCTAAGTCAGATGAATTAAGTAGTCTCTGCCAAGCAAACGCCCTTCTACTCACAAGCTGTGGAAATCATCTGGAAATGAGTGAGAAAGTGTACCATTTTCTGGCAGATATCTACAGCTTAATTATAGACATAACCCAAACTGTCAGTATGATCTCTCTGTCCTTCCCTCCAGAACAGGCCAAAGCAACATGAAAGTGACAACACCCTTCAATTTACTGCTTAGGTCTAAGAATGGCAACTTCTATGCAAATATATGCCAGGTAATCAAGGCACAAAGCCCCCGGGATGGAACAGGAAATTCCACTACCAAGCAAAGGTGTGTGCATATAATGGGGGAGCCATGATACTTAAAATGGTATGGTTCACATTGGCCATATGAGACACAGCATGTGTGGCCAGGAACAGCAGTCAGAAAGAAAGGAGCATAAGACATTATTTTCACGTACAGACAGGGATGACCAATGTTGAATGGAAAAATAAATATACTGAAGTTTAATAAACTGTTTTCTTTGGCTTCCACAGACTTCAGAGAAGGACCAGATAAAGAAGATCTTTTGTGAGAGGAAGAAACCACAGTTATTTTAATTTATCTGTACAACATAGGTCTGGATTAATTGTCCCAAATAGTACCAATGACCGGGATTTTTTTCTTTTGCTTAAAAAAATGTGTTCAAACTTTTAATTATTCAGTAAGTTCTAGTGTAAAAATTAATCTGTAGAATTAAAATCAGGAATTGATGTATTCTCTAAGAAAATAAAATCAACGAAATTTCTCTACCCATTTTGTGGAATAATGTATAATTTCCAGCAATATCCTCAGAAAGCCAGAATTCCTTACCCTGGTGGAACATATTTTCAGGGTCCTCACTGAAATTAGTAAATACACCAGCATACAGGAATGAACTCCTGATTTCCAGTTAAGTGTACAAAATCCTGTATGAAGTTTAATCCTCCCAATTAATAATCATACTGGCCATAATGCCTAATACAATACTCTACTAGGAACTCACATTTCTTTTGCTGATCCAGTCTAGCAAGCCTTTCTTGTACTGAGAAGGTGCAAATGTGTTCTATGTTGTATCTTGCACTTTTCTTTGCCTTGCCTTTCATATCACTACCTGAAGGACTCTTCAATTTTTTACTAACCATGAGACATGGCCATCCATTCTTTCCCTTCTTTTATGCTACATTCCATCAGTGACTTCATAATAAAAGACATGGTCAGACCCAAATACTTAAAACTAGTTATGAGTACAGAAAAAACCCCTCTTGGTTCTTAGACAAACACTTGAAAGGATGTTTTAGTGAAATCAATATTGCTCTACAAGAGACATAAGAAACCTGAAAATGATCACATCCCAGTCTCAAGCCAGAAATAGATCAAGACCTGTTACTTTTTTTTTTTTTGCAGTAATGGTGGTCTACAAGAGCTAAGCTATGCATCACTCATCCAATGGAAAAGGAGTCTTTCAAATTAACAGGGTACATTGCTTTTTTGAGATATCACCCTTATATCCTATTAATTTTTCTTTAGCAGTATGAAGTACTAAACTTGTCTTTAATTAACAAGTACTCAGCTAAAAATATATGAAGGGACCCCAGAAAGAGTCAATAAGTATTTTATTTAAAGGAATTACATTTTTCTTACCAGAGTTCAAATTTCTGCAGAACTGATATATCAAAATTATTTGTAAAATGTGTTCAAGATATATCCATGCCTGTGCATTCACACTTCACAGCACTGCTACTCTGCCTTATCAGTGAATGCTACAATGAAGTAGAATTTAGGATTCTCCTAGGGATGTAGGGATTTTCCAAGCTACTACCACACAGAGGAAGACTTGACTTTTATCCAGTAGTAGCCTGAAGTACTGGCGTGTACTTCCAAAACTATCTGTACTTTTTAACTTAAAACATACATCCATATCTATCCATATTACCTCTCTGGAGCGGATACCTAGCTGTACAGATCACTGAACACTTTCAGAGGACTTGAAGGTAACTAATGTTGACTATCAAAGAATGTTAGTGAGAAAATCATTGGTAGATTCTGAATTCAGTGCTGTGTGCATTTAATTTATTTTGCAAAAAATGTAATTTTCTAACTTGAGAGAGCACATCTCCTAGTCCACTCTGTCAGTGTTGCTAGTTCCAAAACCAGTACTTGTAATGTCAAGGACATGAGACATCTAGGATGCTGAGATCAATTTCAAATCTAACAAAGTCTAAACTGGATCCCAGCTATCTTTTATAACATAACACAACCTAGGATGGCATCATGTTGTATATTTTTATGTCACAGAATAAGCTAAAGTTTGAAGGGACCCACAAATATCATTGAGTCCAACTCTCTGCCCTGGACAGCACCATACCCAAGAGTTACAACATGTGCCTAAGAGTATGGTCCAAACTCTTCTGTCCTTCTCCTTCCCCCAGCATACCCCCACTCCCTCATCAAGAGAGAAAGGCATTGGTTTATGCCATATCAGCTAGAGAGCAAAGTGTACTACCCATCTTCAAATACATTTAATAATCCTGTAAAATATTTTTCTTTCCTTCTCATCTGTTCCTCTCAAGGATCAAGCACAGTCAAAAAAACCCCAAAGCACTTCAAGAAATGAGTTAGAGGGTTTGCTCTTTCACAGTTCATCAAACAAATGAAGAACTGAAGATCATGTACCTGTGATTGAAAATAAGATTTTTAACAAGCAGGGAAATGAATAATTCATTTTCAATGTGATCTTTGGACTGGTGTCCCCTGGTTCTTCTCAAACTCACTACATCAGAAGAATTACTCTGAAGAGATTTCACATGACAAAAAGATTCCTTTACACTTGTCAGAGAGTCAAGGTGGCCTCCCATCAACAATATGGCTTCACAGGTTGATTTTCTTTCTCCTTTTCTGAGTCCATTTCCCTCTCCTGAATACTGATTAGAACCTGTATCTGCTGTGTTCCTGTGACTTTGAACAGAATCAAACAAATTCAACTTTGTGAAGACATTGACTTGAAACAGTTTGAGGCAGGACTATGGGAGCTCTCTAAGATTGAAAGGATTTTCTACTTCCTCACATGCATTCACTGTACTGACCCTCAAAATTGGTAGGAATTAAAGGTATTTCTTCCCTTCCCAGAAACATTTTTTTATACAATATTTGTGACAGGAGCAACAAGAAATAGATTTTTTATTATAATGCTCTTATCACTGCAATATAAGTGGAAAGCAAAGTCAAAATAATATAACATGGAACATAAATTACAGATTCGAAATGAAATACTTTAAAAACAGCAAAGTTCTTGGGTGTCAAGATATACTGACATTTCAAAATATGCCCTTGCTTGACATGTTTCTTTATTATTGCTGTGTAAGTATCAGTTGCTTTTTTCAGAAGGAAATGTACTTCAGCAAGTATTTCTTCTGCTTATTTTTAAAAAGATATATCTAATTTAGACCTTATATATTTAGTTTTCAGATCAGTAACAAGATCTTCTAGGAACCCAGCATTATCTGTTTTCTTATCAAATGTGCAGTGTTTTGTGCTGATCACTATCAGAATGATAATATTTAGGAGAGGCTATATTACCAATATTTCCTATTTAGGACACCAGCAAGACTTGGGTCTTAGAACATCAGGAGGAAAGACAGGCTTTTCCTTTGTGAACAAAAGCTTTCCAATATTCCCATCACTGGCCCAACACAAGAAGGAAAGGAATGCAGATATTTCCCCCCTCCCCGAGCATTGATTTAAGGGGTTTACCTAGCAAATCAAAATAATCCATGACAGAAAAAATTTAACTAGGAAAGAACCCATGTCTCCAAGAGCAAGCATTTACATCTTCTAAAAAACTGGAAATGCTCTCAAAATTTTGGGAGAAGTGAGCTCACAGAAATCAAAAGGGAAGTGACTCTGTATTTAATAGGCCCTAGAACCTCTGACTGGGGAAAGAATCAGGAATCTGTTTGTAGAACAGGCATGCTCCTTTGTTACTGAGATCTTGTTAGTATCAGAGAGAGTTTACCCTGAAGAGAGAGCTGCTGGAGAGGAACAAAAACTATTAAGGCATAACAGACCATGTTTAATTGATAATTTTATATATAAAGCAGGATTTCAGAATTAATTTAATTATTAAACAAGTACAATTTCACTTTACATCAAGACAGAATCCACATTAGTTGAACCTTTAAAGGATAGCTTGGAGCAAATAACAGTATAAACAAAAATACCTGTAATATTACACACATTTCATACAAGACCTTGAAATGAAAACAGCTGAGACACCATAAGAGCAGGTATTCCTTATACTGAAAATCTGTATAAATTGACAGCACAGCTTAATACAAAGCTGAATGCTACCAGAAATGACATAAGATCAGATTCACTCTACAAGTATAAAATTAAGCATAAATATTTTCAGACATTTTCAATTCTCCGAACATTCTAATATAGTCAAATTATTCAAAGTTATGCTATTAAAGAGAAATTCATACAAACAATCACTTTTACCTCAAACACCAATGGTACTTAGAATTAGCAATATGATACTGAATTAAAATATCCTTCACTCTGATAACTCCTATCCATTTTGAGATTTATGTAGAGGAAAAAACAACAATTATAGAGGGCACAGAGACAGTGGGGTGTTAGTGCTAGGTTTCTGAAGGACTATCAAAAAGCGCAATTTTGCTATTTCTTCTCTGCACAAGATAAACCCTCCCCTCTATCCCCAAGAGACATTTCTGCACTGTCTGCAGTGAAGTGACAAGCAGTATCTCTTGGTTCACCTTCAGCCAGTACTCTTTACTATGCACTAAATTTTCCTAAAAAAAAAAAAACAGAACAAAAAAACAAACCCCACCAAACAAACATCCCCAAAATACAACACCCTGCCAAAAACCCAAACAAGACAAAACACCAAAAACCCCCAAAGAAAACAAACAAACAAAAAACCCCAAACCAAACCAAAAACCCTCAACAACAAAAAAACAAAAACAAAGAAAAGGCCTACTGAGACAAGCATTAAAATAAATGTCCACGGTTTTCAAAATACCATATATATATAATACACACACAGGCATATGGGCATTTATTTCTTCCACAGCACTTTTTGAGAAGGTGATCAAAAGAAATCAATGCAATTCTGCAATTCACAGAAACTGTAAATATGTAACAGTACAAAATAAACTGTCCAGTGTCTTACACACATCTTCAAGTAGCACATCTGAGTGGGAGCACATATCAGCCTTTGAAATGGAATTGATTAGACAGTGTTTGTTCCTCTAGTCCCTGGAGGACTACAGACTTATTTCCACATCAGTAAATTCAGTGGGATCTTTCTTGCTGACACAAAAATTGGGACACTAGTGGGAGCACTGTAGGCTGCAGTGTGACTCTAGGCAGAGTTGAGAGATACAGATAGTATTTTAGCTACTGCTCTTACTAGTCAAGAGATATTCATACCAGGAGACATCCTAGTCCAGAAAGGCACATCAATATCAATTGCTCCTGTCCTGTTTTCTTTTTCTTCAGGGTAGACTTTGTAGTTTTAGAATGGACTCTTGGCAATTTACCATTCACTCCATCTTACCTCAAGCCAATCTGGTGAGGAAGCAGGGCAAGAGGCAGAAAAATAAGTATTAGACAAGGGCCCAAGTTGGAACAATTCAAATTATGGTGTGATATGGTGGGTTGAGGCACTGGCTACATGAGGACTTGGGAAGTTGGTATGAACCAGCTGTGGAGAAAGACTGCAGGAGCCACATTATGCTGGGTGTATGGATGTGAATGTTGGGTAAACTCAGACTCTGTCCCCTGTATTTCATGTCTCCAGAGATATCTCATGGCCTGAAGAAGCATAACAGCTACTCTGCTATTTTGTTTCTTAGGGTTTTTTCCTTCTTTCTCTCCAGAGGAAAGTTAATTACATCCATATGTACTGTCATATAAAATTACCCAAATTAAGTAATACTACTACTGAGGAAAAAATGATCCAGCTGTAATGCAAACAGAAGAAACTCTGCTCTTGAGCCAAACAAGGTTTTGTCTCACCTGTGCGTTGATATCTAAAATGACACCAGAAGTCACCCATCCTAAATTAAAGTGTACTAGTTAAGGAGTGGACATGCGACTTGAGATGCTCTTCACCTGGGCTACCAAAGCCAGAGTCACAGGCTCACACCCTAGGAGAAAGAACACAGGCAGTGCTATGCTGCTCCATTACAGAGGATGGAATACTGCTCCAAGTGAAAGGCAATGTTAATTTGTCCGCAAGCAGAACATAGAGGCAGAATGAAATAACAGCTTATACAGCTGAGAGAAGCTGGCCTTCGGTCAGGCTCTGTCTTGAGTCAAGGCTGTCTCTTCCCTGGTGTTACTATTCTGTGTGTCATCCTCCTCAGTGCAGCCTTCACCTCTTGCTTCTGAGGGTGTGGAACAGAGGGTTCCGCATGAGGATCATCATGGTATAGATCACAGTGGCCACTCTGTTTTCATCCACTGAGAAATGGGATCAGGGAGGCACATAAATAAAAAGAACAATCCTGAAGAACAGACTCATCATGGTCAGGTGGGAAGCACATGTGCTGAAAGCTTTCAGCCAGCCATCAACAGCGTAGATGACGAGGTGGATTATCAGCAGTTGATGACTAAGTTTAGGAGATAAAGACAATTATGGTGCTCAGGATGCTGTGCACAAAGGATAGAGTGAAAAGAACTAGCTTGCTACTGAGACCCTAAGCAAGAGCGAAAGATCCCTGTGGGGATATTACAGAAGAAGTGGCAGATCACACACTGGTGGCACGTTCCCCAGCACTGCTCATTCCCACGCACACAGGGCTCCACTGGAAGCACAAGCCCCTTATCACCACTCCCAGGGCTCTGTAATCTTGCTGCTCCTTGAATGTTCCTGCCTGCATCACCAATGCCCACAAACAACAGAAGTGGTTAATGGTTACTTTGAGAAGTTTGAAGATTCTGCTTGAAAATATCTTTTGAAATCAAATACTGAAGTCACTTTCTAGCACTTAGGTTTTACACCTAACAAACACTAAGAATGAAAATAGTAACTGCACTTCTCTGACCATGCAATTTTTCATAAAAAGTACCTTAAAAACTCCACAACTGGTTTTCACTGCTATTAATCAGAATCACCCTTTAGTGCTTCCATGTAACTGACATTTTTTTATGTCCTTTGCTCAATGTTCTTTCCATCATTGTGAAGAGATGGGTAATCACTAAATAGACAGAGGTTGCATCAGGGTCAGGGTCTTTGAGCAACCTGGTCTAGTGGGAGGCATCCCTGTCATGGCAAGGGGTTGAAACTAGATGATCCGAAAAGTTCTTTCCAAGCTGTTTCATGATTCTGAAAGCTTTTTGAAGAGTAATATGAGTAATAATAACCTGGGTTAGGGAAGAACCTCCATCACAATTTTCTAACATTTACTTTCCAACAGATAAGTAATGGGATATACACTGTGTGCTATTATACCAGGGTCAATCTAGCACCCCACTAAAAAGCACAGGGTAACTGAATTCATAAAGCTGACAGATTTTTCACCGAATAAATTTAGTTCATGTTTGTATTTTTTTCAGAAGATGGCAAATAATATCTTTTACTGGCAAACATAAGCAGAATATAAATATCTATGTTCAAGACTTATTCTTAAATATGCTTTTTTAAATTCCTCACGTGGTTTTCCTATCTTTTAAGTGTACATTAATAAAATGCAATTATACTCTGTGAGAAGTATAAAGTTATTCTGATGGATCACAAATAGGGTTAGGAAATTCCAGTCTGACCTGGAGTCAATATCAGCAAGAAATGCAAAGGGAAATAAGAAAGGATTCTAGAAATGCATAAGGAGCCAAAGGAAGAGCATGGAAAAGACTGAGATACTCAAAGTGTTATCAGCTTGTCTCTACTAGTAAAATCATCTTTCAGGAATCCCAGGCCCTGGAGACCAGAGGAAAAGTATGGAACATTACATGGATGTAATTTATTCCCAGAGGAACACAAAGCATTGTGTGAGAAGTCCTTTGAAAAACTCAATACCACTTTGCTTTCAGTCCAGGCATTTTGAAAGAGTGATATCTAATGCCTCCCTTGTAACTTAATTATAAAATCAATTAATTTAAGTGTTTATTTGTTGTACTATTCTTTACTAGTCAGGAAAAGAATCCTGTTTGTCAGTAGGAAAAATATGTATAAGGCTCTCTAGGTGTAAATGAGGTTAAAATAAAAGGATGCATTTTATTAGAATGCTTTGTATTTAACTTAACTAGAAATGGAGAGAACAGAAATATGAGTGATTCTGACACAACTGCTGCACCCACTCAATGCCACTGAAAAGTAGATGCAAAATGCTCAAGGAACTTTTCCATAGACCTCAGTTAACCTCTAAGACACCGTGGTGGGATACATACTGAGAGAAGTTCCAAAAGCAGTAACACTCAAAAAAGGATTAGAGATTTTATGTATAACAAAAACATCTATAAATGGGGGTTAAGATACATATATACCAGTCATTAGGGAAAGCTCCTTAAAAGGGAAAGTTATGCCCTTGAAAGACAGTTATATTATTTTCAGAATCAAATGAAATAATTTTCTCTGAAACAGTAAGTACTCCCATTCTAAGCAAAGAAGGATAGTCCTACACTCATTGTGGTTTATTCCTTTAATTGATAGGATTCATCTGGATTTACAGCTACAAGAGGGAAATAGTTCATCTGGTTCAGAGAACAGAACTATCACTATGGATTTATCAATTTATGTAACTGAAAAGGATTATAAGTGTCAATATAACATAATGGCAGCAGCAGCACCTTTTCTTCCGGTATCAGTCCTCTAAGCTATCTTACAAATATATCATACATTAGTGTAAAATATAACCTGTGAGGTCTTTGTTAGCTTTAATAGTTAATATTTACATCTACATTTGCACTTTGACATGCCCCATCTGAAGTACAAATGAAAAACCTGAAGTTAGAAACTTACACATAGCATTTCTAAAACTGCATACTAAATATTTATTTTTTAGTTTCCCCTTAATTTTTTCAGATGGAATCAGACACAAGAGTCAAAGCCTATCCAAACACATTTTACCAAAGGGAGTCCAGCAAGCTACATTTCTTAGCTGCAATATCAGAGGACTTTGTGGAAGGCAATCAAGCAGCAAGTCATTGCAGGGCACTGGCTAGGATAGGCTGGAATTTCTGGTCATTTCTGAAGAAGGGAGTCATGCAAAGGAAAAAGGACCCTAAATCTAAGACTCAGCTGAAAAGTGTTTGCGCAACTCTGATTCACAGAAAAGTTCAAAAGCATTACTTTCATTCTCTGGTGGAATGAATAGTAATGGCAAGACTTTGCATGTTAACATGGGTATATTCATTGTCCTTACGCAGGCAGACAGACGTCAAAGCCTGGAGGAGCTTGAACTCTTGCCTCCCACATCCTTCTCAATCTCTGGTTCGGAAGAGGAAATGGGGAGGATTCCCTTACAGGAAAACATTGATTTACTAGATCATTTAAATCATATTTAAAAAGAAAAAAGCCCAAAGTTGGTAATTTAAGTTCATAAATGAAGAATGAAGTAATTATAATAGAAAATTAAAGATCATTTACATCTAATCACAGTAAATATATTTAAGTAGCTTCTATAGGAACATATGACCAGCTTTATCTAATAGCAGAGAAGTGTTAATAAAACAGGATGGGGTTTTTTCCCCTTGAAGTGGGCTGTAAATAAGCAGCAGCATTCCCACAGCTGAGAGGAGAATTGAGCATGAATTATTTATACTGCTTGGAATAGATTTAGATTCTTTCAGACATTCAGTGAGTTTTGCAGTCTAGATGCTATCTTTCAATAATTCAAATGTCATCAGAAAAGAATAAGAAGTCATGTTTGGAAACATCATAGTAAATAAGTTTGAAGTGTTGAAAATATACAATGCAAGGACAAAATAAAGTTATTGTGTAGCTGGTGTTTGAATTAAATTGTTTATATTATTAGGTTGACTATGAGCTACAAAATAAGAGATTTTAAAATGATGTTGTCCTGTGGAGGAGTAGGATGAGCTAGCAACATTTATGAGTGTCAGATAGAGATGTCCTGAATGTAAATGTTAAGACTGAGAGGATAAAACCACCTAACGTCACTGAATTTGTGCAGATCACCCTTTTGATTTTAATTCAAACTAGTTCAAGAGACTTTTTTGAAGTTAGGTGTTGTTTTTCAAAGCTCAGAAAGGTTAGCTATTAAATTGCTACTGTGAAGTCTGAGTATATGAAATTATTTACTGATTTTATCCAGTAAATAGCAATTTTTTTTTTGCTAACATGGTAATTCTTGATCATACTTTCCTATTTCCAGTAATCCTCAATCTTCCCTCAACAAGTATGACTTTGAGTAGAATTGTACCATATTTTCCTTAACAGGAGTTCAAACTACCTTAGGTGTTCTTACTCTCTTAAGACAACTTGTCTCAGTGAAAGTGAAACAAGAGCCCTCTAAACAACAAAGATGAGAACTCATTGATGAGGCAGATAAAAATGTCCTCTCTGTCCAGTATCACCTAGGACTTTTCTTCCAATTCTATTTTCTAGTGATACTTTCAGTGACTCTCATGGTTGAATTCTGAGTCCTCCTGAATCCTTATAAAAGTTTCATTTCTTCTGCCTTGGAGCAGCTTAGCTCCTGGTCTGCCCAGAAGCCTGTGTCTGTCTGCACTGCTCCTGTGGTTACCTGTTTGTTCTATCACCCTCTGCATGCTCAAATCCACACTTTAGGAATTTCCTGGTCTGAGTACTCACAGCTAAGAGGCCCCTTCTAAAAAACCCAGAATCAACGTAGGGGAAAAGCAAAAGCAGCTTCATTCATTCTAAAGGTACAATTACAGTTTTTCAAAAATAACAACAAAAAAGTATGCAATAGCCCATTGAACAAGGCAGCAAGTCATCCATTTACTACACGTGCACTTTTATAATCATGTTTAATGACAATTGACTTTTATATATTTCTGTCACACACACACATTTATGTATGTATGTAGCAATAGGAACTTTGGAAAGAACCAAACTGCACTGTTCCACAGAAGGAAGAATAGTCCAACCAGGCATCACTCTCCATCCTCCCATTCCAGTTAGCAGATCCATGTGATAGATCCAGGATACAAATAGGTCACTGCTGAAATGATGGTCAAGCTCATATTTTATACTCACAGAACAGAACAGGGAAATTTGTCTTTTTATATTTGGTCCACTTAAATGATATCCTTGTTTCCTTCACTCTTGTACTTTATTTATTTTTATGCTGTAAAAAGTGTTCAGTCTCAATGGTAACACAGTACTTCCAAGTGGCAGACACAGAGGGGGCACATTATGGTGGTTGTTTTCACCTCTGCCTCAGGCATCATTAACAGGAGTGAACATCTGCTGGGTTCCAGAAATAGTAATTCTTATAAGCCCCATCTCTCAGAAGACTACAGAATGTCTTAAAAGGTTTTTAGGGAGATTCAGCTGACAGCACCAGCCACAGCAGAGTGGTTTATCTGATCAGAGACCCTTGATTTCCGGTCTGCTCTACTGGTAAGAGATGGGAGGAGAAGCTGATTCAAAACTAGCCTGGCAACAGAAGTGCTAGAAGTGGCTCTGAACAATGAGTTGCACAAACAAACACACACACACATACATTTTCAGAAATGAAGGCTAGAAAACACAGTCCATTCCTCACCTAAACTGTTAGTCATGTCCATTTTTACCTCAGCTGAGAATATGCTGTAGTGATTCCTGAGCCAGAGAACTCTGAGTGCAACACAGAGCTGAGCGTGCAGGGAAGGGAACTAAACTGTGGCATTGAAAGGCAGGAACATCCAGTGTCAGATGTGTTTGCTTTGGGTAATCTTTCTGTCCTTGCACACCAAGGTCCTTTGAGTATCACATGTCCTTTTTTTTTCCAATCTATTTTTTCCTTCAAAAATAAACTGGTTACCACTGATGTAACTGCAATAAGAGTAAACTCTACAAAACATGTAGCAATTTCAACCCAATAGTTTTTTTACCTTAACTCAGTAAAAGTAAATTGAAATATGTTAAAATAAATTCTCACACAGTCCTCAGGTATAGGGAGTGCTAAATGGAAACATTAACTGAATACTGACAGCTTGAAAAAATATTCATTACATGGTGTCACAACAGTTTCTGGAGCAGAGTAGTGGAGAGATAGACACTAATAATATCCCAAGGTCCTTGTAACATTCTGCTGGTATGGGGCAAATTTCATCAACAGATGCAGAGAGCAGTTATTAGGAGACTATGCCTTAATGCAGAAATAACAAAGACTTCTGCTTTTCTTCAGGAAAAATTTGTGTTAAAAGGCTGGAGCAAAATAGAAATTACGGAAAGGGTACACACAACTACTCCAACATAGAGGAAAAAGTGACATCTCAAGTTTTGCCAGAGACAGCAGTTTCTTTCGACACCAAAACTTTCTTGAGAACAGTAATGTAGTCTGAGCAACATGTGCAGTGTTCCACTTCCTCTCTGCTCACATGTTGATAAATGCCACACCCATTAAAGGTATGCACTTCAGTGTGGTCAGGCACCCAAATGCATCTTCCTCCATCAGAAAACCATCAGGATCTTGCTTAAAATATAAGGCCCACAAGAGTGTACCAAACAACATTCTTTAAGACAACCTCCAATTCTGCTTCTTGCAAAGTGTAAAAATTTAAACCTCATCACCTCCACTGGCTAACCCAAATTTCAGGTTCTTTCTGCTTTTGTGTTGGACTATGACCCTAAAGATATTTTTCTAACCTAAATAATTCAGTTTTGGGTTGGTTTTGGGTTTTTTTGCCAAAATCTTAAATGTCACTGTCTTAAAGTATTTTTTCCTCAAGGAAACAAATTTAGAGGAAAAAAACAAAACAAAACAAAATAATTTTACTAACTCTCCTGTGGGTAAAAAGTCTTGGAGCAGTACATTTACTTTAGCATTAGAAAAGCTTCTCTCCTCTGTAATAAATTAATATGGTTACTTTCAGGTCCAATTTCATAAAATGATGGGCACCATTTCATCTATTTTTGTTTCCCCTAAAGGATGAGAGTAGGAAGAAAGTGGGGGAAAGACGAAACCATGTAATAGAAGATAACAACAAAGACGAAGACTGAGAGGTTGGGTTTGAAGGGTACTTCAAAATATTAAAACGCACAGCAAAAATCCTATTGTTACAATTGCAAACATAAGCATTTCTGCAGCACTCACTGTGAGTACATTCCTACGTGTTGATCAAGAATATTATTCCTTTTGTCAAAAGCCTTACTGAGGCTCTCTAGGCAGTTATTTAATTTTCAACAAAATTTGCTACGAGAAGCATTTCTGCATTTCTTATTTTTGTAGTTCTTACTTTTGTTCTGTTGAATATTAGCACTGAAACAAGTTCTTTTCATTAGAAGCTTATTCTTTACCTGGAGCCATAACATTTCCACTGAAAAATGACAATAACGCAACAGAGGCAAATCAAAAGAGGTGATTCTGTTTAAAAAATGATTATTACAGTGTTGTTCTAAAAGTGAACAGGTATCCCAATGATTATTTCAAAATGGAGCTTCCCATGTCCTAATTTTCTTAAAATAAAAAGCAAATTGGGATGTTAGAATTCTTTCCTTTGCTCTGTAGACACACCTTATCTACTATAGTGTTACCCAATGCACAGCCTTTGCAATTCCTACAGATTTATGAGGCAAGGAAGTCCACCAAGTCCCTTTTATTCATGTTACTGAAAATAACCCCTTCTGAATATGACTTCAACACCTTCCTGTAACAGGAGCACTGACTGAACAGCTACTGACCATTGCCTCAAGGTTACTCAGGACAATCAGCAACTGAGGGGTGAGCAAAGAGCAACATGGTGAGCATCACTGCCGTGTAAATTAGCCCAAATACTGAGACTAAATAGTACAGTCATGACAAATAACAAAGGAACAAGGGAAATAGCAGACAAAGAAAATAATGTTGCTGAACTTTTGAAATTCCATTAGTTTAAATCTATTTTGTTTCATAAACCAATGTCATGAAATAACAATTAGAATAGGGAGGAATTATGTTTGAAGTCACATGGTTTCACAATTACTTTTTTAGCCTCTCCAAAGCAACAGATAGCAGTCACAGTTGTCATGTTTAAGAAGGCCAGGACAAGAGCTGGTGAATAAAGGGAAACTATTGAAAACTGCTACATCAATAAAATTGTAATGATAGATTTCTAGAAGAAAGAAGACTGAAAGAAGCATGCATATGATCTCCACAGCACAAGAGATTTCATCTAGCTCAGAAGAAGAAAGCAAACTTTCAGATATAAGCAGACACCTTAGAATCACTGAGGTTCAAATTATAATCTGTGCTTGTTCCACAAAAGTAGCATTGTGAGCCTCTAAAGAATTCCTTTTATGAACAAAACCTGGAGATCAAGTCAAGTTTTTAATCTTACTATATCACATCCACCACAACACCAGGCTAATAAAGACGCCTTGAATATATAAAACAAAATAATTTGGCAAGTATAGCAAAAATTCAAAACTAAGCTTATTTTAGAGTCTATTCATATGTTTAAGTCAAAGATGTGTCTTGGCAGAGAAATAAACTCAGAAAAAAATCATATCCAGAGGGTGCTGGAATATTCAAATTAGGCTATCCCTATGGCTACCTGGAAATATTCAGAGCAAAGAGAATCCTTGGCAGGAAAATCTTATGGAGAATTGCATCCTCTCTTCTCTAAGATTCTTAGTATTTTTGAAGTATTTCAAGATTATGCTCGCCCCCATCTCTTTTTCTTTTCTTTTTCTTCTCCACATTCTTACAGCAAGCCATTAAGCAAAAAAACAAAACAAAACAAAAACCTAAAAAAAAACCAAAAAACAAACCCCAAAACACACACCAAAAAAACCCACAAAAAACAAAACAAACCAAAAAACACCCACAAACAAACAAACAACCAAAACCAAAACAAAACAAAAAAACCCACAAAAAACCAACAACAAAAAAATCCCCAACCAAACGAAAAACAACAAAACAGAATTAATCGACATTTGGAAGTTATCTTGGTTGAAAGGAGGCATGCAGCTGAACCCTGTGTGGGCATGGCCAGGTTGCTGTTCTACACCATGCACCTTTTCATAAGGAAGGGGTTGGTTTCAAGAGGAAAAAATGGCTACCACTCTTGAATTGTGAGATCTTATTTGGAGTTTAATTTCTGGCTGGTTTTAAAACCAGCACAGAAGTGAATCTCTCCTGTCCCCTGGAGCCAACATACTTAAAATATAACAACTTACCTTTCTAGTGACTCAGTCTTAATAAGCAAAATAACAATAAAACCACAAATTTAAAGCATCAGCCCCTTCTCCAATACCGCCAATACCGCTTCCTACATGAATGGTAACAGTTTCTACATCATCTAGATGTGTTGTCTTCATCTTCTTTCTAACAAGAATGCAGAATAAAGTACAATACCTTATCTTTATGGATGGCTATGTCTATATTTAAGGGGAAAATATAAGTAAGCAGTAACATAAAAGAGCTGTGAAAACATCACCTTAAAGTGTTTCTTATTGTACTGCAAGTTGTGAGAAGTGGATAAACAAGGGCTAAATGGGATCCAATTCCATTTCCTACACTGCAGGGAAGTTAGCAGGCAGCATAAGATAAATTACCCTAGTCATAGGTCATCTGTAATGTTTATAGAGCACTTTCCTTGTGAATGATCACAGAGTGAATCATGAATGTTATAAACAAATTACATTAACATGCACAGTGGCTTGCACTTGACAGCAATACCAATAAAAGGAATCCAGTATGCAAGTAATACATACAGTTTCTTAGCTAAATAAGAATTTTGCTTTCATAGACTGAAAAATTACTTTACAAAATCATAAATGGCTAATATTTTATCATTCTCTACCATCTCAAAAAGAAGTTAGTACCAATCTGAAAGAATCTCTGGATGGTGGCCAAGAGTCACTACCTCTTTCCTTCCTAGCCTTCAGCAGAAGTTTACTGTCCAGTTTAATCACAGATATAAACCTTGAATTACTAGTGTTCTTTAAACACCCTGGTTATTCACACTAGAATTTTCAGCTAGTTACTGCTAGCAAGTTGGGTTTTGTGTTTTGCTGTTTCATTTGTTGTTTTGTGATGTGATGTGTTGTGTCATGTGTGTCTTCCCTCTCCCAGTTTCACAAACTTCTACCATAGAACTATCATAGAGATACACCAGACAATATAGATTAGGGGATGTGGGGGGTGGTGAGAGGCATGATAAGGCACACTCTTGGGAGAAATGCATTTGCTTTCTATCCCCTCTCTTGCAAAAATAAGTTTTATAAACTTGGAATCATTCCACTGGATTCTGACCAAGAAGCAACTGTAGTTTGTTTACTAAACCAGGTTTATCATGCTCCCATGTAAATTGCCACCATCTTCTTTCATGCATGCCAGGAAACCCAGTCACAAGAACTGAAGCCATATTCTGACTCTTCCAATTTCCTGAAGGCTTGGTGTCTCAATGAGTCAGTCTGTATGCACAAGCACAGACCCACAAACCTGCCGAGTCATTCAAGCTAATGAGTGTTTATATTTTCATAGTCTTCACACATTCAGAGCCTTTCTGCCCAGCTACATCTGTTACCCTTTCACATCCCTAGTAATGCTTTGTTCCAGAGCCTTTGCAGACCAACTGACCATATACAGACATGTGTCCAAGTTCATTAATCAAATTCCACATTTCATAAAAGCAGCTCCATTTCATGTTGCAGCTTGGATACCACATTCTCACTGAAACAGATTTCTGCTATTGAAAGAAAGATCACTGTCACAAGAAAAAATTTTGTTTGGAGAATGCCTGTGGAAGAATGAAGTTTGGACTTTAAATCATGCAATTTCCAGCACAATTCCTGATTTTAGTGCAACTACACAACAGAATGGAAAACCAGAGTTTTACATGTTCTCTACGCCATGCCTCTCAGATGTATAAAAGACATGCTCTTGTTCAACAGCCTTTACATTACATTAAGACAGTGATAAGTACCCTTCTACAAAACAGGCAAAAGTTTAAGCAGATTTTTTTCAGTTGTAGCGCTTTGAGCCTATTTTTGCTTAGGGAGATAAAAAAAGAAAAAGTAAATATTAAAAACCAGACACAAAAGAAAGAGGAGAGAAAAAAAGGTCATTTCCCTTCCTGTTTTTCACTATAAAATTTCAAACATTCATTTCAAGATGTGGATAATTTAAAATAACTAAGCTGTAGAATAATATTACTGATTTCCTTAGGGAAGTTTTTGGCTCTTCGATATTATAACATAAGCATCTTGCATAGCATCCCCATATTCCTGACGACTCAGAGTTCACTCATATTCTGAAAACAAGATTCAGTGCTTTTTCTTTTATTTTTCCCACAGCTTCTGCTTCACAGATCTCTACTGGTTGCCTTAAAATCATCAACACTAGTCAAAAAAGAGTAATACAGAATGTCAGAAATGAGAGAGGAAGTTGATACAAAACTCTGCATTTGTACTCTTCTGCCTGCAGGGCACACTGCATTAAGTTTTCATCTGTATGAATACAGCATTGAAGCACTTTTCTCTTTGAAAACATGACAAAAATAAAAGAACTGATCAGTGCATATGGAATATTTTGAATTATTACCATCTTAAATTGTTATTTTTCTGTAGAAAAAAACCTCTCTAGTTGTTAGCACAAAACAAAAGCAAACAAAATAACCTGTGTACCTTTAACACATAATACCTATGCTGTTACTATAGGTAGCACTGATAGTCCAAGTAAAATTGTTTTTAAAATTTTCAGTGCAGATAACTTTATTCAACACCTGACATTATAATTGCATCATCATAACTTATTGAAATCCAGGAACTACCACCTGCTATAAAAGTAGATTCTTTTCCAAGTGCAGCAGTGTATTTATCATCTTGGAATTAGAGGATATGCACATATTAAAAAAAAGTCTGATACTAATTTGAAACAAGTTAAAATATGCATAGCTCAAAGCAACTCTGGGTGTTAAAGATATTTGACTTTCTGATTGCTCAGAATAAAAGTTTGTAGAAAAAAACCATGTTTTTTCCATTTCTCAAATGAAACACAAACACTTCTGGGTTCATTTTGCTAGGTAGCATCACTCACAAAAAAGAAACCTCTCCTAATTAATATATGGAATATATCTGGTTATTATACTTCTCCAGAATACCAATTAATTGTACCATAAAGTAATGCCAACAGCAACATTTTCTGATTTTAAAACATTTTAACTTCAAGAGCATACTGATTCTGTATCATTGCAGATTACCTCTCCTCACAGTTTCAGGCGCATAAAAGATTCAGAAAATCAATTTTAAAACCCAAAAACCTCAACACTAATATGTCTATGCCCAATCTGAAATTAATCACTTTTGCTTGTCACAAGAAACTAATCTGGTAGCATGGTCACTAAAACATAAAAAAATCTAAAACATCACTACATTACCCAACACTACACCTCCAACAAGAAAATGAACACAACAAATAGGTAGAAGATCAATTATCAGGGCAAAACACATGGAGGGTAGGAACAAAGCCCATATTCAAGAACAACTTACAGCCAGGAAAAGGAACACATTCAAGGTAGCAATTAAATCCATAGTCAACAAAAGCACTCTTAAAAACTTCAGTCACTACTTAACCAAACTACACTACATGTTTCGCCACATTCTCATCTTTGAAGAGAAACACTAAACTCAAAATTTGTGTTTATTTTTTATTGTGTTTATTTTAATGCAGACTAGAAAAGTAATCTCTAAAACCAATGCTAATAAAGTAAATACTTCAGATGCCCATAGCAACAAAATAAAATGGCCAGCAGGCCCTGTGAAAGCATTCCAATAAGCAATGAGTTTTTACACAATGAAAATTAAAAAAAAATACACATGAACTCACTAAATCAACATAAGATGATGCAAAAGCAAAGAAAAGGCAAGCCCCAAAGCAACAAGGCTACAAGTACACAAATATATATTAAACAAGCAGTACAGCCCTCTTGTTTCTATTTCTTACCTTTCTTCACCATTTTGGGGGTAGTCCAAATTCTCATGAGCATTTTGCTCTGGTTTCTTCTCCAAGCCATAAAGGCACCCTGCTACCTTTAAAACACTTTTTAATTTTTATTAAAGAAAAATGAAAAGTCTCATTTTTAAGAGATACCCTGAACTTAAAACAGTAAAAGATCCTAAACAAGAAAATACAGCATAATAACATCCTTACAAAAAAATCTGTCCTTTCACACCCCTAGGTCTTTCTCAAATGTTTTATGGTTGCTCTAACAGTGCTAAGAATTACCTAACTCCTGACAGCTGAAAGTCATCAGAAGTTATCAGGACAGCTGAAAGTCATCAGAAGTTATTTGGACAGCTGCTCAGCAGGTGCTAACAATTCAGAGATCAATGTTTCAATCTTTTAAGACCCAGGGAGGTGCTTCATAACACCACTAATCTAGCAGATAAATGTCCTGAAAGTGTATTTTTTTTAATTTAGACAAGGATCCAGAAAGAGATGTATACTGACTTTTCTTAAGTGTTTTAGGACACTTCTGTAAAAATTGAATTTATTTATAGTTACACCAATTCCCTTTTATTCTTTTGTAGATACATCAGAGAGAATTGAGATCTTGAACTGAAATTCAGTAAAACAGGGTAGGCAGTGTATGGACTTTATCCCTATGAATTAGATTGCTAAACTGCTGCAGGTGCTACTCTCCAAGAGTTTATACTAACAGCAAGGAAATCAGATGTGTTATGTATTTAGGGTTTCTGGAATCCAGTTTCCATGATGGTATTTGAAAACCAGAGTACTAAAAGTAGCATTGATTGTTGTTGTGCTCAATAACAGTATTCTGAGATTCCCAGGTAGCTCAGTGGGTGGGGTTTAAAGACTTTTTTCTCTACTGACAGTGTCACAGGTCTACCCTGTAAACAGTGGGCTGTTGCTGAAAACACCATTATCAGAAGAACTTTATGTAGTATGATAAGCTATGATACTCATATATTTTTATATGCACATAGACATCAAATCACAAGGATGACAGAACACAAATGCATGAGGATATTAATGAATAGCAGCTTCATTTTTCCAACAGAAATCAG
The DNA here is from genome assembly GCF_000277835.1 of Geospiza fortis. Lineage (NCBI taxonomy): Eukaryota > Metazoa > Chordata > Aves > Passeriformes > Thraupidae > Geospiza > Geospiza fortis. The sequence goes on from NW_005054297.1 coordinate 23,592,251, forward strand.
TATCTGCAAGCATCTGAAAAAATACAAGGTTTTGAAAAAGAAAGTGACCAAAACCCACAATTTTTTTGTAAAAAGTAAGAATTAATTTTAACCTGTAAGATCATTCTAACAGAGATTGGTGACTTTTAGCAAGTCACCTATTCAGGCTCAGCAAGCCAATATAGCTTGTGGACTAATTAAAGAATCAAGTCATGAATGTAGTCAAGATTTACCTGTAAAAGTGTGATATGATAGCAGAGCAGCCAGCTATTTTAGTCATGGACAGATGACAAATGATAGCATAGGAAATAGTCAAACCTGATAGTTTAATGGGATAAAAAGCGTGGTTGATGCCAACTGCATACCTGAAGAGATGCCTACCTGACAGTCATGGCGCCATTCACTGCTGCATTTAGGAAAAGCAGGATGTATCAGAAGCATTACACACTTTTTCCCTGGAAGAATTCCCAGACTAATTTTTCTTTTTGATGGCCAAACTTTTTGTTTATGGGAGAATGATATAGAACAGAAGAAAGTTGTCCTAGTGTTTCTATCAGCCTATTGTTATTGGATAATGACAGAATTCAATTACTTTCAGGTTTGTAAAGATAGATGAGAAAATGCATGTGTGCAATCATTTTTAGAGGAATTATTTATTCTTTTGAGCTGTTCATGTAGGGTAGTTTTTCATGTGCAGCAGTAACACTGATGTGCTTTGAGATATTTTCTTTTAAATTATTAAAAAAGTAAAAATGGACTCATATCACCTGGTGTGCATCTGCAAAGTTTAAGAGAGTAGCTCCATGAGACACTGAAAAATAGCGAGGAAGTACACCAGGGTCTGACCCCCATTAACACAAAAATGAGGTGCTATTGCTATGGCAACTGGCTTTGGTTATGAGTGGAGGTGGTTGACATTATTCTTCTCTGCAGTACCCCTACAGGCCACATAAGAACTGAGGAAAATACATCTTTTCTGGAGGTACATATTTGTGTTTCAAACCCCACAGAGCAATTTCATCCATCATGCAGCATTGTTATCCCCAGCTGGAAACCCAGGACATACACATTGCTCACTCACAAGGTTGGCAGGATGCCCCCACTTGGAGGACTTGCATTCATTTTCATCGACTGCGAATTCCAGACAATCTCTGTGGTTATATCAGAGGGTAGGCACAAGACCCTAAGCTACAATTAATTTCTTCCTGTTTTGTCTTTTCAAAGCCACATTTCAGTATGGAATAGGCCTTCTCTTTTTATTTTCCCCTGCACTTCATGAGAGGAACTCAATACCGCTGAAATAGTTGGTAAACACTTTCCTGCAGCAAAGGCACATGCACAGGCACACATTTAACAATTCTTCCTTCCTTGGACAGAGCTAAATGCACTATGAGGTATATTGACTTTATCATTGTGAAAATGGATTTACTGGTGTCTTAGCCAAAGCAGTAAGAATATGTTACATTATTATGGAAGGTACTACCATGTAATTTATGAACTTCTCCTTCTTAAATGCATTCACATCCCAGAGACTAACTTTCAGAAATTAAATAAATTTTCACAGAGAACAGAGGATCCCACAATAACATTATATTTTTTGAACACAGCTTTGGTATTGATTAAAGCTGATTTTAAATGTGAATATTGGTTTACTACTGAATAAATTCAGATTCCCTATATTAAGCATACATATGTTTCCTCAAGGTAGCTTAATTGCTCATTACAAAATGAGATCTGCAAGATGCAGGCTGAAGATTGGAAACAGTGTTTTGAGTTTTCATTAATAATATACATTTCAGTTAAATACTATGTTTTTCAGGAATACATGCATAACAAAAATAATAAATTTTCAAGGAAAAAAAATCTTAAACTTAACAAAAACAGGTACTCAGAAATTAAATTCAAAATTTTCTCTGTGAGAAATATATTTTATTTTGCTGTAGTTTTTTCTTTTACATTTCTGCTAGCATTGAAGTATTTCCAAAGCATAAGGATTCTAAGTGGATTCTAAACCTAATTCCTTTGTTCTTTGGTTGGTCCAGGATGTTAGACAGCTAAATTTAAAGTAATCTGCAGGGTTTTCTCCATTGTTTTTCATTTGGCAAATCTTCTTTTATAAGGGTCATAAAGGCAACAGTCTGTAAAATCCGTTTCAGGTTTTCTCACTCAGTTGTACTAATCTTGGTATCTTACCCTTTTTATCAGAGGCTTGTGTCTTTCTTTTTTCAATTAGAATTCTCTGAATGATTCTTCACGATGTGGAAAGTCTTCATCTCTTCAAGGAATCTGATTCAGTTAACCTAAAGTGACCTCAATTTTGAACACAATAGAAATAATTTGTTTTCTTTACCTCTACTTTTTAACACAGTCATGCTTAGATGATCTTTTCTGGTAACCTCAGTAAGAACTTAAAAAGAGGATTTAGGTAAAACATTATGGGAAGAGAAAAGCTAATTGAAATTTCAATAAAAAATTAATTGCCACATCCCACTACAATAAAGAGGTCAAATCATCCTCTTACACTCATTGTGCACATTGTCAGAAATACTTTGATGCAGAAAAAAGACCAGTAATGGTACCATTGAGCTTGCATTCATTTGCAGTTGGGAGAAGGGCAAAACAAAGCATTTATTAACCCTGTTCTCATCCCAGCACTGCGAAGGTGCTCAGAGGTATATGGAATGTCCAGTTGTAAGCTATCAGATGTACACCATTTTGTATACATTTTTAAAGTCATATAAGATGTAATTTTGAGATACATCTATTATGAAATTCTATCAAATAAGTCAAGAATGGTCTGGGAAACTCCCTGGAAGTTTTTCCTGTATTTCCATTCCTTTTAGACACAGTATGATGGGTCTTTTCTTCTTGGCTGTAGTTTCTCCTGATAAAATGTATGTTTGTTCATTGCAGGGTACTTTTGGGAATATCTCCACAGTGCTTGCTGTTTTTCCTGACCTAAACTAATCCCACTCCCATGGTAATGTCATATCTTTGACACTGCAGTTGGATGTTGCTGACAGGATTTCTGATGGATCTTGATATATTTTTCATATGGCAAATACAGAAGAGAAGTGTGATCTCTCTGTAATACTAATGGTCTACTTCTACTACACCCTGAATGTAGAACATCTGTGACACATTTCTCATAACTCAACAAGTTACCTTTTTATTTTATGCTATTAGAGTTCTATCTTTTATGCTTGATTAATCTGCTTACAATAAATGAACAGCTGTGTAATCACTAATTTTTACCGAAGAATAAACTTTCTTGAATCTTAACTATATCAAATTTGCTGATGACAGATACAGTTTTTGTGAAATAGGTTTTCTTTAAGATCCTTTCTATCCAAATGTTAATGTCTAGATAGAACTAAATTGTTTGAAGTATATTAATTCATTTTCCCAAAATGTTATAAGTATCTTCACATACAGACCTGCATTTAACCCAAATTATCTCCGTCCATTGCAAATATAAACTTCACTTTGTTGTTAAATGGAAAAAGAAAAAAAGTTTCTAGAGCTATACTGAAATTCTTGTACTATCTCTAAAGACATGCTCCAATATATTAAAAAAACCCCTAAAGACACTGATTCAAAAACATACCAACTTTATTCTATACCATTACTTTATTGTTTCACATGACTTCATGCTGCATTTATGTAAGATATATTTTGAATTAGTTTGTTAAATGTTTGGGTTTGAAACAGCCATTTTCTTCTCCTTTTTCATTTAATGTAAATTAGTATGTAATCTTCCTCTAGAAATTTTTGTTCTGCGATGTTAGAAAGCATTTAAAATTGCAGTATCTGTAATTGTCTTTTGCAGGGAATGTTTGAAAAGCAGTGCCTAGTCACAAGCATCATGAACGCATCATTGATTGGAGTTCCATGTCCTTGCGCTAAGGATTTCAATTTCTTTTTAGTACCTTATAGAACTGGCAAATATGCATGTTATGCACAAAGAAACTAGATCTGAACCATCAAGGTAACAGAAACTGATGCTGAAAAATTACAATAAGACTACATTTTTTAGTGTCTTAGAAATTTTGCCTAAGTACTTTTAGAAGCTGGACTGCATCTAGACTGTGGCATAAAGATGGTCTAGAAACATCCTCTTGAAAAATATTGTACAACTTTTGGAAGCATGGGGTTTTTTAAGCCAACTGAGTTCTTTCAAACTCTATTATTTGTACAGTCACTATTCATGTGATATACAGAAAATCACACATAGTTATTAAATCAAACAGAAAAGACCAGAGGTTAGAGTTTCATAGCTTAACAACAAAGGACCCCTCCCTCTCAGGAGTCAAGAAGAACTAATTAAGAAAAGCATTTTCTTTTTTCTTTTTTTAAGAAAGTCTAATGTGTTTTGAAAAGGGTTGAGCTGGATAGCATTGAACTTTGAGTGAAATGGTATTGAAATTGTCATGTCATTTCCAGCTTGGCATTCAAGATTGAATCAGCAGCTTATTGCCTGGTACATCAACACCCCATGGGGAGGGCAGTACTGCGCTTTGTGGGTAAGAACTTTTCCAGAGCTAAAGAACAGGGGCAGAAAGCCAACTATTGGAATTAGCACATGTTAATCTCAATAACAAAGGGAATGTGGAATAACAAGGTGATTTTGCTGTAATCACTGGAAACACACTTTCCTGCTCTTTTTTTCTTCCATTGCCTTCCCTCACTTGAACAAAACCTGAAGACAGATATTTTCACCTCAGTCCGCATTGAAAAACAGGATGAAGCACTGGAAAGACAATGACTCTTGCTGCATTACCTCACATTTAGGGAAAAAAAGTGTTTAGAACTCAAAAATAAAACACCACCAAACAAACAAACAAACAGGCAAAAACAGCAACAAAAAACCAAACCAAAACAAAAACAAAAAACAAAAACAAATTAAACTCAGCAAATTTTCTTCCCAATTTGATAAAAGTAGCTAATCCTCAGTTATTTCAAGTTTTAAGACACAACATCTTCCATAGCTAATAAGCTCATTGCAAGGAAAGAAATGTGGAATTACGCTTTAACTTTAATTACACTTCCCCAGAAGGAAAATCTGCCTACTGAATACAGAGAGTATAAATATCTTCACCAACATAGAAGAAAGTCTTTAATAGATCTCTAATAAATTTCTAGATAGTGAGTGTATGAATACTAGGTCATTGCTGACTTCGCTGGGAGCAGCACTAGAACAAGGCAGAAAATCATACAAAATTTCAGATTCAGAGAATCAGAGCAGCAATGTTGAGAAAGACAAAGAAGGTGAAGAAACTAGAAGGGATATTTTAGAAGAATTTCTTTAAGTCTTTTAATAATTTAAATCTCTTTATGGTCACAAGATGACATGAATTAAGAATGGCTTCAAGAAAGTCAGTCTTATACTAGGCTGTTTTGAATAAATCAAAATTGTGTCCTAACCATTGTATCTTCTAAGGCTACAGAGAAAAAATAAATCTGTGTTAAGATTTATCACGTAGCCAAGGTTGGCCAGTGACTTTCTAGGTGTAAGCATTATTGCAAGGAATATTATTCACCATGCAAGATACAGTGAGCTGATTCACTATTCTATTGACCAATCACATTTAGAAAGCCAAGGAAGTTTTAAACAATTGTTTTATTTATACATTCTTCAGAAGTGTCCTGAGTATCAATACTTACCCTTAAAGAATATATGTACAAAGTCAAATTATAAGTAAGGAGACTAAATGAGAACATGAAATATATTTCCAGTCCTTTTCTATTAAAAATCTAAACATTTTTTGCTAGTATCTCTGCCTGTTCAATGGAACAGGATCATAGCATGCTATCAATTGCAATCAATGATATTTGCTGACATGAACATTTTAATTATGCATTACAGAAATATAGTCAATTCTGGAGGATCTTTATACTTGTGTTCTCAACTCATAATTATTTCAACAGTTCTGTATGTCATAATTTGATCAATTGAAGGGCACAGGGAGCCCTCATGTATACATTACAGTGATACAGTATCTGTGATAAAATGCAGTACTCAGCAATCTTACTCACTGAACATAACAACCAAGAAACAAATTATGAGCTGTCTAGAAGCATCAATGGTCTCAAAAAAGCTGTGCCTGGATGAAATAATTTCCACAATAGCACAGGACTTGGATTTCCACTAAGGGATCCTGAAATCAGCAATGCTTTTCACAGACAAAGGATCTTTCCATCTTGACTGTTCAACTTGAAACTTCCTGTGTAGCACAACTGAACCTTGAGTATGTATTTTGCGGGTTCTTCTGTAGGAAAGAAAAGACTCATTGCTCTTGCAGTACCGCTGTATGTTTATCATGAAAAGGGATGGAGGAGAGGTAATCTGCCCCTCAAATCACATTTCACTGGAGATGTGCAGGGCTTTGGAGCATAAACATGAGTTTGCCAGTGTGAATTTGAGTTGGCAGCAGCACAGAAAGTGACAGAAAGCAGACTGACAGCGAAAGGTGAATTGTGATGTGAAGATCTAGAAGGTGTCAGTTCAGGGTGGTTTTAGTGATGCCATCTGTGAATGGGAGCAGATGAGGTGGCCTGAGGACAATCTGTAGGAGATAAAGGAGCGAGAATGAATCTCAGAGCTCTAATGGAAACTGAAAGTAGATAGAAGCTGAAAAGAAATGCTGCTTGGATAATAAGAATAGAAAGGAAGCAATCAAGAAATACAATACCGGTCCAGATAAAAGAGCAGGGACTTGTGGATTATAGTACTTGAGAGAAAGATTAAGGTCATGATACCTGAGAAATTTTCCCAACTTTGTACTGCTGTCTTCATGTAAACAGATACCATTTCTTAGGGGAAAACAATGAAGTCTTTTTAAAAGAAAATTGAAAAATCATAATTGAATATAGCATTGCAATGAAAAAAGCCAAACTGCCCATCTATGCACAGCCCTTCACCTCCTCAGTGAAGATCAACTTGATATGGGCCTTTGTACATCAGACACTGATAATGAAGGTTGTTTTACTAGCAGCACTTGGTATGTGTTACCATGTAACTCGTTAACAGAGTTAATGTGATCTTCACAGTCTCTGGCAAGAGTTAGGATTCTGCACTGCCCTTCCAGGTCAGTGCTGCAACACTGCATGGGAGCAGGTGTTCTGGCTGCTTTCACAAAGACCTAGGATGTGGATTTGGACCATTTCTGAAAAAGGAGGTATTAAATTTTCTCACTCATATTCTAGGCAAATGTGCTAACTACCAAATTATTGTGGTAGACTGAGACCGCCTTTGTGAAGGGATGAAATTAGCCAAGAAGGAAATCCAACTCCTGAATCATAATAGTCTTGCATAAGGTACACAAACTTTGAGGAAGAAAAGAAGGAAAGATATATCCACATAGTCTGCTTTTCATCTCCCTCTAAATGTGGAAGCAGTTTAAATGATGCAGTCCTGTGCACTAATGTACAAAGACCTTTTCAGTCTAACACAAGACATAGAATGTTTTTCGTTGTTGGATTTTAAATTGCAATGTAATTGCAACTTAAGAACCCAATTAAACAAAACAAAAAGGTTGGCATTATTTTTTAAACTGATTCTTCAAAATGTTAGAAAATATTGTTTCATCTAGGAGGTTTTCCTGTCCTCTTTTATCTAAAAACGTTGGACCAAAACTCAAAAATTTTTATGTGTATTCTGGAAATGAAGCTCATTTAACTATCTCTTTTTTGTTATTGACAAAAATTTTTCCATTAGAAACACTGCTGAAAATTAACAGTTTTGGGTGGGTTGTCACCTAGAATTATTAACAAGGAAAAGGGAATTAAACCATGCACTAAAAGGTAAATTAAACCATCCACTAAGCATTGTGAGGCAGGGTTGTATTCTGGTTTTGCCCTGAGAAAAACATTACTTCACCCTTGTCACAGAGCTTTTACCTCCGTCCTTTCAGTTCACTGACATCCTAGTATGGAATACCTGGAGCAGGAGCTAAAAATAAAACATACTGTAATTTATTTGAATCAGCTGAACCTTTGTCCTGTGAACCAATGTGGGGGGAGAAGATGGGGAATGTATATTGCGTTCAGATGACATCTGATGGAAAGCAATGCTAGATTTAAAACCTGTTATATTTACCAGTAGCAAAATATAATATGTATATCACCAAACTATTACTGCCTTGGACAGCAATAGAAAAATATCATGGCTACTATTTTTAGCTAAAAATATGCCAACAAACATCAGTCTTGCTGAAAGGATGAAATAAATAAACCAAAGCACTGCATATAAGTATCTAGTAATGACTAAGTCTTAACAGGCTTTGTTAAGCATTGAAATGCTCATAAAACATTTTGCAAATCACTTCGGTGTAGGTACCCGAACCAAGCTATAATCCTTTAAAAACAGAATTTTTCAACTTTTCTTGGACATCAGTATGACAGAAGAAACACAGCAAGCTCTCTGCTGTGCACACAGCACTTTTCATGCCTGCTCTCAACAGGCTTTGGAGCACAGAGCACAACCGGGCTGGCTCTGCCCTCAGCACACCCCAAGCACAGGCAGAGGAAGAAGAAGCAGGAGCCGTTTTGCAGTCATGCCCAAGAGAGACTGGCTGGAAAGGTGCCCTCCCTCTGGTCTCACTTGGTTGGCTTTCTGACTGGATGTGAGGCAGGGGCTGCTGTTGCTCAGTGGTGGGGACCAGAATCACACATGGGATCCTGGCACTGCCTGGCAGTGCTCTGTACACCGGCCTGGTCCTGCATCCGAGTCTTGGCCACTGTGCTGCTGCTGCTTCATTTGCTCTCAGGCACTCCAAAAGCTCCCTGTGAAGCCTGGATGGTCTCTGGTTCTGCCCTCTGTGGTATTTGCAGGGGTCCTCGGGATGAGGTGAGAGATGAGTGAATCTGACTCCATGATCTTAGAAGGCTAATTTGACGATTATGATATGATATGATATGATGATATGATATGATAGAATGCTATACTAAAACTATACTAAAGAATAGAGAAAGGATACAGACAGAAGGCTTAACAAGAATGAAAATGAAAAACTCGTGACTGACTCCTCAGAGTCCAACACAGCTGAAGGTGATTGGCCATTAAGTAAAACCAATTCACATGAAACCAATAAACATGCACCCGTTGGTAAACAATCTCCAGTCGCATTCCAAAGCAGCAAACCAGGGAAAAGTAAATGAGATAATATTGTTTTTTCTCTGAGGCTTCTCATCTTCCCAGGAGAAGAAATCCTGGCGAAGGGATTTTTCAGAAAATATGGCAGTGCCAGCCCTCCTGCTGCTTCTGTGCCAGCCCAGCCCAGGTGGGCATGGCTGCAGGTACCCTCAGTGCTCTGCAGAGGTGGCCACGGGCAGGGTCCTGCTCCTGTGTCCCGTCCATGGCTGTACCTGGCAACGAGCGAGCGCAGCGGGAGCTGAGGGGCTGCGGGAGAGGCCAGGGAGCACAGCCCAGCCCTGCAGTGCCCCAGCAGGGACAGCACCGGGATGCCCCAGGGCATGGAGCGCAGCCACATCCATGTTGCCATTACATTATGTTGGGATTTTATAATAAATATATTCTCTCTGTTGCTCTTAATATCTTTAGCTTTATAGAAGATCCTAAAACTTTTCGAGTATAAGGAAATGTAGGGCACAGCACTATAGAGCTGGATTTACTTTGTCACAAAGTATTTCAGTTTTTTTTTTAGACATAACTCCAGTATTTTATACTGGTCTGCACAGACAAGATTGCAGAAGATGTTTTGGTATTCCTCCTTTACAGTCTTTTTAACAATCAAGTTATTCATTCTGCTATAGATTATAACTGTCTTGCAGTTATTTTTATTTTTTTTGCTTTTGGGGTTTTTTGTTTGTTTTTGGTTTGCTTTGTTGTTTTTTTTTTTTTCCTTGTCTTTGTGAGGCTAAGGAAAGAAGAAAAAGAGCAAAAAATGCTAAAATAGTATTTGAATATGTCACAAAGAGTAAAGCAAGACATCAGCTGTGCTGAGGCAACTACGGAAGAGCACTCACATGCAATTGTAATACTGATTTGGGACAGAGTCCAAATACAAGCCAAGCTCCACTCAAACCCATATTTTGCTGCCAGAAGAAACAACACTAGACAAAAAGAAAAAAAAAAGAAAAAAAAAAAAGATGAGCTGGAGCATAAACCATCACACAAACAGAATTAATGATCCAGATTTCAATGGAAGCACTCCAAGTTCCATTTTCATTAAGACCCAAAGTAAAGTGATAGAAAAGACACATCACAGGAAATTTAATAGTACATTTTGTATAACAGTAAATTATTCATCGTTACCTAAGGATTTAGAATATGCCTACTGGGAAATGTCCCTTATTGCCACAGATATAAGTTTGAAGATAGTAAAAACAACCCCATTTCCAGACCTGGAGTTTCAGATTTTAAGAGATTTATTAAATTTTGTTCCAGACAAGTAGACCTTAAGAAAGAAACTCTTTTATCACAAAATCACTGAGTCAATTGGGTTGGAAAAGGCTTCTGAGATCATCAAGTCCAAACTATAACCATACAGCACCATGTCCATTAGGGCATGACACTGAGTGCCACATCCAGTCCTTCTTTAAACACCTCCTGTATTCTAGTACCTCCCTGGGCAGTGCATTCCAACACTTAATCATGCTTCTGGGAGGAGCTTCTTCCTAATGTCCAAATTAAACCTACTCTGGCTCAGGTTAGGACTGTGTCCTCTCATCCTGTCAGTGGTTGTCTGGGAGAAGACACTGATCCCACCTGGCTACCCCCTCCTTTCAGGCATCTGTAGGGAGTGACCAGGTCTCCCTCTCCCCTGAGCCTCCTCTTCTCCAGGCTAAACAACCCCAGCTCCCTCAACTTCTCCTTACAGGACTTGTGCTCCAGACCTTTCACAAGCTTAGCTGCTTTTCTCTGAACATGCTTCAGCACCTCAGTGTCCTTCCTGAACTAAGGAGCCCAGAACTGGACACAGTACTCCAGGTGTGGCCTCAGCAGTGTTGAATATCAGGGAAGAATCCCTGCCCTGGTCCTGATGGCTGCACTATTCCTGACACAGGCCAGGATATCATCTGAAGACTGAAAAGGCCCCGTGTAGGAAGGCGCGTTTTCAGGTATGAGGGGACAATCTAAGAATTTGTGTGTACAACTGTAAAGACAAGTCCCAGGGATGAGTCCAAAAGACAATTTTCGCTAAACTTGTTTTTGTCATTTGGTAACTGCACAAAAAGAATGAAGGCTGCTTCTGGTTTGACACTGATTGGAATGTTTCCAGTTATTTATGGGGAGGAAAAGTTCTACTTAGTCTCTTTTTCTGCTCTTCTGCCATCCCCCAACATAGCTCCTTAAACTTCTTGCCACTAAATGCATGTGGCCTAAAAATGCTTTGAACTCTGTGGTTCCTTGAAGAAAAAACAAAAACCAAACAGTGTGAGGGAAAAAGAAATAGCATTCAATCAGCATATAACAAATCACCTTTAGATTTTCACCTCAGCTTCCAATAAAACAAAGATCTATCTCTGTTTCTTGTCCTGTTGGCTTCCATCACATTGTGTTTCATGCCTCATATCCTGCCTTTGTTCTGCGCCTCTCACCAGTTCTTTGGGCAGCAGAAGCTCCAGCTTCCCATTGAACAACTCTTTGAGTTCTTTCTTGAAAAAAATATTGCTCCAAATAGCTACTCTCCTGGAAAGTGTTACATTTTCTCACTGAATTGCTACTGATTTTAGCTCATTCACACAGAAAGTCACAGACATTTCCTACATCTTTCTAGGCACTTTTTTTCTGTCCATTTTTCCACGAGCTTCCCCGAGTAAATGAATCTATTTGTGTTTTGTTTATTACTAATCTGTTTATATTTAAACTATGAATTATCCTAAAGTTTTTTATTCCTCTATAAGGTAATGTCTCCAGGTAGGGTATTTGCCAGAGAAAAAAAAAAAAAAGCATTTAAAAAATGGTTTGTTAGCAGACAAAACTGAAATTTCTACATTTAGAGCTTGTCCTTGCTCTGCTCTATGCAAGCAGAAAACAATAGCCACCAAACAGCAAAACAGTACTGATTGTAAAGCACTCTGCTTTAGACTGACCAAAGAAATTTTTTCACTCATTGTTTAGATATTTCAAGTAGAAGAAACCAGTATAATTGGCACTAACTTTTCAGAAAAAAACAAAAAATGAATAATAGCACTTATAAAAAATTTCTAACATTAATAAAAATGTTAAAAAATTTAAAAAATGCATTGCAAGTTGTCAAAACCTTTCAAACACTTTGAAAAAACATTTTAAAGCTTTATCTTCAGGGTAGAATCTGAGGTAATGTCTGTCTTGTCTTTTCCCTTTGCAAATAGATTCATCCTCCCTTATAAAGCTACCCATGACTTGACACTCATTGAACTATCACTTTTGCAGGACAAAGGATAAGAAAACATAAAATCATTTCTAAAAATAACACTAAAAAATCCAAATGGTATTAAGATAACATAAAAAAGCAACTCTTTAATGAACGTTTTCAGGTCCACAAACATGGCTATATGCACTACAAGTTTTGTAAGGCTAGTTAACTAATGTATCTGGCAGGTACATCCAATAAGAGATCAGTTGCTCCAGTAACTCACCCTCAGGTCAGTCCCTCAGAGTTAGTCCAGGGTCTTCTTTGCCCCATTTCTTATTATGTCTCTTAAGTTCTGGTGCAAAACAAAATTTCCTTGTCAAAAATTACTTTCTTAGGCATAGGACTAAACAGAATTTTAAAATTGTGTTAGTAAGGGTTAGCTTATTGTGAGAAAGGGCAGGAAAAATACTAGAAACCATACAACTATATATTAAAAATCTACAGGGCTACAAATATATGAAATATATATAACAAGTGCAAAATCTTTAGGCATCTATGGCAGTAGGGAGCAGACATGATTTACCACTATATTCTGCATAGGTATGTTGATTACCCTGCCTTCTTTGTCTGTGTTTGCTAGCCTTTATGGTCTGCTACTGATACCCTGATATGTTCCCACTTTCATAAACGCCCCTTTAGGGCACCTGTTAGGCTTAGTATGGCCAGACTCTTATAGCTGTAACAACTGTTCATCCATTTTCTATTCCTATTCTATCAGGGAGAGAGAGAAACATGTAATTTAGGCTTTTATTCATTTCCCTTTAAGAGAAAAAATAAAAATAAAAAGAGAGAAGCTCTGTGGGAGTTTGACTAGAGAGCAAATAAAATAAAACGTTGGGTTTTCTGTAGTTCAGTTGCAATTAATTACTTCAGCTTAACTAGATCAGAGTTAGAAAATGATCCCTTCTTTAAGTGCTTAATTTTCAAAAGAGAACTCAAATCTTAAGACAGTCACAAACAACGGTTCCTCTTTACTCTCTTTACATTTTCATGAATGTATTTTCATACTTAACTTTTACATTGTTCTTAATACTTTCCATGTTACACTCCCTTCCATTCCATTTTAAATCCATTCAAAGATTTTTGTGTACGTTTCTGAATAAACTCTGAAATGCATTAAATAAAAAAATATGAGTAGACAAAGGACAGGAAAAAACCAAACTGTTAATGTAAAGACTTTCCAGGAATGTGTGGGAAATAGCAGTGCCTTAATTTCTAACATTTGTGTCTGTTTCAGGTCTGTCCTTTCTCAGGGACTTAGTATATATGTATGTAAATAGTAAAGAAATTTTATTTCTGCCTCAAAACATTGTAAGCTAGGAAGAAACATTCAAATATTTTCTGATTTACTTGCTGCAGTTTCCATCTCTGGTACTGCTTGTTACTCAGTCCACATTTTCAGTAGGCTTCATTTTGCATTGATCAATGCACTGTGTTGTGCCACGGGTCACACACAATTTTGTATTTAAATTACAAAACACAAAGAAATATGCCTGCTAGCTGAATAACTAGAATTCATAGAACATTTTTGATCCATAAATTTTCACATATTTCACGTTGATGACTGACACTCTACAACAACAATTCAAACAAGAAAACAGCATGACAGAGAATGACAGATTTATTTTGACATAATTTATCTTGCTTGATGTTGAAGTTCTCCTTATAAGCAAATTCTGAACAAGCAGAATCCTAAATGCTGATGGTAAATTTATATTGTTCATTTCAAATACTTATTTTGATGGTTGTTTTCATCTTTCTGGACATATAATGTCTTCTAAATATACTCCACAAAGTTAAAGCAATTAAAACATTTTTAAAATATCAAACATTTAAATACAACCTAAGTACAAATACCAAATAAATCCATCAAACAAGGTAGCGACTAGAGAAGTCACAGCTTCTCTGGAGTCAGAAGTGGTTTTTCTTTCTAAATTATAAGGGTTTTAAGATCCCTCAGAATCTAAACTAGCATTTTCCTTGTATAAAACCTATGATCTTATTCAATACTACAACTGTGCCAGAAACCATGACTGAACCATGATAGAACGTATTCAAGTTGGAGTTCTCAGAAAATGCTTATATATGCAGACATTATAGCAGAGTGTCAATAAGGAAGATACTAATGAATGGATATATAGTTTCTTAACTTTTCTTTCTCTTGTCAGACTGTTTTTTTTTTCTCATAAGCACACAACTGTGAATTAAATGTGGCATCTAAAGCCATAAGAGCTTTCATTCCTTTTTTCTGGCAAAACCCCAGATTTTGTCCTATAAGTGAAAGATCCCTTTAGCTACTGTAATTTTTGTACCCATTCCTGTGCATTTGAATGGCCTGCATTTCTGTCTGGAAAAATATAGCCTCTGAATTTCAGGCAAAAATTATTTTATTTCTGTGTGACAGTGAAACTATAAAGACAGCAGTGTCTCTAATTATGAGCAGTGCCCTTTTATATCAGGATAAAGTGCAGTGGAAAAGTTGGGCCAGTTGATAAACATAAGACATAAAATACACTATAGAATGCCATCTAATTCTTGTTAAGGTTTGTGATTTTATGTGCTGCTTACTCATTATTCCTAGTATGTTTTTAAGTGCATCATATTAACTCAATCAGGAATGGTTTCAGCTTACTGATAAGACATGCATAAAAATTCCCTAAGAAATAAATCTATGTGTAACATCTTCAAGATTCATTAGGATGATTAGATGTTAAAAATACAAAGACAGTTATTAAAGTGAAAAGGGTGTTAGCAGTTCATATCTTTAGTCTGAAGAAAATTTTAATAGTCAGCTACTGATTAATAAAATGTATTTTCTCACCACTTACTCTCATGCTCCTAAAACATACATGGCCATCAAAGGCTAACACTTCTTGTTTTGAACAGCACTTGAAGTCCTAAAATTGTGCATTAGGAGTATTCCAAACAAAATTAAACTGTTAGGTCAATGTAATAGTATAACCCAAGGTGGCGAACAAGACCTTCACTGGCCCTCATTCACTCACCCCTGAGAGTGAATGGGGTGGTGAGAGAACAGAAGGAGTAAAAGTAAGAAAATTTGTGGGTAGAGATAAGGACAGATTGACAGGTAAAGCAAAAGCTGCATTCACAAGCAAAACAGAACAAGGAATTCATTTACCAGGTCTCGCTGATGGGCAGCCAGGTGTTCAGCAATCCCCAGCATATATCTCCTTGTCCTTCCCTTCCCCCAGCTTTATATACTAACCAATGCACCATATGCTGTGGAATATCCCTTTGGTCAGCAGGGGTCCCAGCTGTCCCAGCTGTGTCCCCTCCCACCTCCTTGAGTACCTCCAGCCTCCTTGCTGGTGGGGCAGTGTGAGAAGCAGAAAAGTTCTTGACTCTGCCCTGCTCAGCAGTAACACCCCTGTGTTATCAATACCGTGTACGGCACAGATTCAAAACTTTGACTCATACTAAATCCTGTGAAGAAAAGCATCATTATCTTAGCTGAAAGCACCACAGCCAGGAACACATTTTAGCTCTGTGTTGGTAAAAGAGGTCACACCCATTATTTGGGTATTACTACTACATGCAACTCCAATGGAGAAGTGATCCTGCGAGAGGTTCAACATCCCTCGCAGGAAAATCTTCAAAATGCTCTCACCAGAATTTGCTTCTAATTGTACTGATATGATCCTTTCCTTCAAGGGACCTTTGGAACACTTACCTCTGGCATGTACAACCATTCTATACTCTTAGGAGTTTTTTAGGCCTTGAGATGTTAAATAGTGTGGGACTGAACTAAGAATAGATAGATATAAGTGTTTTGTCACCATGACTAATGGAGTTCTAAGCAACATGGGCCCAATTTTGACAGTTGTTATGTTAAGCTGAGCTAACAAGAATAATTTATTCTGTAAAAAGCACTGGAGATAAAAATCTATCAGAGCCTTACATGAGCCATGATTATTTAATAACAGTATTAGAAAAAACTAGCTTTACTGAAGATAGGTGTTTCTGTTCATTACACAAACTTGTTAAAGTAGGTGAAAAAAATTATAAAACTGGGCACAGAAATTCAAATCATGACAGTGTTTCTCCTGTACTATACATATGTTCACACAGAAGTACCTGTTTGTAGATACATCCTTAAAATGTAGGTTGTTGAGAAAGATTTTTTTTTCTCAAAGATGAGTCAGCTGTCAGTGCTTTTGATGCATTTTTTAAAATGCAGAAATGTAGCCTTATAAATTCCCAGTAATCTCCAAACAAAGTATCAGCTTACTAGCTAAGGAAGTCACTTTCTGAAGTTTCTGTTGTAAATTAGGAGCTTTGCTTGGTTAGTTTTTCTGGGATTTAAATGTGTTCATGTTAAATGACATGAACATTACATGGACAGCATTTAACACAATGAGGAGCTTTGCTCTTTATAAGCATGAGTGCTGTTTCCATGACTGTCGAGCATTTAGCTTGAAGATTTTATTCACTTAAAAGCTAGCATCACTGCTATAAGGTTTATCAGGTTTCTCTTGAAATGTGAGAGATCAGATGTGAGAATGTGACCAGGTCTGTTACTATGATATTTTCTGAAAAATCTTTTCACCAGGATTTCTTCTTCTGGGAAGCTGAGAAGCCTCAGAAAAGAATGAAAACAATAATTATCTGATTGCTTGGGAATGTAGTCTGGAGATCCTTTAACAACAGGTGCATCTTTGATTGGTTCCATGTGAATTCTTTTTAATTAATGACCAATAACCATCAGCTGTGTTGGACTCTGAGGAGTCAGTCACAAGCTTTCATTATCATTCCTTTCTAACCTTCTGATATATCCTTTCTCTTTCTTTAGTATAGTTTTAGTATAGCACTCTTTAATATAATATAATATCATAAAATAATAAATCAGCCTTCAGAAAACGTGGAGTCAAATTCTCATCTCTCACTTTGTCCTGGGGACCTCAAAACACCCGCATGTCTGAATCTCTTTAAAAAAAAAAAAAAGCATCCTAAGGCAATCAAAAATTGGAGTTTCAGAAAACCTCACATGATTTTTCTTATGAGTGAGTACATGCCTAAAATGTACATAGCACATACCTTGTATTTACAGCCTCTCTTCAGTCTGGGCTATAGAGGAGGTAATTAGCAATTCTGGGCCAAATCTTTAGAGATTTTAAGCATCTGCTAATTAGCCCAAGAGCTGTTAACAGCAGGAGACACTATAAAGTCTCAGCACATCCATAAAACACTGAATGAAAAGCCAGCCTTGCAGTTTATCATTTTATTGTAGTGTATCATTTTGTAGTTTAGTATTTTCTTGCTTATTGTTGTACTTTTTCTGATTGTTTTATGTGATATTTTATTTTTAAATCAAACCAATTATTCCATCATTTAAAAAAAACTCACATCCAGAGAAAAAGAGGGGGGAATTAATAATATGACACAATCAAGATGCTGACAGTCTACCATACTTGTCTATGCACAAGTTCTCAGATACTTCATTACTAGAAGCTATACACAATAACTTTGAGCATTTTTTCTAATATAGATAACACTTGAGGATTCCAAAAATAAAGTACCTAAGCGCATAAACAAGCAACTTAGTCATCCGCCAGATCTCAGCCCACACATTGAAATGAGTGACTCATATGGTCATCTGATAACTTTTGCAAAACCTTTTCTTATACCTAAACATAAGATCCTCTTTTAAGAAACATGTTGATTATTGTTTATGTAATTTTGCCTAATTTTATTTGCATTCCCCTAATATACCTACTTGTTTCTTTTATTGATTAAGCTTCAAAGATGAAATACCTTTAAGCATTTGATAAAATTCTAATCACACAGGAATTTTGGAGAAAATGTCATGCAATAAGATCAGTCCATTTTTAAAAGTCTAATTAAAGACATCAGAAAGAAATTACCTGAGGGTAGGAGAAACAGTTAATGGATGTTTCTTGTTAGAAGTTGTTTTTGCCAAAGGGATTAAGCATGACATTCATCATGTCATACAAACATCCATTATTTGCCAGTTCAATCTGTGAGAAGGAGAAATACTTCCCTTTGTCATGCAGTTATGAAGCTGCTACTCCTATGGTGACATGATATGTCATTACCTATTTGAGAAAGAAGCCCCTCTAAATTAGGAGAGTCCAGTTTTCTGTATTCCCTAAAGTCCATAAATTAACCTACCCTTTTCTCAACTCCACCCTTTCTAGGAAGACTCATGGGCTTCCTTGTAACCCCAGAAAGGAAAACATGTTGAGAAGCCCTTCCTGATGGCAAGATACTGCACTCCACTGCTGTACATGCCTAGCGTGCTATGCCACAAACCTGGAAGATAACTAGGTCTTCTGATCAAGGAAGGCACTAACCCACTTGGTATTTATGACTAACTATGATAGTTTCAAGCAAAGGCCAGCATTTAAAAATCTGGGCTTACTAATATAATATTTTGAAAGAAAATAATTCCTCAAGGTTTGTTTTCAAAAAATATTTCACCTCTATATATGCTGAACACAGACAGATCCTCACTCAAAGTTATGAGTCACTTGTTTATGCTCAAAGTAAGTTTTGGATAAGATATAAATAACTGAATTGCCATACTGGATGTTTCTCTTCATCTCTCAGGAGTTTGGGTTCATCACAAGATGCTTTCCATCATAGGACACCCAACTGGTTTCTTCATTGATCTCTTGAAGACAGAGCCCTGAGTGCTGTTAGAGGAGCTTCCCTGTTCAACCTCCCAGGAGACATTTTGGCAGTCACACTCACATCACCTGACACACAGCCAGACCAGGTTTCCTTACCAGCTCAATTCTAGATTTCTCATAGCAGAGTCTCAAATGTCTTTATCTTTTAATCTCAGTGCAATAATTGAGTAACAGCTTCTGTTGGTGCCTCTGAGGCAGGAGCACAAAGAAAGGATTTTATAACTTCAGTCTAAGGGGGCAAAGTCTGGCATCCTTGGCTCCTGCTGTGTCCCTGAGTGTCCGGTCAGCTGGCTGGGCCACAGGTCCCTGGGCCCTTGGTATGCAAAGTGTCAGCACTTGAGCTCCCACACCTGGAGCTGAACCTGCAGCTCCCAGTGCAGCTGCCCACACTGGATGTGTCCCAACAGTGATTCCCACCTCAGCACTGTCACTCTCAGCACCAGCTGGCTCACATGACTCCATCTGCATTTAGTGGTTGCCTGTCACAACAGGATTGCATTCACAAGTGGTGGGACTTTGAACCCCTTAGCAAAGAGCTGGTGGAATGAAGCAGACAGATCCATATGGACCTCATCAGGTTCCTGCCTTCTCCTGGTGAGAGAAGCAAGGTATGCGAATGCTGCAGGCCAAGCTCATCGCAAAGCAGCACTGAGCACTGTGTGTTTCATGGCTCTTGAGGCTGACAAGACAATTCTGCACAAATGAGATTTCAGTTAAAGCTAAAGCAAAAATGGAAATTCTGCAGAACAGAAAAATTAAAGTGGTAATAATTCAAGTATTTAAAATAATCTAAGTCTCATGAGGAAACTTCATGTTTAATTTTACATATCATGTGGAGACTGGGTTTATTACTGTGTACCGATTAATCTTTCTGCAAGATTTGTTAATTTTTTTTGCAATGCCCACTGGACAATGATAAACCATTGCAATTAGATTGGGATAAATTATTCTTGTGGCTTCATTTTATGTCTGTTCTATCTCACTTGGTTTTGACGATCAACTTTTAAATTTGGGGTGATGGTAGCAAATAGGTAATGTCACAGCACAGCTAGAAATTTTGTATAATTATGTATTGCTTTTAATGTCATTTGCAATGTGTGAATTCACTGTTTGATTTCTATTGCCTGATGATTCATCCCAAAAGCTACTTTTAGACATACCAGAGACTTCCAAAACTTGATGACACTGATTTACTACTGATCTCTAGGAATCACTGACATCCAGGTAGAAATACCAGCCATTAATTCAGGGGGAGCTAATCATACTGGCCATGGTATTGCTTCTGAATATGCTTCTACTCTCTTCCAGGGTGTCCATTCATGCAGTTGTATCTCCTCCTTTGGTAACATTAGTCTGCAGCTTATTAAATGGTATAATGGCAGAGTTACCAGCCTAAAGACCTAGATACAAATCTTTTAACTGGCACCTTGTACATAGAATTGTGCATTCTCTTACAGTTTTTAGACTCTGCTGGATCGTCTCTCCAGTATGTGCATAAGTGATATATGCATCCATCTCTAAAGGTGTTGCTGACATTTCAGAGGCTGTCCTAGAATTCCCTGAAAGCCTTCTTATCTGTTTACACTTTGATTATTTTTATGGACTACAAAAAGCCATTAATATCTTATCAGATATTGTTTACCATCTCCCACTAACAATTTGGGAAATGCAAAAGCTAATAGTTGTCTTTTTCAAGCCTGAAAAAGACAATTTTTTTACCTTTTTTAGTAAAAAAAGCCCCTTTTTTACCATTTTTAGCAAAAAAATGTTTACCATTTTTTAGTAAAAATCCCTGTTCTTTTTTGCTTCTTTATAGGCTATTGAAAAAAACCTACAAAGAAGGAAAGCCTGGGTTTTTTAGTCTATTTTTCTGATATATATGCAAAAACTCCCCAGGTTTACAAAAGCTGACATTGGCAGATCACGTCCTGATAAAGCTCCCAAGGAAACTTGCTTCACCCTAGAATAAAAATCAAAAAACATTCCATTCTGCCCATTCCTATTTTACATCTCTTTTCCCCCATTCATTTATTCTTGTACTGCATCTGCTTAATAATTCCAAGCAGTAGATACATATCAGTAAAGAATATATATCATCAGAAATTACAAGCAAATATTCCCGAACAGTTTAAAAATAGTCCAAGGTAAGAATAATGCATTATATATCTGGAACACATCATCTGTGATGCATTTTGTTGGCAATGTACTACGCTAAGTTCTTGTATAAAAACACCTTCTGGTCAATAGGTAACACTCTCATGCTAGAATCAACTTTAACCCAAATTGTATTAAACTGAAAATTAATAGAAAAAGAAACCTCAAGCAAATCAGTTTTGCACAAGGTCTATTGTTACCAAATACTTTTGGCCTTGATGATCAGAAAAAAACAGTCAATCCAAGTCTCCTCTCAGTTAACTCTTTAGTAAACTATCAATACACAGAGTCAAAACCTTGCATGCCTATTGCTGATACTCTTATGTGGACAGCACAGATCTACAGAGCAACAAGACCAATAAATGAGTTTTAGAAAGGCTGGCAACATAATGCCTGAAAAAGCAAGTGTGGATATAAAATTAGAAAAAAAAAAAAGAGACAAAAAAAAGTGGTTTCAGGTTCTGAAGTGTTTCAGAATTTTTCAGCAGGTGGCCCCTTTTTCTAAAGGGTGTGTGACTGAACACAATCCAAGTCCAGTATGCCCATCAGTATCAGCAGATATCCCAGAGCCAAGTGGTGTGAATGGACAAAGGGGATTAGTAGTTGTACACCTTATAGCCTTTTGAAGACAGAATATGATACATGAATAATGAAATGCTAAATAATACATGGACGAGCACATGGCTTAGTGATTTTGTAGCTCCTGGTGTATGTGTGTTTATGCATGTGTATACATAAACATATCTGCTGCTATTTTAGTTATGCTCATATAGGCAATAGAATTTTGACAGCTTATTAGTAGCAGGTTATGTGGTTTTACCTTCCTAAATGTCACCATTTGGTATTTAATAAATACCAAGAAATCTCACCAGGTGTCAAGTGTGCTGAGGGGTAACTTTTCACCAGCTCTTTAACACATAACCCCTACTCTTTTGACTCTACTCTTGTCTAACCAACACATTATCTATTTTTGATAAATTAGCAGAATTGTTGTCAAATGTCAGAAAGGAGTGGCATGTCTAGACCACTCTGATATGGAGCAATGGATTACATCCTTACTGAAAAATGGTCTACTGACTGAGAAAGCCTTTTTTTAACCAACTCAGCCATCTGCTTAAAGAAACTATCCTAAAATGGAGCTCTCACAAAATTTTAGAACTAGCTTCTTAGTGACTTCAATCTAAATAGAATATACGCACCAAACATTGACCATGTTGAAGTATAGAGCTTAAAGAACTAAACTTTGTGAATCAATAGTCTTACTCTTTGAACAAAAATGCAGCAGGAGGTCCCAGAACAACTGAGTGCCAATATGGGCAATTCTGCGGGAGTGTCCAATTTAAATGAATAAAATTTGATTTTAAGTTTATTTTCTTTAGCTGCTTTTGTCTAGACTGACAGAATACTAAAGTACCAGAGATTGGACAGATTACTTATGGAAAGTTTATTAGCATTTACAGTTTCAAAGAACCTCTTTCTGATGCTCTAGGCTAGTGGCTCACAAAGCAAAAGCCTGCAAAACAGGTAATTTGGCTTGCAGCTCTCTGTGCAATTAAAAATAAAAACATCGGCAATTAGAGTTCATCGATGTGATTACATCATACAGTTAGAAGCATTTTGAAGAGTTAATAAGAGTTCCATTTTTCAAAATCAGGAATAAAGTGTATAATTATTTTTCTTAGATTATTGCTCCTCCAAACAATAGCAAAAAAGAAAAAATCTACTAAATATTAGACAATATTTTAGTATACTCTAGGCTTTGATTCTGTTTATTCTGCTAGGAATGTAAAAAACCCACAAAACCAAAGAAATAGCAGATTGATTAACCAGTCCGTTTCATTTACTATTGAGCAAGAGGCCATTTTCATTTGCATCTTAGAAGAAGGAATGTGTCTGCTTAGAGTACTCTGAGGAAGTCCCAACTCATTCAAGGCAACTGTATTTGTATTTGTTTAATTTATGTGAGCATTAAAAATGTTCCATTACTTGCCAGTTTTGTACAATAACAGGCAACATGCTTCAGAACTTATTGTTCTGTTTATTTAAAGGAAACAAGTATTTTATGTATTTGCAAGAATGCTTAAGCACATTATGTGTATTCTGTGTTTCCTCATATATTTCTAAGGTTGCCTAGGTTGCATCTGGTCTTCTACGATGACTTGTTTTTCCTCTTTTAATTGCTACTTTTGTTGCAGTAGGGAGAAGATGCCTGATAATCAGTTTTGGGCTGGAACTTGAAGGGGAAATTGTCAGGATTTTTTCTATGTCTTCTCTGAAGATTTTCTAAGTGAATGTGCTCTTGTATTGAAGTTCATGTTCAAAGCTGGAGGCCAGTTTCCAGTTTTGACCACTCATGTGTGTCAGGTTAGCCCCTGGCTAACCAGCACTTGGCTAATACTGGCCAAATACTGGAGATAAAATTGCTCAAAAGCAGATGAGAATTTCCACATTTAGAGTCTTTGCCAGCAATTGTGATCCGTATTTTTTTCTATCTAATGTCATTGGGACAAGTTTTCCTTTCTTGGCTAAGGTTCCTTACTTCAAAGGAAATTTATTAGCATATATTAATCTCTTACATCTCTTCTGCATAGTTTAGCTGTAGCCTTATCTCCTCATTTATATTTATTACCTGCTTTATTTATATAAGCTGAAGTGTTGTGTTCATGGTGTCCCCTCTTAGAATACTAATCACTTCCTATATTTTAGGCACTTATGCTTTTGAGTATTTAGCTTAAAATAACTAAGAAAGGTGTTTTGTTGATTCATCACTGACAGAAGGATGCTCTGTGTGGATGCTCTGTGTTGAGCTGAGGGAAAAGAGTAAGGTCATTCAAATTCCAAGGTGACCCTTCCATGGAGGCAGAAAACAAGCCAGAAGAGGAAAAGACCTGGAAAATCTTCTCCTGGGTTCTGTGTACACTGATTAACCTAATGTCAGAGAGTAGTAATTTATGATACTCTGGGTGCAAACAGAGGATGATCTAGAATTTCATGCCATTATCCTTATTATTCTTCATTATTGATGAGAATTGTTTCAACCTCTCCCATGAGCAGGGTTAAATCTTAACACCTGTACACCTATACCATTAGAAGTTGTAATAACTTTTCTCTTATTCCCACTCCAGATAAGCGTTTCTCATTAAAGTTTAAATTGTTTCACTCCACCAGTGAAATTAACATTTATATAGCTGACTCTCACTTCTGATACATTTCAAAACTCTATAGTCAATTAATAACAAATCTAGACACCATATTTTATGGCACTGTAAAATTCAACTAACCAAATGGAAGTCTGTTGCAGATGAATGCTCCCTTCTTTGCTCTGCTTAAAGAAACATTGCACTACTTTCCTTCCTTTCCACCCTCACTGGTGAAAGTGAATTAGTTTGTAACTAAATCCTCCAAGAGAGGCTATTGTACCTAGGAGATCTTGTCCACTGACTACTTATTATATGTGGAAACTTTTCTTTAACAGATTCCTATCACATAGAATAAAAGCCCATGGTTAAGTTCATCCAGGCTGGTTACTTAAAGCATACAAACAGAGTAGAATTGACTTCAAAAGAGGACTCTTCAACTTTCCTGGGGAAAAGGGATGGCATGCAACTACCAGATTGCAAGGATAGATAAACTTGATGCCAGTCTGACTTTGTAGTAATACATGCTGATTTGTTGTGAGAATTTTAATTGCATGAGTTAATAAAATTTGAAATTGTGGTGTATAGTAGCAGAAGCTTCTTTTCAAAATGTATCTGCAACTCTTGCACATTGTCTCACAGGCTTTTCTTTTCTAATTCTCTAAAGGCCCTTCCCATGTTGGTACTAGCAAACCACTTAGCATTCATACTGAGCAAATTTCGGCACTGCAGGCAGCTTTTAATTAATAATCCAAGGTATTTCCTCTCCACAAAGTGTATCTTGTTCCATGATCTCCTGCATGAGAGGACTGAGAAAAGGAATCCTCTCCCACAAGGAACAATTTAAACTACATGAGGAATAAGGAACCTCCATGCAATTTTCCTTGCGGCAGACCTTGTTGATGTTTCCCATGGAGAGGCTCTATCTCCTTTTCATTCTTTCTTCATATCAGATGATTGTCTTTCCTCAAGATGTCAACTTCCCTCACCAATACTCCATTCCTCCTTTGGGGGAAGCATGGGATGGAGTAGCTTTGTGGTTACTGGTGCTGCAATGGGAATGGACTGCAGCAGTGATGAGATGGGTGCAGGACAGACGTGTCCAAAGGCAGTAGCTGCCATGAGACAGCAGCCAGAGATGCCTTTCTTGCCATGTCGATGGTAGGCTGGCAATGAATGAATGATATGGACACAAGCTGTCAAGAGGGGTGCAAATAGACAGAGTATTGATTAAATAATGGTGATTCTTGCAGCACCCTGCAGTGAGTCATCATATAGATAAATAACCAGATATCGGGGTTGACAGATGGTGAATGAATCTTATATAATTGAAAAGTACATTTGAAGCCTGCTTAGTATGTTCCAGCAGCAATTTTATGATTTTATTCAGTTTCGAGGAACAAAGAATGACCAGGGTTTTCATAAATTTCACATTTGCTTGTACATTTTTCACATGAGTACTATATATGTCACTGTGTATAATTCACAGTTACTTCTTCCTAAAATAATTTTTATATTCTCTAAAGGGAACTATTAATTCTATTTTTTGAAATCTCATCACTATATTTTGTGAGAGTATAAATCTTTGCAATGATTGTAGTTCTAAATATAACATGAAAATAATTTTTTTAAAAAATTAATGTTTCAGTTTTCAAAAGATACTTCAGTTTCCCCAAACATTCTGCCAACCATTAAAAAAAAGACAGAAAATACAGAGCATTTATTAATGTTAATATTAACAACAAGAGAAATTATACTATCCATTTTGTTTAGGGCAGTTAAAAAAATCAATATCAGTTTATCAAGATACTTGGATGCAACTGCCTTCTAGATTAAATCTATTATAAATATTAAAATACCTACTTAAATAAGCTCTGAAAATTACACACTAGATTTTTCCCTAAGAAATTATTTATGCAATTGCAGTATCCAAGCAAAAATGCATACAACAAAATCAGAGGGGATTTGATGTGAACAAAAGAACAGAAAAGGGTTCATAATATGCAAGGCTGGTGGAGGATTTATTTTATAAATGTCAATATTTTTCAATATATGAGTAGAGAAAGAGAACCCAGCACTCACCTTGTAATGGAGGGCTAACATTAGGCTAATGCAATGACCAGGGGCAGAACAACTTGCTAAGAACTGATTTTACTTGGGTAGTTACGATTCTGTAGTAATGATCATATTTTGCTTCGTTTTGGATCTTCAGTCTGTGCAAACCTGATCTATCTGCCAAAAGTCTTTCTATTGCTTTACAGGAGTTTTGGAACTGCTGTGCTTACACCATTTCTCATCCAGGAGGAAAAATGTCCCTGACATGGGTCAGAATAGCAGTCTTCCTCTCCCCCATTAATGTATTTAATTTTCACAGTTGTATTTTTCATTAATAAGTTCTCATGCACTAAATGTGTGAGCAGATTTTTTAAGACTGCTTTGGAAAACATCTTTAAGTATGTAAATAAAAAGATAACTTTCATACACTCTTTGTACTGTTGAGTGTATCTGTCCATCTTTATCTAATGAGAAATATATTCTTCTGTCTCCAGCATTTGCTGAGTTATTGTGCCTGTCTGCAAATTTCTAGATATGGCTGAATAAATCTTACAGGCCAGACTTCATTAAGAATGTGCTAAATACAGAATCCAAAAGACCACTTTCAATTGTATGTTTTCCCAAAGCTATGGAGTTGAGCATAAAAAGTCAGCTAATGACTTATGCCTGGCAACAGAAGTCAGGACCTTCCTCCTTGTGAGAAAAGGAGAAAGATTAAATACATCAATCAAAACAATAAATAAACAATAAATAAACAAACAATAAATAAACAAACCAACAGAGTTTAAAGAGTATAATACTGTAGGAGAGTAGCATTTAAGACCATCAGTGTTTTTTTATGGTGGTGTTTGATCAGATTGAGTGGAATGTAGTGATAAACATGAATAGAAACCCACATAAGAAGTGTTTTACATGGAGCAGATTGTGCTTCCAGCAGATATCTGAAGGGGGTATCTGATTTATAATCAGGAGTTCTATACCTTGCCAAGCAGTAAAATATGATCCAATTCAATTATATAGTTTGAAACTGAATAAAAAAAATTAATGATAAGGTTATGTATTAGCAGGCAAGAAATCAATGTCTATTTGTGTAGCCGTTCATAGAGTATTCACACATTTTTGCACATGCATCCTAGAAGCATTGTATATACAGTTGTGCTAATGAAAGAAAACCATTCACCCTCAGGTAAGCAAGTGCACTGAAGGTATGTGAAATAGGATTATTGATATTTGAGGTATATGCTTACTTGCCTCAACACATCATGCCAATTTCTTCTTTGCAATGGGATGACAATAATTTTAGAAATTTTTTAAAGATAAAGAGTAAATATCAGACAGGGCAATGTGAGCAATTATATATGGCTAATAATTAATGAATATAGAGTAATTAATAGATTTGTGATTTACCAATACCTGTCCAAGTTATAGACAGCTGTAAAAATTGTATGGAACCAATTTCAATGTTTCTTTTCTTCAAATTAGTAAAAAGAAATATAGCAATTCGGTGAGCTTTGGATTAATTCCTAATATTCTATCAGCTGTACTTAGAAAGAACCACAAATATTAAGAAAAGCAATGCAATACATAATGACGTAAAAAATAAATGAACCTGGCTCATGGATGACAAATGCAGGTAAATGCAGACTAATGAGTTTGGATCAAAAAAAAGTAAGAGCGTATAGCTGCTAAATGGAAAATGAGAGTCAGGGCATCAACCTAAATATAGATTTGGGAACTATTACAGACAAATCCTTAAACTCTGTAGCCCATTAGGTGGCTAAACCAAGAAATATAAATGAGATGCTGGGATGCAGCTAAAAGTGTACAATATAAATCAATTAATGTGACAGTATAAATTTAGTTAAAAAAGCAACAATCACAACATTGTACCCACTAATTACAAGTAACAGACAGGATTTCATATCAATCCCCAGGCAGGATAACTTTAAAAGATGGAGCAAATAATTAGGTATCTGTATTTAGGTCAATGTGCAAGAGACTTAACATCCAGAGTGATGACCACTTGGCAGCATGCATTCAAGTAAGTACAGATGCCTAATCTCATGCCCTGTACAGAAAACACACAGAAATAAATTACCTTCCCCAATATTTCCAGGTAGAGATCGAGGCTTCATGAAGTGAAGTAGTTGAAGTGCAGATTTGGAGTAATTAACATGACTTTGCATGAAATGGTTGCAGATTTCTTGAGGTGATTGTGAGCAAGGAAAGCTGCTTAGGTATTACTGTTTGGTGTTGTTGCTTTATGGTTGCTGTGTATCACCTCAAAGTGGCCTTCACCATAACTGCCCATTACATATTCTATGGCAGTTGTTGTAGGTATGTATTTGTACACATAAGCATGCATGTACACAGCAGATGGTACACTATATAAAATATATATCTGTATACTTAATTCTATCATTATTTCTGAGTTTAAAATAATGGTTTTGAGGAAACTTAGTTTATACAATATATATACATTCCCCAAATATTCTGAAAAAACTATTTTCATAAGAACATTAGTGAACATAAACTGCTTGCGCTATGTAACTGGCCTTTGATATATTTTTACCCTAATGTTTTAATACCTTGATCATCATTAGTAAGGAAAATACCAGTTGTTATTAACAACTAAAATGTGAATGTTATTTTCTCTCATTCCATCAATAAGCATCTACATTACAAATGCCAGAATCCCATGAATATTTGTAGTGAGAAAGAGAAATCAAAAGGTGCCTTGCTCCTTAAGAACCTCACAAAACCAAACCTTTCTCTCTAGCCTGGAGGTCAGAGCACTTACAGGAAAGATAGTGAGAACTTTCAGCCAGAAAATTGCAGAGCCTTACCTAACAAGTAACAGTGAGTCTCAAAAATATAACTTTACCCAAGATCAGCCTGAAGATGAAGACCAAAGCCACAGGGATGGTGAAGGGCCTTGAGGGGAAGCCATATGAGGAGCAGCTGAGGTGACTTGGTCTGTTCAGCCTGGAGAAAAGGAGTCTGAGGGGAGACCTCGCGGCAGTTACAACTTCCTCATGAGGGGAAGAGGAGGGGCAGGCACTGATCTCTCCTCTCTGGTGACCAGTGACAGGACCCAGCAAAAAAGCATGAAGCTGAGTTGGGTTATCAGGAAAAATTTTTTCACAGAGGGTGGTTGGGCATGACAAAAGGCTCCCCAGGGAAGTGGTCACAGCACCAAGCCTGCCAGAGTTCAAGAACGGTTTGAACAATGCTCTCAGGCACATGGTGTGATTCCTGGGGTGTCCTGCACCAGGAGTTGGAACTCAATGATCCTGATGGACTCCTTTCAACTCAGCATATTCTGTGATTTTTATGATTTGTCCACCTGAATCAACATCTGCTCCCAGAATAATTTTTTTTTCACAAAGCAACTCAGTCCTAAATTTGCAAGTCCAGCATGTATCTTACATTCTCCTCTCCACAGGAATCTCTTTAAGGGCGGAGGGTTGCATTCAATGAGTTGCTTTTTGTGTCTCAGTTTTAAAATTGCATTCTACTTTTCTCAGTCACCTCACTTAACCATTTGGTTCTCTTATCTGAGAACACATGGTTTTCAGTTAACCACCTTACTTTCTACTGTGATGCTGGGTATGTGATATGATCTGCTTGGAGATCTGCAGCTTTCCCAATCAAGCAATACTTTTGATCCCATTAAACTTCTGTGTTGTTAATATAATCAACCAAGATTTTGCTTAATCTCCCAAAATAATGCATTTTCTCTAAGTAGCCAGGGTCCACATCTCTCATTTTCCATGGCCATGATAAAAATGTTAATTTCTTGTGATATGGGAAAAATTTTTTCCTTCAAACTTGTAAATCCTCATTCATGAACTGGAGGCTTCCAGCAGCCTTCCATTTCAGCAAAATGTGGGATGTATATAAGCATAGATGGTATTCAGCAGGCTAGCAAGCTAAGGCAGGATAATGTCTAGAGGAAAATTACTATGTTTAAAAACAAGACAGGTTTAAAAATATTTCTAATTATAATTAAATTTTGCCAAATTGATAGAACTCCATTTACATCTTCTAGAATTCCATTTACATCTGCGTATGTAAAAGGTGCATGTGCATGTATATAGAGAGATAGATGCATATCCTAAATTACCAGATAGTATCCTCTAACATAGAATCAGCTTCAATTCCCATCCATCTATAGATGTCACAGTATATTAATCACTGAGATTGAAAAGGGCTATCATATCTCTAATGGGACATCTGGCATAATAGACAGGCAGGCGTATTTGCATTCAGCCACTGAGGCCTCAGCAAATTATCAAAGCTTTGGATTTTGAAAGTACTTTTGTTTAAATGGAGCCTGTTTTGGTAATGATTATATGTTAAAGCATAATAAAGGAGTGTCTTTATAGTTCCAATAGGGAAGCAAAGTACACTATGTGGAAATATTAGAAGTATTCATCTCTAAATGTCACTCAGCTACAAAGTTTGACAGTTGCACAGACTAGCCCAAATGGGAACCTGGGGAGCAATACAAAATCATGATATTGGAAAGACATTGAAAGGCACGTGCGGACAACAAAACCACACTGTAAGTACTGCCTGACTCTCATCACACAGTAATTATTGAGCTCTCTGGAACAGTAAAAGAAAGAAAATTAAAATATGATGCATTTGTTCAAACAAATATGAGTTCAGAAAAGCACAAATGGTAGGCTGCTTCTCCAAAATGTACATCTTTACAAATCCACAGTCACACAGAGAAAAAGACAAAGCTTTTGAAGGACATTTGCATTAAATATTTGGGTAGTTACATATTTTGTTTATTTCAATTGATCAAGCTAAAAATCTTTTTACACATGCTTAGTTTTATACTTGAATGAACCATCATTTGATTTCTACTGACTTTACTCATACAACTGAAGTTAAGGATACATAGATATGCATTCCTGGATTCTCTATTCAAGTCCTGATCCTTATCATAGGCCTCTGTATGCAAACTGGGTTTTTTTCTCAATTGGATTTAAACCAGGCAACTACTGTAGCAAAGCAACAGCATCAACATTATAGCTGTCATTGTTGTCCCCATTTTTCAGTCTTTTCTCCCATTTTTCATATAGATGTCTATTATTGATGCTCAGTATCAATATTCCACGATCGTGCATTATTGAGATTTAATGTGAGTTCTGCTATTGATTTCAGCAAGGGAAGACCCCTGGTGAGAAAGGAAAACAAAAAAGAGTAGAGTGTTCTGTAGGTACCAGACCAAATTTCATGCTGAAATCAATGAGTTTATAGGTAGTGTAAAGCCAATACAGAATTTAGACTGAATAATCTTGAGCAATTAGATGTACCCAGACTTGCATGGCTTCAGTCTTCTATTGATTTTGTCATTGCCTTACAATGTGTGTTTTAGTAGCAATTATACTTTCTGGCAAACTTTTTTTTTCTCTCTCAGCATCTAAATTGTTGCTTCTTGATTAATCAACAGGAAAAATCGATGTTCTATCCATTACACTTCCAAGCTTTAATTCAATTACCATCTGTGAACTAATCAAACATTGATCTAGCTATGTCAATAGGCAGAAGGCAAATTTTTTTTATACCACTATATTTCCTTGTCATTAAAGGTTACATTTTAGTTCATTTAACACAAGTCTAAATATTTAGTGCAGTTCAAAACCAAAAATCTCCTCTCAACTTTAATTTCATTTAACTAAAAACTCCTAAGACCTTTTATGTCCCTTTGCCTATTTTCTGCCATTCATTCTACACTAGTGCAGGGTTATTTTGCAAACAAAAGTCCGAAATAGTTTTTCCAGGGTGATTTTAATAGACTGAAACAAGAAAGAACAATTCCTTTTTGTTTTTGTCAGAAATTACTGTCCATCATTTCAATTCTCTTGCCACTGGCATCCTCCTCTCTTAACAGTTGTTCTGTCTATTCATTTAAGGAAAAAGGGCTCCAGTTTTTTTAATAAGTCCCTAGTAAGGGGTTTTTTTCTTCCTACTTCCATATCACTGCTTATACAATTTTGCTTACTATATGTCTCTAGATAAATGTCAAATAATTTTATCTGATAAACAGCTACCAGCAGTTTTGGGAAAAGATGGAGCTAAGCTCTTATTTACTGTCTCTGTGGAAGCAATTACCAAATAGTAACTCCACTATTTTTATTGCCCAGCCCTAGGGCTATCATGGTCGAAAGAAGTAAAATAATCATAATGATCAACATTAGCCCTAGTAATATTACTGCATTAAAAAGTGAAAATTTAAAACAAAATAGACAACAGAAAAACAAAACTGAAAACCCACAAAATAAACAAAAAAGAATTCCAGGGCCCTTTCATACCTTGGATTAAACAACTTAAAAAACACAGAAGTGTCTGCCCTAAGGGGAGAGGGACCTGACTGTCTTGCCTCCTATATAAGCAATCACTAAAAATAGCTAAAGCAAGAAGTAAATAGGTAAGCCTCCTTTATGTCAGTAAGCTTTGCCGTAGGGAGACTGGATACACTGAATATCTTTTAAGGGTCTAGAAGTTGTAACCTAAAAAGAATTCAAAAAAATCCAAAGATAATAGTCCAGTAAATTACCTAGAAAAGGCACATAAGGCACATAAGAAGTTAAGGCAAGTCTTTGAAGAGCAGAAGTCCTGAATTGTCCTGTCCCTTTCTTTCCACCAAATCTTAGCTTATGCCTCTGCTCTGAGCACACGAGATCTCTGAACAACCTGGTGTTTCACAGGAATTGCTTTCACTGCTATACAACTTCAGTAAACTATGTTAGATTTACCTAAATGTTTTAAAATTAATCTTTAGGAGTGATTAAAACTTTTTTCCCCAAAATTCCAGATGCCTTTTTAGTATTAGCTGTATTTTTTTTCTTTTACTCATTTAATATTCTGTTTAAGGGGTCTCATTTGGGTTTAACAAGGTCTTATTTTTCTTTTATTTAAAAAAACCCCAATTATTAGATTCTGATAATAAATCACCCTAAAT
>NW_005054297.1:23625619-23627548 GCF_000277835.1 Geospiza fortis
ATTTGCTTAAGTGTTGCCAGGTAATTACTTTCTCCAGTTGGTATCAATATTCTTATATTAATAACTAATTGTATTATCAAATGACCTCAATATATTTTTCATAAATCATGTAATTATTCATCTACAAGAGTATTAAGAAATTATTACATGAAGGTTATATAAAGATACAGAGCATTTACAACATGTCTTAAAAGGCACTTGCCATCTTAGCTATAAAGAAGAGCCAAAATTTATTATACTGAGAGGAAATATGAGTCAAATAAAAGCTAACCATTGCTTTTACTATGTTCTTTTATTGAAAATACTTTTCTATGAATCAGAGGTCTTCACTTGTGAAAGGAATAGAGGCGAGTTCATTTTGTAACAACATTTACAGCTCTAATGAGAATCTCAATACCACTAAGTTCACATGTTCCACCATAGAACACCCTTACATTGTTTTACATGAAAGATATTTAAAAACCAATCTCAACCTGATTTTTCCAGCCAAAAATAATTCCAATATTCCAATTCAATTCTCCTAAATGGTCTCGTTTCTGAGAAAAGGTTCCTTATTAAATGGTTTTAGAATTTTTGAGTATTTATGACTTGCATTTACAGAAAACTCACAGTAATCAATATTTATTCTTCAATAGAACATAAAATTATATTGAGAATTAAAGGGGCATGTAAATTATGAAAATCTACATTTTGAGGTCTGTACAAAGTATGATGTTTCATGATCTTGAATTATACCCTCTGGACATTGCTTTAGCTATATACTGGGGCTCCAGAAACCTACTGGCATGTTCTAAACCAGTAAAGTGATAACATGAACAGCTGAAATAAAAATCTACACTAGTATACCGGAGTTTAATTTCCAGATATTGGGAATATCCAGATCTATCTCTCTTCAACATTAAAAAGACTCAGAGATGATTGCAATTACCTTATTAAACAATAAATACTAGCAATTATATTAAAAATCCAGTCTCATACTTCAAAATATATCTGTGCTATTTTCATACTTCAAAATAGCTCTATGCTGTGAAAGTCTGAATATCTTCAGAAAATCTAAAGAAGGTGCTGAAACTCCAGTACCTTCCTGTGTCACTTTGTTCAGTACCTCACCAATCTCATAACGAAAAACATTTTTCATATGTAAAAGTACAAACTTGTCATCTTGCTTCTGTGGTCCTGTGATTATTTATTTCACTGTACTTGTCTGAAAAGCCTGGTCACAGCTATTCCTTAGCTACTAAGTACTGGAGGAAAACTAGTTGTTACTACATACTTTTTTTTCCAAGTGAAACAAGTCCCTTCTAGAATCAAGTAGCCCAAAACTGAACAAGGTATATTGGGTGTAGCATAAAGAAACCCAAGCAAAAGGGAACATTCATGGCACTTAACCTCTAGCTACTGTCCTTCTAATACAGCTCACCTGCTGTTAGCATTCCTCCAGCCCAAAGGAGCATGGCTGACTCATTTGTGAGATGCTATTCTACATTTTACACCTTCATCCACAAAAAGTCCCAACTGCAGCAGTCTGTGGGATAAAGGGAGCAGAAGAGAGTGCTTACACAGGTGGAGTTACTAAGCTCAAAGGTTAGTGCATGCTTCAATGCCTCTTGAATGGGACTATATTTAAACATTGATGCATGTGTCTTCCTGAGCAGGCATCCCTAGGCATTAATATTCGAGGCAGGTTCAATTAAATATTAACCTACCTGACCCTTCATTCAAAAGAACTGAGCATATTTGCACTTGTTACACTGGGAAAAAATTCTGGGAGTGCTCTTCTATTCTTGGGTCCATCTGAGTAACTATGGGACTGGAGCCGAGTGGCACCGCCACCAACTCAAGCTCTCTCCTGCATTTGCTGCTCAATCCTGATGGTTTACCCAAATGCAATCCCATTAAAATCCATGTGCAGAAGGAAGCTCAGCATCA
>NW_005054297.1:23627561-23636326 GCF_000277835.1 Geospiza fortis
AATTTGCTGCAGGATACATGGGATACAACTCTCTCTTTTAGATTTTTCAGTTAGGATTCAATTGAAATTTTAATTTCATTTATAATTCTGTTGAATCAGCAAAAATTATTCAAATCAACATCATGTTATTCATTTTATGACTTTTTCAGAGCATACAATGTTCCACTTTTATTCTGTTTGTTGATCTTTCACTAATATGATCAATTACTCCAGTCCTTGTTAAGTCACAGGATAATGTCAGTTTTAGTTCTTGGGCTTTAAATTTTAGGATGCTGACCTTTTTGCTTAGTTGGTCTTTCTTAAAGCACATTTTGTGGTAAAAATTTACAGACTCCCTTTCATACCACCTACAAATAATGAGATTTTTCCTGTTACAATTTTTTTAACAGTGCAGTGCACTCACCTCCTGCCAGGCAGCTTATACAAATTACTACTAACATAAAGGTAAATGTTATTTTAACACTTGTTTTGGACTCCAACATAGAAATATATTACATATTTTATTAGCTCATTTACCACCTACTAAGATATATTATTAGCTAATTCATTGAACATGATATGTGTTAGGTAGATGTTGCCACTTTAAAGGGACTCTTCTCTGAGTCTGGTCTGTGCTTTTCTGAATCCACAGAATTTACTGTTTGCGTGTTTATAAGTGACAAATAAACCTAGGAGATGTAGGAAGGCATGAAATTTAAGGGTAGGATCTGCTTCTGTCTCACACACCATACCTTATTATTATAATAAGTAATTGATTTCTCATTGCCGTTGTTCAATAGCTCTGATTCACAGCCCATTAAGGTTAATGAAAGAAAAAGACTCATGAGTGAAACCTGAACTTCATTTAAGTACTTGTTAACACAGTGACTCTGTAGGATTGGGAATTCAGTAAATGTTGAAGTGGCAGAATCTCAGACAAATCTCTTTGGTCTTGAATTTTGGTGGGACACATAATCCAAAATTCCCAAGTTTTGTTGAAAGTCTTCATCATAAAAAGAGATATCAACTAAGACTTTTAATAGCCGAATCCTACTGAGCATTATAATAGCCTTGTGTTTGTATAAGCCTGCTAGTTCAGGATGTCAGCAATAAACAATTGATGCATGTTACAATTAATGCATAGAGATTTTAGGGATTGTCACCTTTGAAAGTTGGTTCTGTCTAAATAAAGAACTCATTCTGTTAATGTACTACATATATTATATGTAATCTGAAAATAATTTGGGGTGGGTTTTTTTGCTGTACCTTAGAGAAAGATTTTTTCTTATAATTTGACGCAGCTTTTCTCATAATATATAGCAAATATGTTTTTAATAGCATTGTAGTCCACAAACACATCAGACACTTCATGGCTCTAACCAGACTTTAGAAACCTCCTGAGGATATTAATACTATTAAAAATGTTCAGCAAAAGGCCATGGTGACTGGAGTGAGAATAGAAAATGAGGAGGATTAGTTAGGGTAGGAAAGAAAAAAAACATATCACAGAGAGATGTTCCAATATCCATCATCCAGCAGAAGGATTCTGCAGTTTTACAGCAAGAGGTAAAAACAATCCCATGCCATAAAGGGGAGTCAGCTTAATGAATGACACCAGGTCAAAAATAATAGAAAAAAAACATAAGTCAAAAAAAGTGAAAGTAGAAGGCTGAGGACCCAAACTGTGACAAAGTCCCGTAGTACCTAGAAAGAAGGTAATTTTTTGGTAAAGTGGAAAGAGAGGTTGAAGGTATGGTAAGTAAAAATCCTTGATGACCTAATATAAGAAAGAGGGATCATACCTCTGAATCATGGTGTCTCTTACAGTAGGCAAAACTAATCAACGAAGAAATAAAAGATTGGGAATCACACTTAGATAAGAGACAGAAGAGAAGAAATTTGCAAACAGAAAAATAAAAGTAGGAAATACAAGAATGGACTGTGGAGCAATAGGAGAAATCCACCAACATTCTGTCCCTCTCACCTCGCATCCTAACCCTGTGGTAGTGAGACACAAAAAAAGCCAAAATGGAGAAAACCAAATAATTCTTATCTATGATTCTGTCTCTACTATCTGAGCTTTGTCCCATACAGAGGACTGAAGCTAGGCTTAAGAATGGCTCCAGATAAACTAGTGTGTGACACAGCAGCATCATTTTCACTTTCAAAACACAGAGAATCAGTACTTCTTTAGCAGTTTCAACTCTCCTATGAATTTAGTAAAGGGTTGGAGGAAAGCAGAGGTCCTGTGAAGATTATTTTTCTCTAATAGTAATGCTAATCAATATTTATGGAAAATAAGGAAAACAGAATAACAATATTCAAGAGGATAACACAGCCCACCTATACTTGAAGGTGGCCAGCTGTAGTCCATGGAATAAAATCTGCTTCCAAAGCTATCTTGTAGTATGGTTAGCAGCCTCCAGCTTCTCAGAATAATGCTTCTGTCATAACAATCCTGCACATTAACATATAAAAAATCAACATGACAGGGGGAGACCCTCAGGAGTTTTATCTGCAAGCTGGACTCTTGTATTTCCAATATTGCCCCAAGAAACTAAAGGTTTCTCATTAGAGAGGTTTTGAGCCTTCAGTACAGGCTGTGGTTGTGGAAAAACCAAAATTCTTCATGGTGGATTTCAATGAAGTCACTTGGAACTTTGAAAGAAGCCTGGGCTATCCTTTCCCTAATTAGGAGCTTATATTTTATATTAGTTGTAGCAATAGTATTGTACTAATAGCCATTATACAGGACCAACCTGATGTTTACTCAGCTGGTTTTTGTCCATCTAACAACATTCCACACTTAGCACTGACCTTTTTTTTTGACAGAACTGGGTCAGGGATAGGGACTGAGAGAGCCAATGGGTATACTTCAAAGCCTTCTTCATGCAAAATAATTAATTCCTGCATTTTGCTAGAATTTACCCATTTGTTTTGTGGAACACTGCAGAGTGTATTAATGTGACCCGTTATGCTATCAGTGCCAAGAAAGCTTTGCTTTTCTGTTTGGCTCTCTTGGCACGCAATCAAGGCCAATTGCCTTTTTGCCTCATAGCTTTTTCTACAGAGATGAAAGTGAAGCCTTACTGACACACACAGGATGGCAGTGTGATCACTGAAACAGCTTCAATCTATTGGTACAGGCATGATTAAGCCTCTCTCTTGTCATTTCCCTTAATGCATGCCAATTTGGCCTTGTCAGTCATTTTATTGAGTTTGACAGGAGCTTTCATCCAAAGAACATCTCCAGGAGCAATCAAAAAGCACTATGAGTGGGGCTGGACTTGAAGTACTTTTCCTGTACTGAGCGTTCCTTTTGTTCAATTAAAAAAAATTAAGCATTCTCCATTACTGAATTGTAAAATCAGTTTTAAATTTTAGAAGTGCTCAGCATGTCCAAAGTAGAGTAAAAATAAAAAATAAATAATAAAAAAGGCAGTATCAGAGCTAGCCTCCTATTCTCAAAAAGAAACATAGATTTCCTTTAACTTCCAGGTGAAAAAAAGAAAAGTATTGGGGTTTTTTGGCCAACAAGTTGATCAGAAGTGCTCATCTTGCTTCTGCAACAACCCCAGTCCCTGATCATTCTCAGCAGTGCAGCACTATATGTCTGTGAAGTATTTTTGCCGTATTGTTAACTGATCTTCACTGCATACAGCTGGATGTCACTTTGACAAAGATATAACTTGATTGCTGTACCATCAGGCAAATCTGTCTCTAGGTCTGTCCCTTCATTCCTCTTCATCAAAGCTTTATGTATAGAGGGGAAAGTAAAAGTAGAAAAAGCCATCAAAAAAGAGAGTTAAGAATGAGAGTGCTTTTTGGGTCAGTTTTTCTGATGTGTAATATTGCATAGCCGGCCTGCAAAAAACTGGTCTTTTTGCTGTTCTTTTTCAAGGGGCTTAAGTTAACTTATTTTCTTATTTTCTCATTCATCCAAATGTTTTCCTTCCTATTTTCGTATTTTCTCATTCATCCAAATGTTTTCCTTCCATGAAGGAAACTTGTGAAGAGTCCAGGTTATTGAGTATCAGGAAATCCTGGCTTACATTCTTTTTAGGTGGAAAATGTCTTTAATGTTCTTTTTTAAAAATTAATTTTTAATTTAATTCCAATAGGATTAACAAAGGTCATGAAAAATCTAAGGACTTTTTCATATTGGGAATATCATACTGCCATAAATATTCTCTTTGCTTTTGGCTGTATTTAAAAAAAAACCGAGAAGTTGTTGAAAGGACAAGTATCACAGCTGAAGCTGATCTTTGTCTCCTAATGCTTACTGGGGACACAGGCTGAAGACTTGAAGAGGCATTAAATTGTCTGAACCTGTTTCCCTGCACAAGACAACTGAAGATATATTTCAGGGTTAATGACTTCCTCTGTTTCAAAGAGAGAGAAAAACAACTCATGGATCAGAAAGTGACCCCTTCAGGGAATAAAACAGGTTGGAGAGTAGATATGTTTTCTGTTTCTTTTTACATTTTCCAGGGTAAATCTTAAGCAACTCTGAATCCAGCTTTTATAAGACACCCCTGGGATTCTGAATGAAATACAGAGGGCAATGAATAGATAGCTGAGATGAAGAATTAGTCATAACTGAGACTGTTGTGCAAGAAAAGAAAGTAGTTGAAGTAAAATGAATATTTTTCTTGCAGGATATGAAACATTTACTCATAATAGCATAGATTTACTTAGTTCACTAATCCCTTTGACATTCTTGGTAATAAATAAGGCTGAAAATGCTGATGACATGTCCTCCCTTTTGTGTTTATGGATATGCAGGCATATCATGCTTACTATGCTTGCAAAGCAACTAAAATGCTGAAAGCACAGAAGGGATCCTTCCTGTTTTTAACTTACAGAGGAAGATAATATAACAAGCTCAATTTGGAAAGGAGCCTGAAGTTTTGAATCTTTTGCCCAGTGTCACACATATGGTTCTTGCTAAGATAACTTTGAATGTCTGAAATATTTAATTATCTTTAATTACAACTCTAGTAATACATAGGGCACTTTCTTGGCCATTTTTTAGTAAACTGACAAATCAGTCCAACCTCCCAGAGCAAGTACCGATGTGCCTTCCAAAACTGAATGGCGGATGCTGTACTTAACTTTGTTTCTTGTTCTTAAAAGTAGGCTTTGCCAGCTGAGCTTTCTAATAAGAAAACCTGAACAAAATTATTTTGACTGGTACTATCTGTCAGTTATAGATCAACTGTGCTATTTTCTCCTTCCTGAGTTAAGTATTTTTGCAATTCTCCTACACCTTTAACAGGTCCCAACTAGATGAAGACGTATTTAAACAGATTCAAGTATTTGTGAGTCTTCTTTTCTAAAACTCACATGGTCCATGTAAAACGAAGAATTATTTACACTTCAATGGAAACAAAACACCTAGAAGAAAAGAACGATTGCAAAACAAGTAATGTACACATTGCTTTGCTATTACCAGTGATTACCTAAGCAAGAATAGATACAGTTTTTCTTGTCAATGTTGCAAGGCACCTACAGAGTAGATGATTTAAGCACAATACTACTGCTGGAAAATAAGATAAGAAAGCATCTGCACTAGTTTGACAAAGAGCCAGCTGGGGTCCAAAGGATTACAACTGTACACAAACAGAAAAGCAGACATTCTTGTGGAATCCTCCCAGCAGAGTTCATAAACATGTGGCTACTGCATGCAACCATGATTAAACCATACTCTGCCCCTGAGCTGTCACATCTGTGAGGTAGCACACAGTTCTGTGCTTTACACTTTGCAAATATCTGCACCAGTGGCTCACTTCTTTTGAGGGTGAACTCCCTGTCAAATTCACTAGAGTTCCTTTGATGCTCCATGGGGCTGTTTTTTATTTATTTATTTGACTTGTCTCTTGCCAAGTCTCCAGCACCCACTGATAGATTTTCCATAAACTAAATCCATTCTTGCAGGTAACAGGCACTCCAGAGATAGCACCCATTATATCACTACAAGGTGGCTCCAGGTCTACTCACCACCTACTGCTGCAGCTCTTCATCTCACCTGCAAGAGACAACCTCAGGGGGCTCACAACATTTTCCATAACTCAGAAACAGAGCTGGGTGTACATAGATAGAAATGGAAGGTGGAAGAGCTATATCTGAGGGTTTCTGGCATCTGCCAAACGTTCCACATAGCAAAGTTTTGTTTCCCCCTGAGACTCCATTACTAATGAAGAAAACGGTAAATCCTGTTTCTGCCTTCAAAGGAATATCAAGAGTCAAGTCTACAAATTAAAAGTCTCTTCCACTGAAGTAGCACTGCTAGCACAGTTTAAACTAGGCTGCGGCTGGTAGAGAAGAAAATGTGCATATCTGTCATCTAGATACTCTTACAGTACCTGGTAGCTAATTCACTGAAAATACTAAAGGGATTATAACAAGTTGCATTAGGTTTTCAGGCAAACAAGCGGTCTTAAGAGGTCTTGAGGTCTATTTGGTTTTGATCAAATGTGCAAAGATTTGGTTCTGTAATGGATATGCGCTAAAGCAGATATTGTGTGTAGCATACATTCAACAGAGATTAATGGTCATATTAACCTTTTTAAAAATGATGAAACAGATATATGCCTTTGCAATTGGTGTGACAAAGCAATAAAAGCATAGTAAAATAGAACAGCATTCATGTCTGCTGACCATCAAATAAACAAGTAAAATAATCAAAGATTTACAGCATGAACATGTGCATATAATATTTGACATTTCATTTAAGCAATTGAGAGGCACAATTAGAGAGATGATAATAAGATGTTCTAAAAAGTGCTTGAAAATTGTTCCAAAACTAATTTCAGCATCAGAAACATCGGGGCCATTACCTTTAATAAAATGCATAGACACATCCAAATCAATCTCTTGGAAGGTACTAAACTAAGAAACATTTTTCACCATGTTAGGAATGGCCTTTTATCCCTGGCACTATTTACATAAAGTCAAAGTGAGCTATAATGTGAAAGAAACTGATCAGAAATAAAAATAAAAACTGCCACATTGATGAATATTTTTGCAATTGTCATAGAAGTCAATGCTTATCTGTAGTGTTGATTTTGTGATCTTTAAAAACTGGCCTCTTTTTTAGGTAAATATTACTATTAAGGCCAGCTTGAAGATACTATTTTCTTTTTGATGTAAGGAACTTTGAAAAATAGAAAATTCATCAAATACTGTTCATAAATCAATTTCTCTGAAAAAATCATGGCAACACAATATCTAAAACTCATAAAAATCACCTTATGACTATCACTGTCAAAACCAAATGCTTAGAAAGGAAGAAATCAGAAATGGCACTTCAGTTGTGTGTACATTGCTACCTACCATGAATAATGTCTCTGTCAGACAGACTCTAAAAC
Organism: Geospiza fortis; assembly: GCF_000277835.1. Classification (NCBI taxonomy): domain Eukaryota; kingdom Metazoa; phylum Chordata; class Aves; order Passeriformes; family Thraupidae; genus Geospiza; species Geospiza fortis. The sequence goes on from NW_005054297.1 coordinate 23,634,911, forward strand.
AATCTGGTCAGGAGAGCAGCTGCCTGGTCTGTGCACCTTCCCCTGTTTCACCCATGTTCTTACTTGGACTCATTTCCACTGCACTGGACTTTCAATCAGAGGAACTCAAACTTACAAAGAAATCTCTTCATAGCCGAATTCTTACAGACTGCATAGAATGGACCAACTTTGAAACCAAAGGTCTGAAAGGCCACAAGAATGGAAGTTACGTGCTGTGCCTGGGAGGCGTTTCACTGAAATTTTGATGCCTGAAGGTCAAACATCTGCTTGAGGGTGGTTGTCTTGGCTCTTCTATAGAAAATAAAAGACACAATGACCTAGAAAATGCGAGTCCCCACTTTGTGAGTGTTGACTTAGCCTTTTGCATAAAGTCCCATCTTAAATGTCAATGAACAGGAATGCGTGTGAAAGACAGTCGTGGATTTTGAGAATTAAAGCAACAAAAATAATGATTTATTTATAAAAGTAGCTATAGTGGCTTGACCCTGGCTGAATGCCAAGCCCCCACCAATGCCTCTCTGTGACTCCTCTCTGCAAATGGAGAGGAGAGAAAAAATATAACAACACGTTCATGAGTTGAGATTAGGACCAGGAGAAATCACTCACCAATTACTTTCACTGGTAAAACAGACTCAGCTTGGAGATATTAATTGAATTTATTACTAACAAATCCAGAGAAAAATAATGAGAAGCAACCTAAGACCTCCAAAATACCTTTCCCTCACCACTCTCTCCTGCCCAGCTCTTGAAGTTAAAATGAAAACCAGATTACCAAAAACACTGTTTACATAGCAACATATGTAGATTGGAACAAAACTGGTCCTTCTTTGTAACTTTATAACAACGTTGTTACATAGGAATGTTAAAACAATGGGTAAAATGTTTTCACCACTATTTCTTGCAGAATTACACACTGAGGAGCAGTCTGTGTGTAAAAGATTGGTGCTGCATTTCAGTACCTCTGTGTTGCAATTAAATCTCACAGAAAGGACCTTGCAGGAGGTGATGAAAAGAAGAAACAGACTAATTGCATAAGATACATAGAGAATTGCATGAGATACTCCCAACAAAAGGGCTATTTTCCACAGTGCTTGCTCCTGTTTTGTGTTCTACAAAATCTCTGAAAATTTCTAAAAGCTTCAACATATTGTTTTATGTATTTAAAAAAAATGGTCTGATGCATCTTCTTTCTTATGTCCCTTTGGGGTAAAAACAAACAGTGCTGTAAAAAGTAATATGCTATTAAAACATAAAAAAACTTTAGAAATTCCATTACAAACTTGCAGTATCACGTAAGTATATCCAAGTCAACATTTTATAGCATCAGGGACTACCTATGGTTCCTTTCTGCTGATGGTGTTGTCACTAAAATGTGCATTAGTATTGATCACTTATTTTACTATTATCTTCTTGCAG
>NW_005054297.1:23636336-23649652 GCF_000277835.1 Geospiza fortis
AGGAAGATAAACCAGAGTGAAACATACCTTTTTCTGAGAATATCACAGGTAAAAAGGAAAGAATTGTTATGTGGTATATTGCATTTAAATACACTATAAATATTTCCTAGCTCTTGGAAATAATTAATATATATTTGTATATGTATATTCCTTAAAAAGCTAGCAAATAACAATTTTCTAACTGTCAAAACTACTATGCACATTATATGCTGGGGAAAAAAATTAAAGATGTACCATATTTTGTGCATTCATTTTATGTTAGCTGATTACTTTCAAAATTTTTAATTAAAATTTCTCTAAATCATTTCACAAATTTTGGATCTCTTCAATCGGATGATGTCTGTTGCTAACTCATTTCATCTGGATGTTTAACATGCAATAACCACTCATTATCTCAGCAATAATTCAGATGATTGAAAAGCTAAGTATTTCCTTAGAAGTATGGAAAGTAAGGAAGAAAAGAATAGCATGATAAGAGTAGGATCAACAAAAATCATAAGAAATTTAGGAAAGGCTTGCTAGAGGAAGAGATGAAAACCCAAATGCAGGATAGTTTTGCCTCAAGCAGAATCCTTGGCAGGTATGTCATGCATGCAGGAAATGAGGAGTCTGACAAAACCAGCATTGTCCTGAAAACAGCACAGGGCGTTAAAGTATAATTCCAGTACACATGGGCTTCAGAAGAGCATGCATGCTTCTTGGAGCATCCAGTTGACTATCTTCTGTCACAGCTGACTAATAACTTGATATCATTCTTTGAACAAAGGCACTGTATTGAAAATTTCCATTAAATCTCCACAGTAGCTAACTTCCCACTAAGACTTTTTAACTGATATTGATATTTTAAAGTCTTTTGAAAGAGTTTATGACTACCTGAAGCAAACACCTGCAGTCTAATCCCATAGTTTACATTATAGAACTTAATTATCTGAAACACATCAGGGAAGGAATTTAGATACTGCAGAAAATATTAATTAAAGATTTCTTCTCACACCAAGCACAATTTACCAGAAAAGTCTTTTTGTTCCTCTGTCCCAGGTCCTGGGAGCTTGTACATTTCACTTTGCACATGAAGGATTCACAGGAGGATGGGACTTGTAATATGGCAGAGGAACATTTTGTCTTAAAAAGAACACAGAAAAGGTAAACAATAACAATAGACACACTCACTTAAACCCCTGTCAAATGTGTATTTTTAAGTAGTGGGTTCATCCTGGCTGGACACCAGATACCCACCAAAACCTCTCAGTGACCTGCCTCTGCAACTGCACAGGGAAGAGAAAATATAACGGAGGGTTCATGACTTGAGATAAGAACAGGGAGTTCATTGCCCAAATACCTTCACAGGCAGAACAGACTCAAATTGGAGATATTCATGGAACTTAGAACTAACAAAATGAGAGCAGGATAATGAAAAAGTAAAATATATCTTAAAAACACCTTGCCCTCAGTCTTCTCTCTGTCCCGGGCTCTACGTCCTTCTCCCTGGCAGAGCAAGGAGACAGGGAATGGAGGCTGTGGTCAGTTCATTCCATGTAGGTTCCCCTTCTCCAGTGTGGGGTGCCTCCGACAGGAGACAGTTCTCCAAGAATTTCTCCCACGTGAGACCCTCCCATGGGGAGCAGCTCTTCACAAACTGTTTCAGTGTACGTCACTCTTCCATAGGGTGCAGTATTTCAGGCACAACCTGCTCTCAGGTGGGTTCCCCACAGGGTGACAAATCCCACCAGGAAACCTGCTCCGTCATGAACTCCTCTCTCCATGGATCTGCAGGTTCCTGCCAGGAGCCTGCTCTGGCACAGGCCTCCCACATAATCACAGCCTTGTCTCAGGCATCTATGTGCTCTGGCATGGGGCTCCTCCATGTGCTGCAGGTGGATATCTGGATCCCTGTGTCCTTCCATGGGCTGCAGAGGCACAGCTGCTCCACCATGTTCTTCACCACAGGCTGCAGAGGAATCTCAGCTCTGGTGCCTGGAGCACCTCCTGCCCCTTCTCCACTGACCTTGGTGTCTGCACAGTTGCTCCTCTCATATATTTCCACCCCACTTGTCTTTGGCCACAATTATATCTATGCAATAACTTTTTTTGGTTTTTATCCTTGTTAAATATGCTACCACAGAGGGGTTTTCATAGTTTCTAATTGGCCCAGCCTTGACCAGTGGCACATAGTCCTGGAGCTGGCTAGCACTGGCTCTGTTGGATATGGAGGAAGCTTCTGGCAACTTCTTACCGGAACTGCTGCCTGGAATCAAGAGACAAAACCTTTCCAAACAATATTAAGAATGATAAGATAAAAAACAGCTCTTTAATTTAAAGCTTTCCAGTGTGCACAAATATGGCTGTATGCACACAGAGCTTAACTGTGAGAGAGGACAGCTATGCAACTATATGTTAAAAATCTACAAAGCTACAAATCTGAAAAAGGCTAAAAATCTTTAGGCATCAAACACCACTTCTGTAACCCTCCTGCTACCAAAACCTGGCCATGTAACCCCAATACTACTTCCTTCAGCATTTATTATATTTGATAGTTACATGATTAATACTGTACATTATATGGTTACTGATCAATAGGATTACTTGGCTCTCTCAAGTAAGATCTCTAAAGTGTAAAAAAAAAAATGCTGGAAACATTCACCCTGCTATAACCCCTCTGGGCACTATCCAAAGTCATACTGTTTAAATGATATAGAATGGTTTGGCTTGGAAGTGACCTTCAAGATCATCAAGTTCCAATCCCTCTGCCATGGGCAAGGACACCTTCCACTACACCAGGCTGTTCAGAGCCCCATCCTGCCTGGCCTTGAACACTTTCAGGGATGGGGCGACCACAGCTTCTCTCAACAATCTGTTCCAGTGCCTCATCATCCTCAAAGAATTTCTTAATATCTAATTTAAAACTACGGTCTTTCAGTTTGAAACCATTACCCCTTGTTCTGTCACTACATGCTCTTGTAAACAGTCTCTCTATGAGGCTCCTTTTAGGCACTGGAAGACTGCAACTGGGTCATCCCACAGCCTTCTCTTCTCCAGGTTGAACAACCCCAATTCTGTCAGCCTTTCCCCATGGGAGGTGTGCTCCAGCTCTTTGATCATCTTGGTGGCCTCCTCTGTACTTGCTCCAATGAGTCCTGCCTGTGCTGGGGGCCCAGAGCTAGATGCAGTTTTCCAGGTGGGGTCTCACCAGAGTGGAGCAGAGGGGCAGAATCCCTTCCCTTGCCCTCCTGGCCATGCTGCCTTGGATGCATCCAAGGATACAATTATGTTTCTGGAATACAAGTGTGCATTGCCAGCTCATGTCCAACCTCTCATCCACCCAAGTCCTTCTCATCATGGCTATCATGGATGTTCTTCATCTGCATCAAGCCCTCTCAATTGCCAATGTGAAAATGTCCATGGGTATCACAGATTTTTCTGCACAACTTACAGTTGGTGGAGAAATCAAAAGTCCTGGTGATTGAACAGAGCTTTATCAATCCACACTATCACTCTTATTTAAAAATACACAGAAGCAACTGTTTGATCAGTCCTCTATCTTGAGCCAATGACTCAATTTGTGAGTAATCTGTAGTACAAATGAATGGAACTTCATGAGACTAAAAGAATTACAGGAAAAAATAAAGAATGTGAAGAGAAAACTGCAAATAATGAACCTGGGGCCAAAGGAAAAGTGTTGTTTGAAGAGAAAGAGGTTCTCAGAGCACTAACTAGCTGTATACAAATACCTAACTTAAAGAAACATTTTAAGACATAGAACAAGATTTGCGATGAATTGTTGAGAATGAATGTTTCTGCAAATCTCAAAGAAAGAAGAAAAATTCTAGAAAAGCCAGTGAGCCTGAAGATCTGTGGGGCTATTGGACATTTCTGGCGCATTTCCTGGTGTATTTGTAGCATGGCCAGAGTTTGTTCCCTGGTGCCTGCACGATGAACCTTATCTCCCTGCTCTCTCCATGGTTTCCTAATCCTCTCGTCTCATCCATAAGCTGGAACAGAAGGCATAGAGCAGTAGATAATGCTATTATGAACATTTTAAGCTGCCACTTGTTTTTCCCACTGGGTATTTCCAAAAACCTGCCCTCTTTTCCTCTACACATTTCCATTTTATAGCTTCACCTTCCACTGCCAGGTATTTGGGGATGCTTATTTCTTTGCTGTCCCTGGAGCATACAGTGAACACATGGATAATTTATCAACTATTTTGATAAATATTTAGAAATATCATTTATTGGACAGATTATATCACCACAAAGGGTTTAGAGAAAGAGCTAGGAGCTGAGGGGACAGGTGTAGAAGTAAGAATTTTCTAAGATCTTAGAGAAGTTGGGAAGGCAAATGGATAGGATCTTTGAAACAAGTAGGGAAGGAGGACAAAGAAAGAGAACTGTCAAGTAGTTGTAGAGTCAGGTATATTCTTATGAGCCATTCTACATAAATAGTCCAAATAATCCTGAATAACATGCAGAGTCATCAGTTTCAACAAAGATCTTAAATAATTATTGAGGGTTTTCTTCACAGAAAGCCCAAAAATACAGTCTAAGAGAAATGGAGCTGACATTTACCACTGACATATTTAGTTGGTTCTATATTAATAATTTTTTTAAAAAACTGTTCTGCGCATGAATGCATGTTTATATTTTTGAATAATGTTTCCTTTAAATAATTACCATTTATTTTATGAATTTTCCCATTCATTTCTTCACTCTTTTTTTTATATTAAGTCAGGTGTTTATAGATTAGCTGGGTTTTTTTACAAAGTGTACTGCTCCCTCCTGTAAAGTGAGATGAGAGCTTGATGTTTATGTGGTTAAACACGATTTGTGCTTCCTGCCTTTGAGGCACAGCCATAGATCGTGCTGTGTTATTTATCTTGCTTACTCTAGCTTTTTGTGATGAATTATTAAAATATGCCTGGAAGCATGGAGCCATTTGGAAGAAGGGTCTTACTGGAGAGTAGAACAGATAAAAGCACTGAGATAAAACAAGCAACCCTGTCACCAGCAGACGCAAGCAATATTGCAGAGAAGAAAGAGACCATTTTATCGGTCAAATTCTGCTTGCAGCCACACTAGGGAAACCTCATCTAGTTCGGTGAATACAGCTGGCTGCTTGAATTCATCAGCTGCTTAGAAAACAGTACTGTGACTATCCAAAGGCAAAACTGCCACATGAAGCATGGAAATGTAGTTTACATTGTTAGTACACCTGCAGCAAGGCTGCAAAATACTGTAACAAGAGACCAGGCCAGGAAAAAAAGTCCTTCTGTCTCTGAAGTCTTCACACAGTTTCTTTTTCCATCTCAAGAGAGGTAAAGCACTACAGGATTTTTCTCCCAGGAGAAGCACTTGAATGGTCCTGTTATTGTTTTGGGGGAAATTATGCCTGGCTTTTGAAATAATCACAAAAGAATTTCTTTGTCAAATATTGTTACCTCTAAGTTTGCAATTCTTCTTTATTATATTTCACTAACTATAACTAATTTTGAAAAACTTAATACATTAAACTTGCAAGCAATATGTCTCAGATTTTTAGACAAATCTCAGGCAAAAAAGCTCAATTATTTTTAAGAAAAAGAAACAAAAAATAAACATGTTTTAATGGCCTATTATACTCTTAGAGCCAATTCATACAGAAACCCTAAAGCTTGCAGCAGAACATGAAACTTGAAAGAGGACTGACAAGAGATAAGGATCTGCCTTTTCCATATTTCCTTAAGATCTTCCTCTATTCTACAGCTATTAAAATGAAGTTTGCATATGCTGAAGCAACATAGGTCAGAAGTTAGCAGTGAATTCTGCAAAAATTTGCCTTCCCTGACTGTGTTCCTGTGCTGTGCAGGACATGCACAACCATCACATTCAGCGCATTCATGGTCCTCCAAGAGGAAGTTACTGTGCTCTCTTAAGGGAAGGGAGATGCTTTTTCTCCCTCAGGTTCTCCAAGTCACTTCTGGACTCCAGCTGCCAGGAGATAACTTGATGCCTATCCATAATTAAACATGCCTGGAGAGAAAGAACAGAGGCAGAGGCTAGAGCATGAACAAGCAAAGACAACCACAGATCATCAGACTGGGACAAGCTAGTGAGAATCAAGAAATAGAAGACAGTTTAGGAAAAAAAAAAGATAAAGGAAGAAAATAGAAAGAATAAAGGTAGGGGAAAGAACTAGGAAGTTAGTTGGAGTTGTTGGTTTGGTTTTCTCCCCCTGGTGATAGCTGACCATTACTATATTTTACAAGAAAACAAGCTCTGAATAGGTCTGAGGAGGACATGGGTATTTTTCCTGATTGAGCAGTCAGGTGAGTTGGACAGGAAGATATCACTGTCAAGCTACAAGAAGATTTTCCATGAAGTTGAAATTGGAGTCCATTTGCAGTTCAGATCCCCTTGGGATTAGGCAGTAGCTCAGCAGGGTTTCCAGGACTACAGTTTTGGATTTAACTGTTTAAGTGCTGTTCAAATGGCCATTTCAATATCTGCAAACTTCAGCGTAGCCCAACAAACCTTTTCCATTCAACTCCTCCACAGATCTGATAAAATTAAGAAAGCCATGAAATTCTGAGTGTGAATCAGAGTATATCATGTAGAAATGCAGGAAGAATAATAACAGGACAGAATTCTCTTAAGAGAAAAGTTTAGAAAGCCTTCAAAGCCCAACAATGCCATTATAAAAATAGCTCCTTTTTAATAACTGAATGTGAATATAAAAAGAATTTTTGGTGGTAGTACCTTAACACTCATGTGAAGTGCACCTTGATGTGCTGTAACACATGCAGCATGTTACACTGATTTCCAGCTTAGTGAATCATACACATTTCTCTGCTGTCAAAGGTAATAGGACAACTGGACAACTAATTCTGTACAATCGGTGTTAAGGCCTTACTACACAACCTTACATTCTACAGATTTTAGGTACAATGAGGTAATTAGGATATTTAATCCACATTAGGATAATATCCACATTAGGATATTTAATCACCATGTGAATTCCTAAAAGTTTTGAGTCTCTTTATAAAACCAGCTTATGAGGAGTGCAGCTGGAGCTTGTTTGGAATGCAAAAATAAAGAGAAAATGACAGGTAAATGAAACACATGCAGGTGTTAAACAAAGAGATAATAACACCTTGGTCACAGTGTGGCTTTCAGAATCTACATGGGAACTCAGATGTGCTCTTGTTGCACTAATACGCTCTAAGTGAAATGCCCTGGAACCCAATAAATGCATTGCAAATTTTTCAGTAAATTAGAGGTAAGTCAGTTAGCATAGACATTTAGTTTAATTAGCTAAATTCTACTAATTGTAAATACAGACAAGAAACCTAGGCATAATTTCTCTGTGAGGTTTAGAGAAATAATGAATAATGAAATATGAAATAATGAAAGCTAAGTAATTAAATTCCCAGTTTAATATATTGCATGCAAATCTTCAGTTGTATATAGATTTGTAAGTAATGCTGCTTCTATGCAGCTAAGCTTCAAACATTTAAATACTCCTTGCTAGGATGTGTTTGCTGCCGTTAATATATTCCTCAAAAACGTGCCTTGAATCTCAGTCTAAAACCTATCAACATTCTAAAGAGTTTGCAAACAGATCATATCTTGGAACAAGTATTAGTAATAGTGCCCAACACCCTGAACACACTGCAGTGTTGTTAGCAATAGTATTGTTCAGTAAACTTATGTAACTTATGTAAAGTTATACAAACGTAGAACATCATTTTGATTATGGAGTTCTGAGGGGTTACCTTTACTAAGCTGGAAAATCATCAATAAGATGAAGAACTCTGTCTGTCAGTAGAATATCTACTTATTCAAAAAAGGTGCACCCATTCTTGATTTATTCACGTTTGATACTGCTCTTTTTCCTGAATGAAATAGAGACAGAAGAAATGGGGTGCAGATAAGAGGAGCAGGGAAGGAAAAAAGGATTCATGTGGATTGGACAGAAAATTTAACATAGACTTTGCCAATAGGCATTCTCTCCAAGGAGGACAACCTGAGATACCAGAAATTATGCATAAAAGCAGGATCTCATGAGGACATCAGGCCAGGGTTCCCAGCTGATAAGAGAAACTATTACAATATTGTCTCAAACATCCAGCTTAAACTTGCATTTCTTTCCTTTCACAATGGTGTTCTTACAGACATTTGTATCTATGTTGTCTATGCTGGGAAATGTAAACTGACATTTTTGTTGCGTTTTTCCTTAGCTCAATCTCTACAGATAATTTCAAGATTATGATTTTCCTCTTCCAAGCATATTGAGAGACTAAAAATAGCATTCCCAGAGCCCAGTGTCACAGCTTTCTGACATAAAGGTCCAGCATATCAAAGAAGCCTAAGATATTTTTTTTTATAGAAAGTCTATTGGATTATATACTTTATCAAAGGGAGCAGGAAAGAAGTGGGCTCAGTCACTGTCACAAAAGTTTTCTGACATTACAGTTAAATGTTTGAACTCTGAAGGTTCAAATAAAGTTTTGTGAAATTTTCTGTTTAAAACAAACATTTTCTGAGTATTTTATGTGCTTATATTTACTGACAGATAACCTAGAAATCTTGATTTATGTTGTGTTTGTCAAGGTAAGGAGAGATTTCAACTTTTCAGGATTTTTTTTCCTACCCTGTTTTGTGACAGGCAAAAGTTCATTGAAACAAGCAACATTCAATTCAGCCAGTTTCTGCAAAAGATTGGTTTGATGTCACATACAAGACTGAGTGAATAATTTGTTGTCTGTATTTTTCTGTTAACACATTACAGGACATGAATAGAGCAAAGGTGTAAAGTCTCTCTTGCCTGCCATTAAAATGCTTTTGTTTGAAAGAGCAAGTTATCTCATCACTATCTATATACTCCTATATAATTTGGAAACAAGTTATAGAGAAAATAATTCTTTTAAACTAATAAATGTATAATTTTATATATTATCATCCACCCTTTTACACTCTATTATTTGTAAAAAGATGCACTTGGAAGAGTGTTTGGGGGTTTTTTGAGGTTTTTTCTTCTGCATTGTTAAAGATAAAATCCAAATAATGGATATTTTCATCACCTAATAAGATACTGACTTTGCTGGAAGCAGAAATCTTTCTTCTGGAAACCCATAACCATTGCTTTAGTATTATTCCCTCTGGATGTTTTTTCCTCTCAGTATACTTGCAGTTAGAGTTTTAAGACAATATAATACCAAAAAAAAAGCCACCAGACATTGTTTTTCCTTCTTTTCCTTCAAAGGATAGATTGCATCTAAGAAAATATCTTCACATTTCTAAGTTGCATGTGTATGTCTGTATTTTCATTTTCTAATTTGAAAAAATAGCCCTAACTCTTCTGATTACAGAGAACATGAGAACATTATGGGCATATTTTCTCAGACCTATTTGAGATATATATTTCACACAAAGGGTGTGGCTTTTTCAAAAGGAAATTAAAAAGTAATAAGCAGATTGAACCAAACACTTCAATGAAAGAATAAAAAAGAACATAGTTGTCCTACAAACCAGCAAGTTTTAGTTACTATACAGGTTGTGTGTAATTATATTTCTTACAGAAAACTGTATCAGAAATATAGGATTTCTTCTGCAAGTAATTGAACTGTTTTACATAAGACTAGTTATGTTGAAAGACCTTTTTTTTTTTATTTTTTTTTTTTCATGAGGAGTAGCATTTGGTTCTATGGAGTCTTCATTTGATGGCTTCTGCAACCTTACTGGAACGTTATGGTTTCTACCAAAGCAGAATGAGGATTGGTGGCATTTCCATTGTCTTTTCCAGGAAACCAATCAACTTTTAAAGAAAATGCAGGCCCCACTAATTCATGTCCTGACACGACCTCTGGTAACTTTGTGCTGGAGTTTTGCTTAGCCCTGATGGGATATTTCTTTGCTGAGTTTGCTAATGCAGCAGCAGTCAACAGTTAAATGTTATTAAAAACTTCATTGATGTAAATAAATACAGGCTCAGAGTAAGGACTTGACCAGAAAGAAGGATCTCCAGCCTACCTACCCTCTCCAAAACAACCACTTTCTCCTGTATTCAATTCCAGCTGCATTAATCTTCTCCAGAGCCCAGATAAAGGTTCCGTGTTTTGATGCTCCTAACCAGTTATGCTACCATTCCTCCAAAGATGCAGTTCACAAGGCTATTTTTCATTCAGTTTTATATTCACTGATAAGCAATCAGCTTCAAAAATAGGGGGATTGAACATGAGCCTTTTCAAAGAAATAGACACACTAAATTATCTTTGCTTTAGTCTCCAACGTATGCAGCAGAGTATGTTATACTTAATTTTGTATTGAAATCCAGGATTCTTGCTCAAACTGCTAATTTTTATTGGACAAGAACAGGAAAAGGCAATCTGACAGTGGGCTGAGTAAAAAACCTTGTATTTATTGGAATGACAGGACCAAATAATATGTGGTATTTGAATATTTGTTATTGTTAGGGTTGAAATACAGGTATTCAACATTCTAAATAAATTCCCTACCTACTGATAGCATTCAATACTCATTTCCTTGAGTAAAGAAATCTTAATAAGCATCTAAAAATGTTTTGCCAGGAAAATATGGAAAAAACTTTCTATGTGCAAATACATACATATATGTAAATTTCTCCAAACAAGAAGCTGAGCAAAAGAGCGGAGCCAAGCTTCGTACAGTGGCACTTAAAACTTTTTTATAAATAAATCCTTGTCCAGTGGAGATTTTTGACTGAAGCTTTACTGGTGCTAAGCCACGTGCTGAAGTTTACAACCATATAAATGGTCTGCATTCATTTCAGTAAGGAACCCTTGCTGTTCACAGGAAACTGTCCGAAGAAGACAAAGAACAAGAGACATATCATATCTGTAACTTATGGCTCAGCTTCCAAACACTTTCCTATGCTGGCTGTCAGTTTGTAACTCCTGCCTTGCTCAGCTTAAAAAAAGACGTGGTCAGACAACTGCTGACATGGCCCATTAAAAGGAATAAAAGTACAATACATCACTACCAAAAAGGCCTCACAGTATTCTGGGTGCTTTTCTGAGGGCATGATCCAGTATCTAGCCCAATCTGTATGAAAAGATTCAAATGGCCTGTGGAAACTGAAATATATAATTTTTAAAACAATTCAATAAAGTTATAAATGAAATCTACATCTCAAAGAAGAACAACATATGGTTCAGATTTCCAACTTTTAATGCAATTCATCCATCAAAGCTTAAGAAGTGGTTTGCCTGCTTGATCACAGCAGAAATTCTTTGTTTCTTTTTCATTACTGCTAGGATTTTTTTCCCATTCCATTAAGAAAGCTTAATTCCAGCTTGGGCCATTTGATTTTTTTCTTAGTATCTTTAAACCCCTGTTGTAATGGAATCAACAGAAGTACTATCTAATCATATTGTTGTGCTATTTATGAAGGTTTATAAATCTCTCTGCAAGTAAATTAGTGTCATATCAAACTGCTGAGCCTGAATTTTGCTGGCAGAGACAGATATAGGGCACTTTTTTTTTAGCAGGGAACAGCAAATCCTGTTTTAAAAATAATTCCTCTCTCTTCCCTCCTAATCTAGTGTATTCAGGAGTAGGACTCATGTGGGTCAGCTACTACAAAGATGAATTCCTTAAGCTGCTGTTTCACAAAGTATATGTCAACTATTCATTTTAACATATTCATTACTGCTAATTTAAAAACTGAAGCATTTAAACTCCTGCTAATATATTAAACCTTACTGCATTTCACACACACAAAAACTCCCCAAAACTCTTCATTACTTTCAGCAGAAATCAGCTTCAGTGAAAGAACACTTAGTTCTTTCACCATAACAACAGCAAATCAAAATCTCTCCTTACACAGTGAAGCCCATAAAGGAATGTGCAACCCCAGATAAAAAGACAAATTTACAGAAGTGCTCACTGAGCCACTTTCCATCTTTTACCAGCAGTACTGGCTGATTGGAGAGGTCCGAGTAAAACAACACTTGACAAATGTGATACTCATCTACAAGAAATGTTGGAAGAACAAGGTGAGAAGGTATAATCCTGTCAACCTGACCTCAGTGCAGGGGAAGCAGATCGTCCTGATGGCATCTCTCAATATGCCCAGGATAACCAGGAGCTCAGGCCCAGACAGGAGTGGTTTATGGAAGGCGGGTCCTGCTTGATCAACCTGATCTTTCTGTGACAAGGTCACCCACTTAGTGGATGAGCAAAGGTTGTGGATGTTGTCTACCTGGGCTTTGGGAAAACCTTTGATGCTGTTTCCCACAGCATTCTCCTGGAAGTATTTGAGTCACCATCTGGTTTAGTGGTGAGCTTGGCATGCTAGGTTAATGGTGGGTATCAATGGTCCTTAAGGTCTTTTCCAACCTAAATAATCCTGTGAACCAGGATTCTATAAATAACTCTTTAAACTTGCTATTTACACATAGGTAATAAGTATTTGCTGTCCAAACTATTCCAAACTAAATCCTAGAACTTTTTTAATGTGATATGCAGACAATTAACTCTAAAATAGTACATTCTCAGACATGCAAAACATACAATCAATCCCAAGCTACTTTCACACATGTTAACAATTCACTTGGTTGTTGTAGGAAAATAATAAACTCCAATGGACTGGTTTTGCAAAGAAATAGAATGTTTAGATTTAGGTTGGGTTTTAGTTCTGAGTCTTTATGTTTGCTTTATTTTTTAAAAGATTGCTAATGTTCTGGTATGTTTTGAGTTGTTTGACCTGATATAAAGTTATGAAAACTCTACAGTCACTTCTGAAAATACTTTGCCAGCCTTCACATGATTTGAATTTCTAATGTTTTGCCATTGTGCTGTTGTAATAGGCAGTCCTGCTTTATGTGGCTTTATAAATACCTTGAAATGGTGGCTGTTTTACAGGACACTTGAGAATTTTTCAGAGTACTCAGGTCCCCTGATGTTGAAGTTTTCAATGAAAATTGGGCATTCTTTCAACATATGATCGAGAGTGAGTAGTCAGAACAAGAATATTTATGACTACTTCAAAACAGGAGCTAGAGAAGAAATACAATTTTGAGAGACTAGATTGGCAGGGTTGAACAAAGTCTACTGAAAAGTGATTAAACTCCTCCTGGTTAAGAGGGAAAGACTAGAAAGACTACAGTTTTTATTTATAAACTGTGAAGTTCAAGCCCTGATCTGAATAAGCAACAGATAAATTTTCCTGATCTGTTAAGTTCTGTTGGCAAGGCTTACTAAGAAATGGAATGCTTCTTTTGCTCCAAAAATTATATTTGCACCAAAATTATTTTAAGTTGTGTACTATGCTGATCAATCACAGTAATAGTCCAAAATCTTTCT